>NC_059219.1:18833890-19201390 GCF_020615455.1 Coregonus clupeaformis | reverse complement strand
ACTACTGCTACTACTACTACTGCTACTGCTACTACTACTGCTACTGCTACTGCTACTGCTACTGCTACTGCTACTGCTACTACTACTACTATTACTACTACAACTACTACTGCTACTGCTGCTACTTCTTTCTACTGCTACTACTACTACTACTACTACTACTGCTGCAACAACTACTGCTACTACTCTGCTGCTACTGCTACTGATACTACTACTGATACTACTACTGCTACTACTGCTACTACTACTACTGCTACTACTGCTATTACTACTACTGCTATTACCACTGCTACTTCTACTGCTACTACTACTACTACTGCTATTACTAGTACTACTGCTACTGCTGCTGCTACTACTGCTACTGCTATTGCTACTGCTTCTGCTACTGCTACTACTACTACCACTACTGCTACTGCTACTACTATTACTACTATTATTGCTATTTTTACTGATACTGCTACTACTACTACTACTGCTATTCCTACTACTACTGCTACTGCCGCTGCTACTGCTACTTCTACTACTTCTACTGCTACTACTACTGATACTTCTACTGCTGCTACTACTTCTACTACAACTGCTACTGCTGCTACTACTGTTTCTACTGCTAATACTACAACTACTACTGCTGCTACTGCTACTACTACTACTACTACTACTACTACTACTACTACTACTACTACTATTGCTGCTGCTGCTGCTACTACTACTGCTACTGCTACTACTATTACTGCTGCTAGTACTTCTACTACTGCTACTACTACTACTGCTACTGCTACTACTACTTCTACTGCTACTGCTACTGCTACTGCTACCTCTACTGCTACTGCTACTACTACTACTATTACTATTACTACTACAACTACTACTGCTACTGCTGCTACTACTTTCTACTGCTACTACTACTACTACTGCTGCAACAACTACTGCTACTACTCTACTGCTACTGCTACTGCTACTGATACTACTACTGATACTACTACTGCTACTACTGCTACTACTACTACTGCTACTACTGCTATTACTACTACTGCTATTACTACTGCTACTTCTACTGCTACTACTACTTCTACTGCTATTACTAGTACTACTGCTTCTGCTGCTTCTACTACTGCTACTACTGTTTCTACTGCTAATACTACAACTACTACTGCTGCTACTGCTACTACTACTACTACTACTACTACTACTACTACTACTACTATTGCTGCTGCTGCTGCTACTACTACTGCTACTGCTACTACTATTACTGCTGCTAGTACTTCTACTACTGCTACTACTACTACTGCTACTGCTACTACTACTTCTACTGCTACTGCTACTGCTACTGCTACCTCTACTGCTACTGCTACTACTACTACTATTACTATTACTACTACAACTACTAAATACAATGTAGCTCAAACACACAATGTTTAAAAGGGGTTGGAAGCACTAAATCACAGCGATGATACCGTGGGATTCAAGGCGTTTGGAACGTGAACCCCACCTCTTTCTTCAACACAGAGTCGGCATCACAGCCAGTAAACCAGAGGGCACTGGATGGAGCCATGTCCCAATGTGCAGGAATTTACCTTAAGGATTGTCCAATTTCCTTGGGCACGTGAACTGAGCAGTCGTACAAGTTAAGCCTGCTCTGAGGTTGCCCCACTGCTCTGAGGTAAAAACAAGCCAACTGAAACTCATTCCAGTAGTCCTAACCTAAAACGGATCTTTCTGGTTCCTCTCCTTTGGTTAAGTGAAAAACAGACAATTTATGGCAGTCGGGCTAGTTGAGCCTGTTCTGAACATAACAACCTAAATACATGATTTGTCCCCTATGTGTAGGTGAAAGGCTGACAGTATATGGCACTTCTGAGTGCAAATAGCTAATTTACATTTTCGGGCATGTGATCAAATCTTTGGGTAAGCAAAAAAATACTCCTGACTTGCCCGATGGGCAAGTGCCTTTCAGACTTCAATGTATATCCCTGATGTGCATGTGTATGAAGCAGGTGACCTACGGCCTGGGTCGTCTAAAGGTCTGGCTTCACCATGCAGTGCTCACATTAATCATAATAATAGTGATAAATAATAATTTATTTACCTTATTTGGCGCTTTCATGACAAAATAGAATCTCAAAGTGCTCGAAAAGCAAAAAACGAACAAACAGGAAAAACAAATGATAAAACATTACCCTCTCCTGTACAGCTGTCTGAGGGGTTGTAATCCTAGTTGATCCTCTCCTGTACAGCTGTCTGAGGGGTTGTAATCCTAGTTGACCCTCTCCTGTACAGCTGTCTGAGGGGTTGTAATCCTAGTTGACCCTCTCCTGTACAGCTGTCTGAGGGGTTGTAATCCTAGTTGATCCTCTCCTGTACAGCTGTCTGAGGGGTTGTAATCCTAGTTGACCCTCTCCTGTACAGCTGTCTGAGGGGTTGTAATCCTAGTTGATCCTCTCCTGTCCAGCTGTCTGAGGGGTTGTAATCCTAGTTGATCCTCTCCTGTACAGCTGTCTGAGGGGTTGTAATCCTAGTTGATCCTCTCCTGTACAGCTGTCTGAGGGGTTGTAATCCTAGTTGACCCCTCCTGTACAGCTGTCTGAGGGGTTGTAATCCTAGTTGATCCTCTCCTGTACAGCTGTCTGAGGGGTTGTAATCCTAGTTGATCCTCTCCTGTACAGCTGTCTGAGGGGTTGTAATCCTAGTTGATCCTCTCCTGTACAGCTGTCTGAGGGGTTGTAATCCCAGTTTTAATGCTGATCTAAGATCATATTTTACAAAGTCAAGTTTATCTTTTGAGTCTCACAGCCATTTGCCACTGGAGAATTGAGACAAAGTTCTCACATGTTGTTACAGTGACCAGACGTTTTGTTCGTAAGACTATTTTATTCTAAAATGTATTTCTGTATTTAGTCCTTTCATGGTAATGCTTTCTTTCAGCACTTTATCTATGTTAATATTCTCATTCCTTGATTCACACCACGTCAACGATAGAGCCTCCTAGAGGCTGTGTAAACACTTTGGGTCATCTCCAGGTCTGGCTTCACCATGCAGTGCACACTTTCATAATAATTAGTAATGGGCACCAATATCGATATGAGCAAGGCATGTCGTAATATCGATTGATCCTCACTGTTAACCTACACTAATATGTAAAATAGCCTGGTCATGTTGCTCACAATGCACATTGGTTTTGTTATTTTTCAGTGAATGCAATCCTTGTCATAGCTCATCATCTCTGATATTACATCATGATCATAGCCCGATCAACAATGTTTTTTTAGTTTTTTTTTAACAGTGCTGTGTGAACTTAAATATTGAAATTTGCCTTTGCAACACAAACAACTTTAGAATTCTCTGTTGGCTTAAATTACGTCTCATTAACATATTTCCCAGTGTGCTATCACTCAAACAACAACCAACCCTGGTCACTGATGATGTCCTACGTAGGGTCGTAATTCGTTGAAGTTAAATTAAAAGCAAATAGATTTGTTTCCTTCCCCGTTTCGGCAACTTGCCGGAATCTCCATCAGACACGCTGTCTTCTAACCAGTGATGTTAAAATCTTTCCAGTTTCCGCATACAACCTGATTTCTCCCCCAATAGATATGAGTGATCAAAACTACACCGTTTTAGGCTCATATGCAGTTCATAACGTGTTAGTTTAAAAAAATACAAGTCATCTGATTACTATTGTTTCACATGTATGTGTAGATAGCACATTTTAGGTTTTCAATGATTATTGATTTGGACAGTTAAAAACTGTGTTTTGACATTGGGCTATTTATCCAAAGTTTTTAATAACAGGAAGCAGCGACAACATAATTTTTGACTTATTTTTTAAGAATATATATGGAAGTTTCAACATTAATTTCCAATTGTATTCTATTTAATCAGGGAAAAAACTGCTGAATGAGTCCAGAAACATGCTGTGCTATTTTTTTTGTTGATGATATACCAGAAATCGTGAAAATGGGTTTGCCCTACCTACATTAGTGAGATTGTTGCACCTGTTTTTCTGGTCTGTGGTTACTCAGGAGAGATTTGATAGAACCGATGGTCTGGTCTTGCCTGGAGAAATCCAGTCTGTATGTTCTAAAATTCCACTCCTTGCCACACCTTGCAGGTAGGTAGGGGAGGGGGTTGAACCGCAGGATGAAGGAGGAGGTAGGTAGGAGTGGAGGGGGGAGGGGGGGGTGGGAGTGTGGGGGGGTCGAAAAGCAGGTCCGGGTCCAGCCTCCCATCAACTCGTCGTTGAACAGGTGGAACAGGAAGCCATCATTGCTTTCAAAGCTGTGTGCAGGGCTATAAAAGCACAAAGTCCTGCAAGGGGACAATTGAAGTCTGGTGTACAACCAAACTTATACTGTAGATCTACAGAGACATCATGAGAGCCACTGCAGCCGTCCTACTGGTCCACTGTCTCCTGGCCATCAGTCATGGTAAGTTAACCATCATCTGAAGCATGCTTGCTCAACTTGGAATTGATCAAATTTGCTCCATAATTTCATCCTCCTTTTCCTTGGTGTATTCTACTGGATTGTAAACTGTCATGGTCAAAACATATTGATACAACAGTAGCTAAGATGGGGAGAAGTATGTCCATAATAAAGGGCTGCTCTACCTTCTTAACAGCACTATCAACAAGGCAGGTCCTACAGGCCCTAGTTTTGTCACACCTGGACTACTGTTCAGTCATGTGGTCAGGTGCCATAAAAAAGGATTTAGGAAAACTGCAATTGGCTCAGAACAGGGCAGCACGGCTGGCCCTTGGATGTACATAGAGAGCTAATATTAATAATATGCATGTCGATCTCTCCTGGCTCAAAGTGGAGGAGAGATTGACTTCATCACTACTTGTGTTTATGAGAGGTGTGTTGACATGTTGGGTGCACCGAGCTGTCTGTTTGAACTACTGGCGCACAGCTCGGTCACCCATGCATACCCCACAAGACATGCCACCAGAGGTCTCGTCACAGTCCCCAAGTCCAGAACAGACTATGGGAGGCGCACAGTACTACATAGAGCCATGACTACATGGAACTCTATTCCACATCAAGTAACTGATGCAAGTAGTAAAATTAGATTTAAAAAACAGATAAGAAAACACCTTATGGACTGTGAAGCAACACAAACATAGACGCAGACACATGCATGCACACACACGATAACATACGCACTATAGACACACGTACACATGGATTTTTGTACTGTAGATACAGTGAGGGAATTAAGTATTTGATCCCCTGCTGATTTTGTACGTTTGCCCACTGACAAAGACATGATCAGTCTATAATTTTTAATGGTAGGTTTATTTGAACAGTGAGAGACAGAATAATAACAAAAATATCCAGAAAAACGCATATAAAAAATGTTATAAATTGATTTGCATTTGAATGAGGGAAATAAGTATTTGACCCCCTCTCAATCTGAAAGATTTCTGGCTCCCAGGTGTCTTTTATACAGGTAACGAGCTGAGATTAGGAGCACACTCTTATAGGGAGTGCTCATAATCTCAGTTTGTTACCTGTATAAATGATACCTGTCCACAGAAGCGTTCAATCAATCAGATTCCAAACTCTCCACCATGGCCAAGACCAAAGAGCTCTCCAAGGATGTCAGGGACAAGATTGTAGACTTACACAAGGCTGGAATGGGCTACAAGACCATCGCCAAGCAGCTTGGTGAGAAGGTGACAACAGTTGGTGCGATTATTCGCAAATGGAAGAAACACAAAAGACCTGTCAATCTCCCTCGGCCTGGGGCTCCATAAAGGATCTCACCTCGTGGAGTTGCAATGATCATGAGAACGGTGAGGAATCAGCCCAGAACTACATGGGAGGATCTTGTCAATGATCTCAAGGCAGCTGGGACCATAGTCACCAAGAAAACAATTGGTAACACACTACGCCGTGAAGGACTGAAATCCTGCAGCGTCCGCAAGGTCCCCCTGCTCAAGAAAGCACATATACAGGCCCGTCTGAAGTTTGCCAATGAACATCTGAATGATTCAGAGGAGAACTGGGTGAAAGTGTTGTGGTCAGATGAGACCAAAATCGAGCTCTTTGGCATCAACTCAACTCGCCGTGTTTGGAGGAGGAGGAATGCTGCCTATGACCCCAAGAACACCATCCCCACCGTCAAACATGGAGATGGAAACATTATGCTTTGGGGGTGTTTTTCTGCTAAGGATACAGGACAACTTCACCGCATCAAAGGGACGATGGATGGGGCCATGTACCGTCAAATTTTGGGTGAGAACCTCCTTCCCTCAGCCAGGGCATTGAAAATGGGTCATGGATGGGTATTCCAGCATGACAATGACCCAAAACACACAGCCAAGGCAACCAAGGAGTGGCTCAAGAAGAAGCACATTAAGGTCCTGTAGTGGCCTAGTCAGTCTCCAGACCTTAATCCCATAGAATATATGTGGAGGGAGCTGAAGGTTAGAGTTGCCAAACGTCAGTGTCACGTTCGTTGATGAACGGGTCAGACCAAGGTGCAGCGTGATATGCATGTTTATTTGAACCAAATAAACAATGACAAAACAACAAACAAAACGTGAAGTCCAAGGTACACAAACAACATACCTAACACGGAACAAGATCCCACAACCCACTAGTGCCAATTAGGCTGCCTAAGTATGGTCCCCAATCAGAGACAACGAGCGACAGCTGCCTCTGATTGGGAACCACACCGGCCAACATAGAAATACACATACTAGAATATAAACATAGAACTACACAACATAGAATATACACACCCTGACTCCACAAATAGGAGTCCCCAGAGTCAGGGCGTGACAGTCAGCCTCAAAACCTTAATGAATTGGAGAAGATCTGCAAAGAGGAGTGGGCCGTGCCGGACTGGACACACGCACCACTGGCTTGGTGCGAGGGGCAGGAACAGGCCGGGCCGGGCTGGCGACGCGCACCACTGGCTTGGTGCGAGGGGCAGGAACAGGCCGGGCCGGGCTGGCAACGTGCACCACTATCTTGGTGCGAGGGGCAGGAACAGGCCGGACCGGGCTGGCGACGCGCACCACTGGCTTGGTGCGAGGGGCAGGAACAGGCCGGGCCGGGCTGGCGACGCGCACAACTTGCTTGGTGCGAGGAGCGGGACTGGGTTCCTTTATTCACCCCCGCTCCTTCTGCTGCCTAACCAGCTCCTCTCGCCGTGCCTCTACACTTTCCTTCTCCCTTTTAGCCTCCTGTAGCCTCGTCATCCACCCCGTGTGCCCCCCCCAAAAAAAATTATTGGGGTTGCCTCTCGGGTCTCCGTCGTCGGCACGGTTGGCGCCGTTTCACCTCTCCTGCCTGGGCATCTACCTTCGCCCATGGCCCTTTCCCCGCAAATATCTCCTCCCATGACCACCATTTGCCCACCTGTGACATGGCTATTCGCTCTTCCTAGGCACGCTGCTTGGTCCTCGTTTGGTGGGATCTTCTGTCACGTTCGTTGATGAACGGGTCAGACCAAGGCGCAGCGTGATATTGCATACATGTTTATTTGAACCAAATAAACAACGACAAAACAACAAACAAAACGTGACGTCCAAGGTACACAAACAACATACCTAACACGGAACAAGATCCCACAACCCACTAGTACCAATAGGCTGCCTAAGTATGGTCCCCAATCAGAGACAATGAGCGACAGCTGCCTCTGATTGGGAACCACACCGGCCAACATAGAAATATACATACTAGAATATAAACATAGAATACACACCCCGACTCCACAAATAGGAGTCCCCAGACTCAGGGCGTGACAGTCAGCCTCGAAACCTTAATGAATTGGAGAAGATCTGCAAAGAGGAGTGGGACAAAATCCCTCCTGAGATGTGTGTAAACCTGGTGGCCAACTACAAGAAACGTCTGACCTCTGTGATTGCCAACAAGGGTTTTGCCACCAAGTACTAAGTCATGTTTTGCAGGGGGTCAAATACTTATTTAGCTCATTAAAATGCAAATCAATTTATAACATTTTTGACATGCGTTTTTTTCTGGATTTTTTTGTTGTTATTCTGTCTCTCACTGTTAAAATAAACCTACCATTAAAATTATAGACTGATCATGTCTTTGTCAGTGGGCAAACATACAAAATCAGCAGGGGATCAAATACTTAATTCCCTCACTGTATGTGGTAGTGGTGGAGTAGGGGCCTGAGGGCACACAGTGTGTTGTGAAATTTGTGAATGTATTGTAATGTTTTTAAAATTGTATGAACTATCTTAATTTTGCTGGACCCCAGGAAGAGTAGCTGCTGCCTTGGCAGGAACTAATGGGGATCCATAATAAAGCCCAGGAAGAGTAACTGCTGCCTTGGCAGGAACTAATGGGGACCCATAATAAATACAAATACAAATACTCATATGTCTTTGTCTCTATAGCATGGGATTGTCAGGAGGTAGTAAACATCAATAATCTGATGCAGATCGATGCAGGACTGGGACAAGTGGTTGCAACGGACACAAGTCAACTCCCCTACTACCTGGTAGGTGATGAATGGATCCGCCTGCCTGGTTCCCTGAAGCATATCACTGTGGGACCAGCAGGGATCTGGGGTGTCAACAAGGGAGACTCAATCTACAAGTATGTGGCCGGTAACTGGGTGCAAGCTGCAGGTAAGTAGAGAGCATTGCTCAATATTTATCCATAGGACACCTACTTTCAGTGGCGGAAAAAGTACTCAATTGTCATACTTGAGTAAAATTAAAGATACCTTAATAGAAAATGACTCAAGTAAAACTGAAAGTCACCCAGTAAAATACTACTTGATCATAAGTCTAAAAGTATTTGGTTTTAAATATACTTAAGTATCAAAAGTAAATGGAATTGTTAAAATGTACTTCAGTATCAAAAGTAAAAGTAAAAGTATAAACCATTTCAAAGTCCTTATATTAAGCAAACCAAACGGCACAATTTTCATTTTTTTTTTTTGGGACGGATAGCCAGGGGCACACTCCAACACTCAGACATAATTTACAAAGGAAGCATTTGTGTTTAGTGAGTCCGCCAGATCAGAGGCAGTAGGGATGACCAGGGATGTTCTCTTGATAAGCGTGTGAATTTGACAATTTTCCTGACAAAATGTAACAAGTACTTTTGGGTGTCAGGGAAAATGTATGGAATAAAAAGTACATTATTTTATTTAAAAGTAAAAGCTTTGCAAAATATAAATATTAAAGTATAGTACAGATACCCAAAAAAACGACTTAAGTACTTTACACCACTGTCTACTTCTTATCTTTCCTGATACCATCACGGTGTTGAAACATGATTCATTGTTTTCTTGTCTGTCTTTGTGGTCTTCAGGCCTTCTGAAGCAGGTGGATGCTGGGGGTAACCAGTTTATTGTGGGGGCCAACATGAACGATACTCCGTACTGTCTGACAAGTAGTGCCACAGTTGGCTACAAAGGTCCAGGCTCACCCCTTCCATGGACAGGATTGCCAGGAGCTGTGAAGTACTACAGTTGTGGACCCTTTGGGTGCTGGGCAGTCAACAACAATGATGATATCTTCTTAATGAGTGTAAGATCTGGGAAAGAGTGTGAGATCTGGAGTAGAGTAGTAGAGTGTGGAGAGTCTGTTATTTTACAACTGTAGTATTATAACTGTAGAAATGGTCCTAAAACCCTGATTTTATCTGTTTGTTTCCAGCTGAATCAAGACTGCCAAAACCAGGGGTGGAGTCACATTGACGGCAAGCTTTCCATGATTGAGGTGGCAACTGATGGTAGTGTCTTTGGGGTCAACTCTTTGGGTGATGTTTATACCAGGTAAGGTTGCTACTGAGCTATATGTATAGTTCCACCCTTTTCCCCCTCAACATTATTAACTTAAAAATGACTTGTAATAATAATCAAATCTAAACTTACATAATAGACTTATGAAGGAATGTGAAGACAGTGTACTGTAAAATATGTAGAAGTTCGATCTCCTTTAAAGCTACAGTTTGGGATAAAAAAACTACTAAATGGCCACCCCGCCACTTGTTTTAGTAAACAGATGAGGGATGGGACAGGAGAAATGTAGCCACTCTCTAATTCATAGATGGATCAATAGATGTAAGGACAGACAGATGAGAACAAAATGATTTTTCATTTAAACATGTTTTGTAAAGCTATACATTGTTTGTTTACAATAGCATTGTTTACAACCAATTTAGTAAAATGTTACATGTTTTCTTCTGATGCAGTTGTATTAAGCTCATGAGTCATTTATAAGTTATATTCTTCAACAATCAATGGCTATATACAATTAATAAAGTTCAACAATTTTTGTTCTTTAAAAAAAAAAAGGGATGAGCTTTAAACATGTGAACCCCACCTCTTTCTTCAACACAGAGACGGCATCACAGCCAGTAAACCAGAGGGCACTGGATGGAGCAATGTCCCAATGTGCTTGCGGATGAAGCACGTGACCTACGACCTGGGCCGTCTTTGGGTCGTCTCCAAGTCTGGCGTCACCATGGTGTGCACACGTTAGCCTCTCCTCTGCATCTGAAGGCCGATCAGGATCTGTCTAAAGTTCACTTGCTAACTCAATGATCTCTCTTTCTGGAACAGCCTTCTACTTGAGAATTCTCAACATTAGTTCATAAGAATCCTTCATTTTAAAACCTATTGCTCTAACTATATTTTTTCAGTACTTTATCCCTGTCAATAGTAAACACTGATCTTATTGACATAATCAAAAAAAAAATCATGAATGAAGATTTTTCTCACAAAAAATTGATAAGCAACAGCATTAAAAAAGTATCTTTGTTTTGATCACTCCTTGATTAACACTTCAATAGAGATTTGCCATGGATGCTATTTGATCGTAGTGTAAACTTGGGCACGGTCATGTTGCTCACAATCCACATGGGTTTTGCTGTGGTTCAGAGGTCATCAATAGGGTTGGATGGAATCCTTGTCATTGCTTATTATCTCATTATATAACAGTTTCCCGCAAAAATAAAGCATTCAGTTTGAAACTATTATATTTTCTGTGTTGTTTTTTAATCATAGTTTTTTAGATACATGCCAGCAAATCCACTACACAACACAACATTAAACAATACATTAATTGTACTATAAGGGTGATAAACGGTGCCGACAAACTGTTAGGGCCTACATAAAGCTGTCTCGACAGTGGAGCTTTCCTTTCAGCACCATGGAATGAAACCTTACCAATACTACACCTGGCTGTCAGCAGAGCCTGGCAACCTGGTCTCAGAGCATTTTGTATTATTCTGTACGTAAATCCGACCTAATTAACCATTTGTCTTATGTAACCATACCAAAGCAAACATATCATACTAATTTGAGTGTCCCGGACTTACGTTTCTGAGATCAGGCTGAGCCTCGTCTGGCATCAAAACAGTTTATTCAGCCTCATTTACTGCATTTAAAAACAACATAGCTAATACGGTATGGCTGACTTGCTTAAATAAATATGGTTTCTACTGAATCCTTGTGGATTTGTGTAACTCGATAAGAACCACATTCTCCTTCAATAATAACGAATGCTGACATGAGTTTTGACTTTTGAACTATACACAAACATTATTACATTTATGTTCAGTAAATTAACACTTAGCTGTGACGAGGTAGGCCTATTCCTTCAGTACTTTCAAAATGGACACCGACAGAAATTCAGATGTTAGTTCATATAAATTCAACTTGAATCACAGAGCGAGAGAAACCACTTCCAAACTTCCAAACCACTCATTGTAGAATTTGTGATTTCTGACTTGTGATTTCTGACTACAGCGCCACAGTATTCAGAAACTGGCCAACATTTAGTTCCCTGATGCATAGTTTGATTGTTAGGTGCCCTATTAATGTAGTGTCAGGCACATATGTGTTATGTTGATTAAAATAAAGCCTTTGACAACATCTTTTACAGTATGCTCTATTAAAAGTTGGGTAACTACCCACTACTCACTACACTACTTTGAGGGAAATTTGTAATTTATTATCAAGAAATTAGTAGTTGCCAACAATATAAACATATTATGGAAACTCTTTGTAGACCATATTGCTAGGTAAATAGGCAAATAACTAATTTCGGCAAACCATTACAGCCCGGTTATCACTACACAATAACTAGGTAAATAACAAAAAGTCAATTGTTGGTAACTATTTAGTCCCCAACGTATTTACTAGGTACCAAACAAGTAAGGACTACATACCTACTTAGTAAATACAAAGTAATACAATGTAATTAAATAGTAGTAACCTTTGGTCCTAAAGGTTATTATTGAGGACCTTATAAGTACAAGGTACTTATTATGTAAATACATAGAAACAACTTCTGTGATGTTTTATTGATCTATTACCATGTACTTACTACATGAATACCTTCAAGTCAATCATCCTGACATTGGTATTCTCTCACGTTGTTTCTATGTACTTTGCCTTTAGTTACCTTGTATATTTTAATTAAAAGGACTGTAAAATGATGTGGTGTCTGTTTCCAGGTAGATACAATGTAGTTACTTGTGAAATACTACCACATTGGATGACTCCATCCCATTGTTACAGGCTTTGGTTTTTCCATTTATGTTTTGAGGTTGGACTTTTAGCACATATTGCACATTAGCAATGATTGGTGTCACCTCGTTAGTCTGTATGTGTTACACCTGTGCGGTTTGCCATCTCGTTACTGGGAAGGTGTTTCACCAGTGGTGGAAAAAGTACCCAATTGTCATACTTGAGTAAAAGTAAAGATACCTTAGTAGAAAATGACTCAAGTAAAAGTGAAAGTCACCCAATAAAATACTACTTGAGTAAAAGTCTAAAAGTATTTGGTTTTAAATCAATATCAATATCCCATCTGTGTGCTTGATTATATGCTTTGATGTCAACGCCTTACCAAAGAATTGAAGAGTTGAGTGTATTGGCCCTCTGTAGCTCAGTTGGTAGAGCATGGCGTTTGCAACGCCAGGGTTGTGGGTTTGATTCCCACGGGGGGCCAGTATGAAAATGTATGCACTCACTAACTGTAAGTCGCTCTGGATAAGAGTGTCTGCTAAATGACTAAAAGGTAATGTACATGTAAATATACAGTACCAGTCAAAAGTTTGGACACACCTACTCATTCAAGGGTTTTTATTTATTTTTGACTATTTTCTACATTGTAGAATAATAGTGAAGATATCAAAACTATGAAATAACATATGGAATCATATAGTAACTCAAAAAGTGTTGAACAAATCAAAATAGAGTTTATATTTGAGATTCTTCAAATAGCCACCCTTTGCCTTGATGACAGCTTTGTACACTTTGTACGCCTCATTAATGTAGGCTACAGAAAACGCTACATACTATTTCTACCATATGCTATATCCAGGGGTGAAAGTATAATTAATTTCTTCCCGGTACGGGACCAAGCGCGTGCACCAACATTTTTTATGTATCTAATCATAGAATTACATGTACAGTCCCTAAGGATCTCTGTGGGCCTAGTCTGTCATGTGTGCTCCCGCTCCCCCTCCCAGGCTGCCAATCATTACGCACACCTGTCACCATGGTTACGCACATCAGCGCTCATTGGACTCACCTGGACTCCTTCCCTTTGTTCATTACCTCTCCTATATCTGCTGTTCCTCTGTTTGATCCCCTGTCAGCATTGATGTTGTTTCATTTCCTCTGTCCAGACGCTGTCCGTGTTTTGTTCCTGTCAGTTTTTTCCATTAAATGTTCACTCCCTGTACTTGCTTCCTGTCTCCCAGCATCTGTCCTCACATAGTCGTAAAGATTTTAAATTTAACTTTTTAAATGTGACCTTTTATTGAGGCATGAACACAACCAGTCAAGATGTTTTCATCTGATTGTCAAACTATTATTTCAAAGGGCTCCTTCATAGGCTACCCGCGCATGTTTATCCACTTGCAACATATTTCCAGCTTCCAAACAGTGGTGAATGTTACACAAAACACCAACAAGTTTAATGGAAAATGTGGCTATTGTCAGTAGGGCAGAATTTATGCGTCCACTGCTGTTCGCACGTTTCGGTGCCGGTCACTCATCTCTGCCTTGGCAAAAATGTCAGTGTTCTCATTAAACCACATCGTATTTGAGTGTAGGCTATACCACCCGTTTTCAAGTCCATTCACTCATTCGTCATGCCTCTGACATGCGGTAATTATAAAACGTTTTTTTAATTGCCTACAGTTTTCTTGACATTTTGTTTTAATTATTGTGAATGGCTCATGTTCCACACTGGCTATATCTGCATTTATGTTGGTGGAGCGCCACAGCGATGCGTCTCTCCAACAGAGGAGCCGCTGGGAATGGACAAGCAAAATATTTTGCACCCCTGCCTTATAACAGGGCGGCATCAGTGGTCACCTCCCTGACCAAGGCCCTTCTCCCCCGATTGCTTAGTTTGGACGGGCGGCCAGCTCTAGGAAGAGTCTTGGTGGTTCCAATCTTCTTCCATTTAAGAATCATGGAGGCCACTGTGTTCTTGGGGACCTTCAATGCTGCAGAACCTTTTTGGTACCTTTCCCCAGATCTGTGCCTCGACACAATCCTGTCTTGTAGCTCTACGGACAATTCCTTCCACCTCATGGCTTGGTTTTTGCTCTGACATACACTGTCAACTGTGAGATTTTATATACAGTGGGGGAAAAAGTATTTAGTCAGCCACCAATTGTGCAAGTTCTCCCACTTAAAAAGATGAAAGAGGCCTGTAATTTTTATCATAGGTACACGTCAACTATGACAGACAAATTGAGATTTTTTTTCTCCAGAAAATCACATTGTAGGATTTTTAATGAATTTATTTGCAAATTATGGTGGAAAATAAGTATTTGGTCACCTACAAACAAGCAAGATTTCTGGCTCTCACAGACCTGTAACTTCTTCTTTAAGAGGCTCCTCTGTCCTCCACTCGTTACCTGTATTAATGGCACCTGTTTGAACTTGTTATCAGTATAAAAGACACCTGTCCACAACCTCAAACAGTCACACTCCAAACTCCACTATGGCCAAGACCATAGAGCTGTCAAAGGACACCAGAAACAAAATTGTAGACCTGCACCAGGCTGGGAAGACTGAATCTGCAATAGGTAAGCAGCTTGGTTTGAAGAAATCAACTGTGGGAGCAATTATTAGGAAATGGAAGACATACAAGACCACTGATAATCTCCCTTGATCTGGGGCTCCACGCAAGATCTCACCCCGTGGGGTCAAAATGATCACAAGAACGGTGAGCAAAAATCCCAGAACCACACGGGGGGACCTAGTGAATGACATGCAGAGAGCTGGGACCAAAGTAACAAAGCCTACCATCAGTAACACACTACGCCGCCAGGGACTCAAATCCTGCAGTGCCAGACATGTCCCCCTGCTTAGGCCAGTACATGTCCAGGCCCGTCTGAAGTTTGCTAGAGTGCATTTGGATGATTTGGGAGAATGTCATATGGTCAGATGAAACCAAAATATAACTTTTTGGTAAAAACTCAACTCGTCGTGTTTGGAGGACAAAGAATGCTGAGTTGCATCCAAAGAACACCATACCTACTGTGAAGCATGGGGGTGGAAACATCATGCTTTCGGGCTGTTTTTCTGCAAAGGAACCAGGACGACTGATCCGTGTAAAGGAAAGAATGAATGGGGCCATGTATCGTGAGATTTTGAGTGAAAACCTCCTTCCATCAGCAAGGGCATTGAAGATGAAACGTGGCTGGGTCTTTCAGCATGACAATGATCCCAAACACACCGCCCGGGCAACGAAGGAGTGGCTTCGTAAGAAGCATTTCAAGGTCCGGGAGTGGCCTAGCCAGTCTCCAGATCTCAACCCCATAGAAAATCTTTGGAGGGAGTTGAAAGTCCGTGTTGCCCAGCGACAGCCCCAAAACATCACTCCTCTAGAGGAGATCTGCATGGAGGAATGGGCCTAAATACCAGCAACAGTGTGTGAAAACCTTGTGAAGACTTACAGAAAACGCTTGACCTGTGTCATTGCCAACAAAGGGTATATAACAAAGTATTGAGAAACTTTTGTTATTGAACAATTACTTATTTTCCACCATAATTTGCAAATAAATTCATTAAAAATCCTACAATGTGATTTTCTGGAAAAAATGTTCTCATTTTGTCTGTCATAGTTGACATGTACCTATGATGAAAATTACAGGCCTACAGGAGAACTTACACAATTGGTGGCTGACTAAATACTTTTTTTCCCCACTGTAGATAGTTATTGGCCTTTCCAAATCCTGTCCAATCAATTGAATTTACCACAGGTGGATTCCAATCAAGTTGTAGAAATATCTCAAGGATGATCAATGGAAACAGGATGCACCTGAGCTTAATTTCGAGTCTCATAGCAAAGGGTCTGAATACTTATGTAAATAAGGAATTTCTGTATTTTTATTTTTAATAAATTTGCAAACATTTCTAAAAACCTGTTGTCGCTTTGTCATTATGGGGTATTGTGTGTAGTCTGATGAGGAATTACTTTAATTTAATCCATTTTTTAGAGCAAGGCTGTAATGTAACATCATGTGGAAAAAGTCAAGGGGTCTGAATTCTTTCCGAATGCACTGTAAATACCAAATACTTCCAAGTTTACAGTGCAATATAAAAGTGGGAAAATTTCACAATTAAGACAAGCACACAACTCAGAGTGAAGTTTATTTAATGAAAAATCAAACAGTAAGAATTTATAGCTCAAACCGTTCAGATATTAGAGACGTTTTTGTGAGAAGAACCGTTTTCAGGATCCGCCCTGGTCTCACAAACACTGCTCTAGCTCAGACCCTGTTAATCACACAGGCTAATGGTTGGTTTCAGCAGATGCAGAATAAATAGACAAATACAATGTAGCTCAATATGTGAAGCTTGGATATGTGAAGCTTGGATATGTTGAAGATATGGCGGTGGATGCATTGCAACCGGTTGCTAGTGTTTTAAGTCAATCGAGTGATCTGGATACAATCATTTATAGCCACAGTGATTAATTAAAGTGTCTAAGTCCAAGAAGCTGGATATCATTATATCTGCAGCCAGTACGTTTTTGGGGCTCCAAGACTTCACGGCAGAATCACTACAAGGACTATTTTCACTAGGAAATGTCCTGCCCTCACAGGAGGCTTTTGAGCCTGTGTTGAGACCTGATTAGAAATTGTTTTTTTTTTATAGAAAAGCAAGTTGACTTGCTAGTTTTGATAGTTTGTATGATATTTTATTTATTTTTACTCAACTGTTTTCCTTTTCCGGATCCTTATTATCCACCAGCACACTAGGTGGCATAATGCACATCTAAATCAATGCCAACGCCATTATACCATAGAAGAAGAGATTGAGGGGGGATTGGCAATTTGAGACGCTGATTGAGAGTAGCCTCTTAACTCAGCAGGGGTTTCCCACATGCTTTTTAATCCTTTTTGTTTTCAAATTGTATATTATTTGTCACCATGAACATCATTAACCTGGTTGGGCTGGCTGACAACAGAACGTTGACCAAGCTCACCTTTGACCCCTGTAAGTACGCTGGCTCCCCTTGGGACATACAGTGCTGCTTGAAAGTAGGTGAACCCTACAGGGCTGGTCATTATTTTGCTACAAAATAAACATCAAATCCTTATCTAAACCCCAATTCATATTAAAGACATTCCAGGTAAATGACAGAAAAAAGAAAAAAAAGATATATTTTCATTGTTTATTTAACAAGTGGTTTATTTAAGAGAAACTCAGATTTGATGTCTGCAACAATATATGAACTCAGTTAATAGCTTGTGGCACCTCCATTAGCAGCGATAACTTGGACTAAACATCTCCTATAGCCAGTAATCAGTCTCTGACATCTGTTTTGAGGGATTTTTGCCCACTTCTCCTTACAGAACTCAGCCAATTGAGTGAGATTTGAGGGGTGTCTGGCATGAACTGCCCGCTTCAGGTCCTGACACAGCATCTCGATTGGATTTAGTTCAGGACTTTGACTTGGCCAATCCCAAACACAGATCTTTCTCCTGAGCCATTCTTTGGAAGATTTGCTTGAACGCTTTGGGTCGTTGTCTTGTTGGAAGACCCATTTTCAGCCCAGCTTTAGCTCCTTGGCTGATGGCCTGACGTTATGTTCAAGAATCTCCTGGTATACCTCAGAATGGCTCTCTTAATGATGTGGAGTCGTCCAGGTCCAGAGGAGGAAAAGCAGCCCCAGATCTTGACATTCCCACCACCATGCTTGACTGTTGGGATAAGGTTATTTTGGTGGTAGGCAGTGTTGGGTTTTCACCAAACATAGCGGTGTTGATTGTGACCAAAAAGGTCAATTTTGGACTCATCCGTCCAGAGAATGGACTTCCAGAAACCTTTAGGTTTGTCCAGGTGGTCTCTGGCAAAGTTAAAACGGGCAGTTTGCGGTCAAAAAAGAACCAGAGGCTTCTTCCAAGCAACCCTCCCATGAATGGCATTTTGATTCAGTATTCTTATTGTTGAAGCATGCAGTTACCTGAGATGCAGCAAGGGAGGTCTGCAAATCTTTAGATGTTATGTTTGGGTTGGCTTTTACCTGATTTATTATTTTTCTTGTGGCTCTTGGGGATATTTTGGAAGGGCGTTCACTTCTAGGCCGACTTGCTGTCATGTTAAATGCTCTTTATTTGTAAATTATTTGCCTCACAGTGGACTGATGGAGCTCAAATCTTTTTGAGATGATTTTATAGCCTTCCCCAGACTGATGTGCTCTCACTACCCTCGTCCTGATGTCCTCTAAGATCGCCTTTCCTCTAGGCAAAGTGTGCTTTGCATTCAACAGGATGTGTAACACCAAACTGACCAGCTTTCTTATCTCTATTTATCAGAGTCAAATCAAATCAAATCAAATTTTATTTGCCACTTGCACCGAATACAACAGGTGTAGACATTACCGTGAAATGCTTACTTACAGCCCTTAACCAACAATGCATTTATTTCTTAATAAAAAGTAAAATAAAACAACAACAACAAAAAAGTGTTGAGAAGAAAAGAGCAGAAGTCAAATAAAATAACAGTAGGGAGGCTATATATACAGGGGGGTACCGGTTAGTTGAGGTAATATGTACATGTGGGTAGAGTTAAAGTGACTATGCATAAATAATTAACAGAGTAGCAGCAGCGTAAAAAAGATGGGGTGGGGGTGCAAATAGTCCGGGTAGCCATGATTAGCTGTTCAGGAGTCTCATGGCTTGTGGGTAGAAGCTGTCGAGAAGCCTTTTGGACCTAGACTTGGCGCTCCGGTACCGCTTGCCGTGCGGTAGCAGAGAGAACAGTCTATGACTAGGGTGGCTGGAGTCTTTGACAATTTTGAGGGCCTTCCATTGACACAGCCTGGTATAGAGGTCCTGGATGGCAGGAAGCTTGGCCCCAGTGATGTACTGGGCCGTACGCACTACCCTCTGTAGTGCCTTGCGGTCGGAGGCCGAACAGTTGCCATACCAGGCGGTGATGCAACCAGTCAGGATGCTCTCGATGGTGCAGCTGTAGAACTTTTTGAGGATCTGAGGACCCATGCCAAATCTTTTCAGTCTCCTGAGGGGGAATAGGCTTTGTTGTGCGCTCTTCACGACTGTCTTGGTGTGTTTGGACCATGATAGTTTGTTGGTGATGTGGACACCAAGGAACTTGAAGCTCTCAACCTGTTCCACTACAGCCCCGTCGATGAGAATGGGGGCGTGCTCAGTCCTCTTTTTTTTCCTGTAGTCCACAATCATCTCCTTTGTCTTGGTCACGTTGAGGGAGAGGTTGTTATCCTGGCACCACACGGCCAGGTCTCTGACCTCCTCCATATAGGATGTCTCATCGTTGTCGGTGATCAGGCCTACCACTGTTGTGTCGTCGGCAAACTTAATGATGGTGTTGGAGTCGTGCCTGGCCATGCAGTCATGGGTGAACAGGAAGTACAGGAGGGGACTGAGCACGCACCCCTGAGGGGCCCCCGAGCTGAGGATCAGCGTGGCAGATGTGTTGTTACCTACCCTTACCACCTGGGGGCGGCCCGTCAGGAAGTCCAGGATCCTGGATTAATCCAAGATGGCGTAGTAGTGCAGTCCTGTTTTTGTCGTGTGTCTGTAAATAGCCTGTAAATACCCTGTTTTTTTTTATTTTTCGTACATATTTCCCTATCAGACTTTTCATCCTTCTACAAAATATACTTTCCTGCAACCCGCCTCACTTAATGTGGAACGGATTATATTATTGACTTACCTTTTATCTAGAATCTCCAGTTGAAACTAGCTAGCCAGCTAACTAGCTACTTGCTATTAGCCACAGTTAGCGGTATTTCACCCAGAACATTGGATTTTTCTGCCGGAATAATTTAATCACTGGACATTAATCACCGGATCGCAACTAGCTAGCCGCAACCGAATGGGTGTTGCTGTTTGGCTAATCACCACTGCCCCCGATGCAAGCACGAGTTAGCCTCGAGCTAGCCTAGAGCCAGGCTCATATCCCGGCTATCTACCTCTAGGTCTACCGGACGGGAGTAGCCAGCTAACTAGCTATTTGCTATCAGCTACCGTTAGCGGTTTTTCACCATTGTCCGTGGCCTGCACCACCTACCAGCCAGCTCTAGTCTGGACTATTATTCGGCCAGTCTGCACTGTCTGCACAGCGCGTTATCGACCCAGAACATATCAGTTTTTCTGCCGGAATCACTGAATCACTGGACCTTTAACTCCGGATTCATCGCTACCAGCTAGCTGCAACAAAATGGACGTTGTGGTCTGGCTAATCATCCTGAGCTAGGCCCATCTCCCGGCTATCTACCTCTCTGTCAACCGGACGGGACCACCTAGTGTTGACACGGAGCCCCCGCCGATCCTACACGACTGGTCTGCCGCCGAAATCGTCTGATGTGGTTACAACAGGCTTCCCTGCTACGACGTCGACCACGAAGATTCCATCTGCTAGCCCCGGCCCGCTAGCACACGCTAGCCGTGGCCTCTTGCTCACTAGTGCTTTAGCAGCCCCCGAACTACCTCCGAACTATCCTATTGCTGTTCACCGGACCTTATGATAACTCAGCTATACAGCTGATGTCTGCTGGACTGTTCGTTTTTACGGTACCGCATCCTGTTTATGTTTAGCCTCAGCCCAAACTGTGTCGTCATTACCAGCTGTTGTCTTAGCTCTCTCAAATTACACCTGTGATTGCTTTATGCCTCTCTCCCATGTCAATATGGTTAGCTTATTGTTGTTTTGGTTATTTCTAATTGTACTATGTCACTGTAGATCCCCCAGTCCAGCTAAACCTGCCTTAGATAGCTCCTTTGTCCCACCCCCCATACACGCGGAGACCGACTCAATTGGTGCCTCCAGTGATGCTATCTCTTTCATTGTTACCCAACGCTTAGGTTTACCTCCACTTTACTCATATCCTTCCATATACTTGTCTGTACATAATGCCCTGAATCTTTTCTACAACGCCCGGAAATCTGCCCCCTTTATCTTTATTCTATGTACCCAACGCACTAGAAGACCAGTTCTTAAAGCCTTTAGCCGTATCCTTATTCTAGTCCTCCTCTGTTCCTCCGGTGATGTAGAGGCTAACCCAGGCCCTGCAGCCCTCAGTATCACTCCTACTCCCCAGGCGCTATCATTTGCTGACTTCTGTAATCACAAAAGCCTTGGTTTCTTGCATGTAAATATCAGAAGTTTACTTCCTAAGTTGGAGTTATTCACTGCGTTAGCACACTCCGCCAACCCTGATGTTCTAGCAGTGTCTGAATCCTGGCTTAGGAAGGCCACCAAAAATTCTGAAATGTCCATCCCCAACTATAACATTTTCCGTCTAGATAGAACTGCCAAAGGGGGTGGAGTTGCAATCTACTGTAGAGATAGCCTGCAGAGCTCTATCATACTATCCAGGTCTGTGCCCAAACAGTTTGAGCTTCTACTTCTAAAAATCCACCTTTCCAGAAATAAGTCTCTCACTGTTGCCGCTTGCTACAGACCCCCCTCAGCCCCCAGCTGTACCCTGGACACCATATGTGAATTGATTGCCCCCCATTTATCCTCAGAGTTCGTACTGCTTGGTGACCTAAATTGGGATATGCTTAACACCCCGGCCCTCCTACAATCCAAACTAGATGCCCTCAATCTCACACAAATTATCAACGAACCTACCAGGTACAACCCTAAATCCGTAAACATGGGTACCCTCATAGATATCATCCTGACTAACTTACCCTCTAAATACACCTCCGCTGTCTTCAACCAGGATCTCAGCGATCATTGCCTTATTGCCTGCGTCCGTAACGGGTCCGCGGTCAAATGAGCACCCCTCATCACTGTCAAACGCTCCCTAAAACACTTTAGCGAGCAGGCCTTCCTAATTGACCTGGCCCAGGTATCCTGGATGGATATAGATCTCATTCCGTAAGTAGAGGATACCTGGTTGTTCCTTAAAAGTAATTTCCTCTCAATCTTAAATAAACATGCCCCATTCAAAAAATACAGAACTAAGAACAGATATAGCCCCTGGTTCTCCTCAGACTTGACTGCCCTTGACCAGCACAAAAACATCCTGTGGCATACTGCATTAGCATCAAATAGCCCCCGCGATATGCAACTTTTCAGGGAAGTTAGGAACCAATATACACAAGCAGGAAAGTCAGGAAAGCAAAGGCTAACTTTTTCAAACAGAAATGTGCATCCTGTAGCACTGACTCCAAAAAGTTTTGGGACACTGTAAAGTCCATGGAGAATAAGAGCACTTCCTCCCAGCTGCCCACTGCACTGAGGCTAGGAAACACTATCACCACCGATAAATCTACAATAATCGAGAATTTCAACAAGCATTTTGCTACGGCTGGCCATGCTTTCCACCTGGCTACCACTACCCCGGCCACCAACTCGGCACTCTCCGCTGCAACTTGACCATGCCCCCCCCCCGCTTCTCCTTCACACAAATTCAGACAGCTGATGTTCTGAAAGAGCTGCAAAATCTGGACCCCTACAAATCAGCTGGGCTAGACAATCTGGACCCTTTCTTTCTAAAACTAGCCGCCGAAATTGTCGCAACCCTTATTACTAGCCTGTTCAACCTCTCTTTCGTAACGTCTGAGATCCCCAGAGATTGGAAAGCTGCCGCGGTCATCCCCCTCTTCAAAGGGGGGTGACACTCTAGATCCAAACTGTTACAGACCTATATCCATCCTGCCCTGCCTTTCGAAAGTATTTGAAAGCCAAGTTAACAAACAGATCACCGACCATTTCGAATCCCACCGTACCTTCTCCGCTATGCAATCCGGTTTCCGAGCTGGTCATGGGTGCACTTCAGCCACGCTCAAGGTCCTAAACGATATTATAACCGCGATCGATAATAGACAGTACTGTGCAGCCGTCTTCATCGACCTGGCCAAGGCTTTCGACTCTGTCAACCACCACATTCTTATTGGCAGACTAAATAGCCTTGGTTTCTCAAATGACTGCCTCGCCTGGTTCACCAACTACTTCTCAGATAGAGTTCAATGTGTCAAATCGGAGGGCCTGTTGTCTGGACCTATGGCAGTCTCTATGGGGGTTCCACAGGGTTCAATTCTTGGGCCGACTCTTTTTTCTGTGTATATCAATGATGTCGCTCTTGCTGCTGGAGACTCTCAGATCCACCTCTATGCAGACGACACCATTTTGTATACATAATAATAATATAATATAATATAATATGCCATTTAGCAGACGCTTTTATCCAAAGCGACTTACAGTCATGCGTGCATACATTTTTTTTTTTTTTTGTTGTATGGGTGGTCCCGGGGATCGAACCCACTACCTTAGCGTTCCAAGCGCCGTGCTCTACCAGCTGAGCTACAGAGGACTACATCTGGCCCTTCATTGGACACTGTGTTAACAAACCTCCAAACGAGCTTCAATGCCATACAACACTCCTTCAGTAGCCTCCAACTGCTCTTAAACACTAGTAAAACTAAATGCATGCTCTTCAATCGAACGCTGCTGGCACCCGCCCACCCGACTAGAATCACCACTCTTGACGGGTCTCACCTAGAGTATGTGGACAACTACAAATACCTAGGTGTCTGGTTAGACTGTAAACTCTCCTTCCAGACTCACATTAAGAATCTCCAATCCAAAGTTAAATCTAGAATCGGCTTCCTATTTCGCAACAAAGCCTCCTTCACTCATGCTGCCAAACATGCCCTCGTAAAACTGACTATCCTACCGATCCTTGACTAAGGCGATGTCATTTACAAAATAGCCTCCAACACTCTACTCAGCAAATTGGATGTAGTCTATCACAGTGCCATCCGTTTTGTCTCCTAAGCCCCATACACTACCCACCACTGTGACCTGTACGCTCTTGTTGGCTGGTCCTCACTACATGTTCGTCGTCAAACCCACTGGCTCCAGGCCATCTATAAATCACTGCTAGGCAAATCCCCGCCTTATCTTTGCTCATTGGTCACCATAGCAGCACCCACCCGTAGTCCGCGCTCCAGCAGGTATATCTCACTGGTCATTCCCAAAGCCAACACCTCCTTTGGCCGCCATTCCTTCCAGTTTTCTGCTGACAATGACTGGAACGAATTGCAAAAATCTCTGAAGCTGGAGACTCTTATCTCCCTCACTAACTTTAAGCATCAGTTGTCAGAGCACCTTACCGATCACTGCACCTGTACACAGCCCATCTGAAATTAGCCCACCCAACTACCTCATCCCTATATTGTTATTTATTTTGCTCTTTTGCACCCGAGTATCTCTATTTGCACATTATCTCTTGCACATCTAGCATTCCAGTGTTAATACTAATTGTAATTATTTTGCACTATAGCCTATTTATTGCCTTACCTCCATAACTTGTTACATTTGCACACACTCTATATATATTTTCTGTTGTATTTTTTGACTTTATGTTTTGTTTTACCCCATATGTAACTCTGTGTTGTTGTTTTTATCGCACTGCTTTGCTTTATCTTGGCCAGGTCGCAGTTGTAAATGAGAACTTGTTCTCAACTGGCTTACCTGGTTAAATAAAGTTGAAATAAAAAAAAATCCAGTTGCAGAGGGATCCTTAGCTTAGTGATGAGCTTTGAGGGTACTATGGTGTTGAACGCTGAGCTGTAGTCAATTAATAGCATTCTCACGTAGGTGTTCCTCTTGTCCAGGTGGGAAAGGGCAGTGTGGAGTGCAATAGAGATTGCATCATCTGTGGATCTGTTGGGGCGGTATGCATATTAGAGTGGGTCTAGGGTTTCTGGGATAATGGTGTTCATGTGAGCCATGACCAGCCTTTCAAAGCACTTCATGGCTACAGACTTCAGTGCTACGGGTCGGTAGTCATTTAGGCAGGTTATCTTAGTGTCCTTGGGCACGGGGACTATGGTGGTCTGCTTGAAACATGTTGGTATTACAGACTCAGTCAGGGACATGTTGAAAATGTTGGTGAAGACACTTGCCAGTTGGTCAGCACATGCTCGGATTACACGTCCTGGTAATCCGACTGGCCCTGCGGCCTTGTGAATGTTGACCTGTTTAAAGGTCTTACTCACGTCGGCTACGGAGAGCGCGATCACACAGTCGTCCGGAACAGCTGATGCTCCCATGCATGCTTCAGTGTTGCTTGCCTCGAAGCGAGCATAGAAGTAATTTAGTTCGTCTGGTAGGCTTGTGTCACTGGGCAGCTCGCGGCTGTGCTTCCCTTTGTAGTCTGTAATAGTTTTCAAGCCCTGCCACATCCGACGAGCGTCAGAGCCGGTGTAGTACGATTCAATCTTAGTCCTGTATTGACTCTTTGCCTGTTTGATGGTTCATCGGAGGTCATAGCGGGATTTCTTATAAGCGTCCGGGTTAGAGTCCCGCTCCTTGAAAGCGGCAGCTCTACCCTTTAGCTCAGTGCGGATGTTGCCTGTAATCCATGGCTTCTGGTTGGGGTATGTACGTACAGTCACTGTGGGGACGACGTCATCGATACACTTATTGATGAAGCCAGTGACTGATGTGGTGTACTCCTCAATGCTATCTGAAGAATCCCGGAACATGTTCCAGTCTGTGCTAGCAAAACAGTCCTGTAGCTTAGCATCTGCGTCATCTGACCACTTTTTTATTAACCGAGTCACTGGTGCTTCCTGCTTTAGCTTTTGCTTATAAGCAGGAATCAGGAGGATAGAGTTATGGTCAGATTTGCCAAATGGAGGGCGAGGGAGAGCTTTGTATGCATCTCTGTGTGTGTGGAGTAAAGGTGATCTAGAGTTTTTTTCCCTCTGGTTGCACATTTAACATGCTGGTAGAAATTAGGTAGAACGGATTTAAGTTTCCCTGCATTAAAGTCCCCGGCCACTAGGAGCGCTGCCTCTGGATGAGCGTTTTCCTGTTTAGTTATGGCCTTATACAGCTCATTGAGTGCAATCTTAATGCCAGCACTGGTTTGTGGTGGTAAATAGACAGCTATGAAAAATATAGATGAAAACTCTCTTGGTAAATAGTGTGGTCTACAGCTTATCATAAAATACTCTACCTCAGGCGAGCAAAACCTCGAGAATTCCTTAGTATTTGATTTTGTGCACCAGCTGTTGTTTACAAATATACACAGACCGCCACCCACTCTTACCGGAGTCAGCCGTTCTATCCTGCCGATGTAGCGTATAGCCCGCTAGCTGTATGTTGTCCATGTCGTCGTTCAGCCACGACTCGGTGAGTCCCGCCCAAACTCTTTCCTAACGATCTCTCCTTTGATTGGTTCATTTGGTAGCAAATTATTTACCCACCTGATTCTACTTACCTACTTGATTTAAACAATGCAACTTGGGGTTCACTTATTTTTGCACCTGCACTAATTCCTTTTTAATTCAGTTTTTCTACTACACGCATGATTTCCTCTACACCAACCTATGGTATTGGTAAATATAATCCTGTTATGTCAGATCAAAAAGACTGGTTCTGATTAAATGAAGATTTCATGGTAAAAACTGAAAAAATCTGTAATTGCACAAGGGGTTCACATACATTCAAGCAGCACTGTATACATAAATCACCTGGTTTGCTTAACTCAACATTTCACATAACATTTAAACAGACTGGTCCTCAGATCCTCAAAAAATTATACAGCTGCACCATCGAGAGCATCCTGACTGGTTGCATCACCGGCTGGTATGGAAACTGCTCGGCCTCCGACTGCAAGGCACTACAGAGGGTAGTGCGTACGGCCCAGTACATCACTGGGGCCAAGCTTCCTGCCATCCAGGACCTCTATACCAGGCGGTGTCAGAGGAAGGCCCTCAAAATTGTCAAAGACTCCAGCCACCCTAGTCATAGACTGTTCTTTCTGCTACCGCACGGCAAGCGGTACCGGAGTGCCAAGTCTAGGTCCAAAAGACTTCTCAACACCTTCTACCCCCAAGCCATAAGACTCCTGAACAGCTAATCATGGCTACCCGGACTATTTGCACTGCCCCCCCACCCCCACCCCATCTTTTTACGCTGCTGCTACTCTGTTAATTATTCATAAAATGCAGAGTCACTTTAACTCTACCCACATGTACATATTACCTCAACTACCTCAACTAGCCGGTGCCCCCGCACATTGACTCTGCACCGGTATCCCCCTGTATATATAGCCTCCCTACTGTTATTTTATTTTACTTCTGCTCTTTTCTTCTCCACACTTTTTTGTTGTTGTTGTTTTATTTTACTTTTTTATTAAAAAAGAAATGCATTGTTGGTTAAGGGCTGTAAGTAAGCATTTCACGGTAATGTCTACACCTGTTGTATTCGGAGCATGTGGCCAATAAAATTTGATTTGATTTGATCAGAGGTCATCAATAGGGTTGGATGGAATCCTTGTCATTATCTCATTATATAATCATTTCCTGCAAATAAAACGTTTATTTTGAAAATAATTCATGTTTTTAAATCATATCAAACCTGGGGGATTTAGTGAAACTTGAGAGATCTGTTTTGTGAATCTTCTTACTAAAAAAGTGAAATAAGACTAGAGTACCACAGTGTGCAGGAACTGGTAAACCTTTAGTTCCCTGATGCATAGTTTGATTGACAGGTGCCCCATTGATGTAGTCTCACGGGTACATATTTGACATCACCTTTTACAGTGTTCTCTATTAACGATGGGTGATATGATTAACTACCAACTAATCACTACACTACTCTTTGAGGCAAATGTGTAATTTAATATTAACAAATGACAAGTTGCCTAGAATGTAAACAGTAAACATATTGTGGAAACTCTTTGTAGACCATATTTCTCTGCAAATATCCTGACTAATTCCCCCCCAATACTGAACATGCATTAACATGCATCAGACAGGGACACCTGCATAGAACTTCACGAACGCTAAAGGAACAATCTGGGAGATTTCCTGCTGTTCAATGGCCATTTAATATACCAGAGTTATAAAGCCTACTCTTAGAAAAATAAGTGCTATCTAGAGACTTAAAAGTGTTCTTCGGCTGTCCCCATAGGATAACCTTTTGAATAACCCTTTTTGGTTCCAGGTAGAACCCTATTGTGTTCCAGGTAGAACCCGTTCCTCATAGGGTTCTACGTGGAACCCAAAATGTTTATACGTGGAACCAAAAAGGACTCTTTCTAAGCATGTAGAGGGCACACATCTATCATTTTCATGGATCGTTTCAGTGACAGCATGGGCAGCTACATGGAGGGCTATCTCCCTATAGTTCATTTTCTTATTTTGACACCAAAGCCATATGAGTAGAGCTCACTGACAAAGACACATAAACAAAGTACAAAGAGACAAAGACCTGAGTAGAGTACACCGACAACAAGGAGGGGGAAATTATGTAGCCCACCTGATGATCAATTCCAAGTTGAGCAGGCATGCTTCAGATGATGGTTAACTTACCATGTCTGATGGCCAGGAGACAGAGGACCAGCAGGACGGCTGCAGTGGCTCTCATGATGTCTCTGTAGATCTACAGTATAAGTTTGGTTGTACAATTATCCCCTTGAATGACTTTGAGCTTTATAGCACTGCACACAGCTTTGATTTATGGATTCCTGTTCCACCTGTTCAATGAAGAGTTGATGGTATCCGGGAGAGAGGAGGGTTGTGTAAATGTCACCTGGTGATGAAGTGCTTTTTTCTTCTCACTTTTGCTATGTTTACATTTTCGGAATACGTTTTGCTGTGTTAACATTTTGAAATACAGTGCCTATAGAAAGTCTACACCCCACTTGGATTTGTTCACATTTTATTGTTTTACAAAGTGGGATTAAAATGGATTAAAAATACTTTTAAATGTAAAAGTAGAAAAAAATGTATATCTATAATGAATTAAACATAAAACACTAATTTACCTTGATTAGGTAGGTATCCAACCCATGTTAGAAACACATTTACAGCTGTGAATCCTTCTGGGTAAGTCTCACAACAGTTGTACATACCTGGATTGTGCAATATTTGCCCATTATTCTTAAAAAAGTCTTGCCATAGATTTTCAGCAGATTTCAGTCAAAACTCTAACTTGGCCGCTCAGGATCATCAGCTATGTTCTTGGTAAGCAACTCCAGTGTAGATTTGGCTTTGTGTTGTAGGTTACTGTCCTGCTGAAAGGTGAATTCCTCTCCTGTTATTTCCTGTGCTCATCTCCATCCCATTTCTTTCCATCCTGAAAAACCGTTTTTGCCGATGTCAAGCATACCCATACCATGATGCAGCGACCACCATGCTTGAAAATAGCGGAGCAATTTACTCAGCAATGTGTTGTGTTGGATTTGCTCCAAACATAAGGATTTGCATTTAGGCCAAAAAGTTTATTCCTTCGCCGTGTTTTTGCAGTTTTACTTTAGTGCATTGTTGCATACATATGCATGTTCCATTAAAGATCCATTAATGTGTGGAGAATCAAGATCACCAGAGGGCTGGAGTTTATTTTGTATTTAATTGAGTATACCATTTTTCTCCATGCACCTGGTATTATGAAAAGTGTGAGAGTTACACTTTTTTCAATTGGCAGACACACTTTACCAGGAGATGGAAAAAGCAGATTCGTATAGAACTCTAATCGTGAGTCAAAAAACACGTCAGCCAAGATAAATAAGGAAACACTTGAAGACAGCCTTGGAACGCCTTTGTTTTCTCAAGGTGTTGTTCCTTCTGACCATGCACGGTAGCGGCACTCTTGACAGCCATGTTAACTTCAAGAAAGTTAATTTAACTGGGAAAAATCCTTGACACCCCACCCTCCTAGATGACCTGTGACTAGACGCAGTGTTTCCCAAAGACCCCAAGGGGTGCACGTTTTGGTTTTTGACCTAGCACTACACAGGTAAATTAAAAAAATCAAAGCTTAATGACTAGTTCATTATTTGAATCAGCTATGTAGTGGTAGGGCAAAAACCAAAACGTGCACCCCTTGGGTTCCCCAGGACCGGGTTTGGGAAACGCTGGACTAAAGGCTATAATGTAGAGGTAGACAACCCAGGTCCTGGAGTGCCGCAGGTACTTCATGTTTTTGATTTAACTGACATGGAAGACCAGGGGACTCATTTATCGACAGTGCGTAGGCACAAATATGTGCATAAACCATGCATGGGATCATTTCCATGCAGTGTGAGATTTATCAACATTAATGTTTCCTTGAGAGGGTGTGCAAATTTACACATGACCATGCATACGCACAGTGCCAACTGGTGGGATAAGGGAACTGCTTGTCAAGCGTAGAATGGGGAAAATATATGCTGAAAATGTGTGAAATTGTGACTAATATTAAATCATTTTTCAATTTAATTGTATTTCCATTTTGAATTCATGCAACACATCTTGACAGGTTATATATAATTTGACCACATCAGTGCATTTGTTACGATAATAATCCATATAAAGTACAGTAATTTGTTAAATTAGGCAGGTGTGAACGTGAAACCATTGTTGAGATAATGGGAAATCCAATGACAGATAGCTGATCTGCTCTGTTGGTAGGTTTGGCACACGCTGCATTTTGCAGAGAGTGCGTTTTTAGAGATAGGTGGGACTTTGTTATCAGAAAGTACAGATTGGTTCATCAGATTTCGTTTCCCAACTGTCCAACTGTCCAACTGTCGCCTGCCGTATAGCCACCTGCTGCTCCACCAACAGCACCATGCCAGCCAGGATGCCTGCATGCCCCAGGTGCCCTTGTCTTTTTAACAATGCCCGGTACAGACAGGGATGACGGAGAGGATAGCGGTTGTTCTGGCTCAGGTTCAAGGAGTCATGCCATTCCACTGATGCCCCGGAGACGGTTCCTTAGCCGCTGAAGATCCTCCTCTGTGTTCTCTCGGGACACAGGGTTGTAGTCTTCGGCCGGGTACATGTCCTCCACTGACTGCACCTGGTTTGGCACGGCTGGCTTCTTCCACTCACATTCCACATCCGTACGGCCGATACCACATCCTTAAGGCCGATACCACATCCGTACGGCCGATACCACATCAGTAAGGCCGATACCACATCTGTAAGGCCGATACCACATCTGTACAGCCGATATTGGGAGCTGGTAAAATAGGCTGCATGGCTAAACTCATGAGCTCCACGGAGGCATTTGCATGTGGTAGAGAGAATCCCCTGGTCACCTATAGAGACCTGCCAAGAGGAAGGATGTTAAGTGCCACATGCCTTTCAATGCATTACTTTGAACACCTTGAAAGGCATTTGTTGTAATAAATATGCTATATAAATAAAGTTTGATTTGATTTATGATATTACAGCTGTATAATATTTAATACTGTAATTTTCACATGAGGACAAGTACAGTTTTTCCATAAACTTTTAATTGATAACTTGGGATTTTATTATTTGACATATCAAACATATAGTGGGAAGGATCCTATAAATCAAGACTGTGTGAATGCATTTACCACTCTGAATAAATAATTACTGTGCCTTTGAAGATTTGTCTCTGGTCATGAAACTACAATACATGCTGGATATCTAAACAAAGTCAACTCTGAATGTCAATAGATTTTTAGATTCATTCTCATCAATGACAACATTCTAGTACTGAGTTATTACATTTTAGTCATTTAGCAGACACTCTTATCCAGAGCGACTTACAGTTAGTGAGTGCATACATTTTTTCATACTGGCCCCCCGTGGGATACGAACCCACAACCCTGGTGTTGCAAGCGCCATGGTCTACCAACTGAGCTAAACGGGGCCAGTATGCTTTATGACTCATGTAAGTCTGGTATCCGGGGTAATCTGGTTAATGATGATATAATTGATTAAGTGGCTGTTTCCTTGTAGAATGTTGACAGCTATATAGAACACATTATATTGCTAAGATGCTCATACTTAACATAATAGCTACACCGACACAGGATAAACTGTATCCCTCATGATGGCCCTGACCAATCCTGTAATAATATAATATGCCATTTAGCAGACCCTTTTATCCAAAGCGACTTACAGTCATGCGTGCATACATTTTTTGTGTATGGGTGGTCCCGGGGATCGAACCCACTACCTTGGCGTTACAAGCGCCGTGCTCAACCAGCTGAGCTACAGAGGACCACGTAAATTGCTCCTCACTATAGCTGCACTTCTCCACATGGCCAGACATCTAGTGGCTTCTCCCCTTTTAATGCTCTGATGCTCATCCTTGAAAAATGTCATAAGGTCTGAAATAGACAGCAAAGTTGACATACTGTACAAACAATTATTTAGGCTAAGTAAACCAAAATAATTGTTGTATCTACTGCTCTGCTAACTAACTAGCTAAAGTGTAGTCAGTGGCTAGCTAAGACAGAGAAAGGGGACGGAAGAAGTTCAACAATTTATTCAATTCATTTCAATACAGAACACTTGTCTCAAAATAATTTGAAACGATAATTAGCAACAGAGAAGACCTCAGTATGACTACAAATTCCTGCAGGAAGCTCCTGCACGTCATCTATAGCCGACATCGTCAGCTACTGTTCACCAGCGCAGTCAGAGACCTGTGCCCAATCCGTGATGATTGGTCTCTGATTGCACTGGTCTCTGATTACTCTGGTTGACCACTAGGTTTTATGATGCGTCCACTCTGCCGGACTATAACACTGTGTTGCTTAGCAACCTTATCAAACAGCTCTACAAATGTGACTGACCGGCTCGATTCTGTCTTATGTACAGGGGCGGTGTGTTCAATAGGGCGATATGGGCGACGCACTGCCAAACGGGAAAAGGAAGGGATTTTTTTTCTAATCAATTATATCACGGCAACAGTAGTTATCAGTGTTCTAATCTGATCTGACTGCCACTAAATGTCAAATCAGGCTAAAGTCGTGCTTCAAATGGCCCCGCCCGTTTTTGGGGCGATTTCAGTCAGGTTGAAAATCGCCCAGAAGTCTGTCATAGACTCTCATGTAAAATCTATTTTTTTCAAATTTCAAAGCTTTCAATACAATCTCTATGGGTGTCTGAGGGCTTGCACTTACGCGCTTTCGTCATACGTGACGTAACCATGAACGTAACTAAGAAAATAGCGGCTAGCAGCGTCTCTGTTGCGACCTGCAGTGTGGCGTTATCTTATGTTTTTAATTTGTACACTTAGTGGCGTTATTTTATGTTTTTAATTTGTACACTTAGTTTACAAACATTCTGCCAACCATGGATTTCCAGTGGTGGGTTTTGGACTGATCTTGTTGATCGTGTACATACCCGCTACGAACGGACTAAATAATGAAAACGCTGCTGGCAGCGGAATCCAATACAGCTGGGAGACTTGGCTGGATGACAGAGTCCCGGACAGAGAAGTGGAGCCGGCCGGCTTCACCCTGGTCAGAGCGGACCGCGATCTGACAGTCACAGGGAAAATCGATCCTGGTAAGAGAGCGACTCTGTACCCCCCGACATTGAACTGCTTTCTGTGTCACTGCGACCTTACTATCTGCCCCGTGAGTTCCCCCAATTGTTTGTTACCGTTGTGTACTGTTGATAATCACAAGTTTACTGGAGAACTGAGACCAAGTAGAGACTTTGGACAGGGTGGATATGGTATAATAAAGGCAGTTTATTCAGAGGTAAAGATATCTGGAATCGCGTGCACGGACTCGTTCGTCAAACTCTTAGGGAGCTATCTGAAGAGAGCCCGAAAACATTGTGTGCAGACATTTTATACAATAAATGATGTAGGTTGAATCTAGTAGTTCTGATCTTCTGATTGGTCCTGATGAGTTGGGCGAGGTCCCCTCCACTGTTGCATTGGCTCTGAGTCGGGTTCTCTGTCTTCAAATGTTCAGCCTAAAGAGAGGGGATTTTTTGTGTGTGTGTGTGTGTGTGTGTTTAACAGTGATGATGTGTGTGTGTGTGTGTGTTATCAGTGATGATGTGTGTGTGTGTGTGTGTGTGTGTGTGTGTGTGTGTCCTCAGAGCAAGAACTCGTGAGTTGGAAGAACTGAGAGACCTATGGTGTGGGTGTTGTCCTTGGCCACCTGCTGACAAGGCTGACAAGATAGGACTCTTTTGTCCATTGTTATAGGATAGGAACAGCATTGATTGAAAACAAACGCCCAACACAAAATGGGTCATGCACAAGATTTTAGTCAGACCAAGCTATAACATTATATATTTACTACGACAGTACATTCAACCAAAAGCTAATATAACAAAGGCATCAGAGATTATTTATAATCTGTCACAGAAACTGGAATCCATCTCCCCAGATCAGTCAATAAATGCTTCTGGTATTGACTTATATGCTGCCCCTGTCTTCATGTTGTTGCTGGACATATCTTTTTTAAAATGTGTGTAGGTCACCTAAATCATCAGAAAAATTGCCCCTCCTGAGAATTTTTTCAGGAGCCGCCACTGCTTATGTAGCAACATTTAAAAGGGTGTTTTTTTCCATTGGATAAAAGTAGAGACTCAGAGCTACACTACAGTTGAGGAACAATGGGAAAGTAATTCTGCTTTGAGAGTTGATAAACTTGTAAACTCACTTTTGAGAAATTTTCCCTTGAATGTTTTGGTAAAGCTACTGGAGAACTCTTCTTTGTCTACACCCATTTAGCATCGTTCACACCATCTTAAGCCACCCATCTGTTTAAGGATTCACATGTGTCGTGACGTGACTTACTTTAATGTATGACTGTTATTTATTGAATCACCTAACTATGTTTAATTGTCACTCGATTAAATGAATAATGTAACAATTAACTCATTAGGAATTTGGGGCACCACGGAAGAAGTTGTTTAACGAGTTACCATCTCCCAAATTAAACTCTTAGAAGATATATATTTACATTACATTTTAGTCATTTAGCAGACGCTCTTATCCAGAGCGACTTAAAGTTAGTGAATATATTTTTTTTTATACTGGCCCCCCGTGGGAATCGAACCCACAACCCTGGCGTTGCAAACACCATGCTCTATCAACTGAGCTACATCCCTGCCGGCCATTCCCTCCCCTACCCTGGACGACTTGTGCGCTGCCCATGAGTCTCCCGGTCGCGGCCGGCGGCGACAGAGCCTGGATTCGAACCAGGATCTCTAGTGGCACAGTTAGCACTGCGATGCAGTGCCTTAGACCACTGCGCCACTCAGGAGTACTATATATGTTTTATATCGATAACAGTCACTTATTAAATAATTACCTCTTATCAGTCTCATTCTGAACGTCGCATAATCCATGAACCTGCAAGAACCCTAACCTTATTGATGAATCAGCAATACACACATTGGCTTAATTATTTATTTACTAACTAACTAAATAATAGCACAATACAAACACACATAGGTTATTGATTACTAACGTAATACATTGAAAACAGGTCCCTAGTGGACTGGACTAACATTGAATGCTTGGGTAGTGGAGGGGTCAGAATGGAAGGGAGAGACAGAGATTCAAACTTTGGAAACTACGCTCACAGTAATCATCCCAGAAATGTTCGATACGCACAAAAAGCTTATTTCTCTCAAATGTTATGCACACATTTGTTTACATCCCTGTTAGTGAGCAGGTGTATGTCACAGGTGTGGCATATCAAGAAGCTGATTAAACAGCATGATTTTACACAGGTAAACCTTGTGCTAGGGACAATAAAAGGCCACTCTAAAATGTGCAGTTTTGTCACAAACACAATGCCACAGATGTCTCACGTTTTGAGGGAGTGTGCAATTGGCATGCTGACATTTGACATTTTAGTCATTTAGCAGACGCTCTTATCCAGAGCGACTTACAGTTAGTGAGTGCATACATTTTCATACTGGCCCCCTGTGGGAAACGTACACACAACCCTGGCGTTACAAGCACCATGCTCTACCAACTGAGCTACAGGGGACTGACCACAGAAATGTCCACCAGAGCTGTTGCCAGATAATTGAATGTTAATTTCTCTACCATATGCCGCCTCCAACGTTGTTTTAGAGAATTTGGCAGGACGTCCAACCGGCCTCACAACCACAGACCACGTGTATGGCGTTGTGTGCGCGAGTTGCTGTTGTCAACATTGTGAACAGTTGGTTTGCTGTTGTCAACATTGTGAACAAACTGCCCCATGTTGGCATGGGGTTCTGGTATGGGCAGGCATAAGCTACGGACAACTAATACAATTGCATTTCATCAATGGCAATTTCTATGCACAGACTTATCATGACGAGATCCTGAGGCCCATTGACGTGCCATTCATCCGCCCCCATCACCTCATGTTTCAGCATGATAATGCACTGCCCCACGTCGCAAAGATCTGTACACAATTCCTGGAAGCTGAACATTTCCCAGTTCTTCCACGGCATGCATACTCACCAGACATGTCACCAATTAAGCATGTTTGGGTTGCTCTGGATCGAGGACCCCTCCCCTCCCTGTGATAACTAAGCAGCATTCTCCATCTCAGTTAACATCCTGTGTGAACATGACAGCAGCACAGGTGTATATATACACTACCGGTCAAAAGTTTTAGAACACCTACTCATTTAAGGGGTTTTCTTTATTTCTACTATTTTCTACAATGTAGAATAAAACTAGGAAATAACACATATGGAATCATGCAGTAAACAAAAAAGTCTTAAACAAATCAAAATATATTTTATATTTGAGATTCTTGAAAGTAGCCACCCTTTGCCTTGATGACAGCTTTGCACACTATTGGCATTCTCTGGTACCCTTCCCCAGATCTGTGCCTTGACACAATCCTGTCTTGGAGCTCTACGGACAATTCCTTCCACCTCATGGCTTGGTTTTTGCTCTGACATGCAGTGTCAACTGTGGGACCTTATATAGACAGGTGTGTGCCTTTCCAAATCATGTCCAATCAATTAAATTTACCACAGGTGGATTCCAATCAAGTTGTAGAAACATCTCAAGGATGATCAATGAAAACAGGACGCACCTGAGCTCAATTTCAAGTGTCATAGCAAAGGGTCTGAATACTTATGTAAATATTTTTTATACATTTGCAAAAATGTTTAAAAACCTGTTGTCGCTTGTCATTATGGGGTATTGTGTGTAGTTTGATGAGGAAATACATTAATTTAATCAATTTTTTAGAACAAGGCTGTAATGTAACATCATGTGGAAAAAGTCAAGGGGTCTGAATTCTTTCCGAATGCCCTGTAAATACCAAATACTTCCAAGTTTACTACAGTGCAATATAAAAGTGGGAACATTTCACAATTAAGACAAGCACACAACTCAGAGTTAAGTTTATTTAATGAAAAATCAAGCAGTAATAATTTGTAGCTCAAACCGTTCAGACATTACAGACGTTTTTGTGAGAAGAACCGTTTTCAGGATCCGCCCTGGTCTCACAAACACTGCTCTAGCTCAGACCCTGTTAATCACACAGGCTAATGGTTGGTTTCAGCAGATGCAGAATAAATAGACAAATACAATGTAGCTCAAACACATAATGTTTAAAAGGGGTTGGAAGCACTAAATCACAGCGATGATACTATGGGATTCAAGGCGTTTGGAACACGTGAACCCCACCTCTTTCTTCAACACAGAGTCGGCATCACAGCCAGTAAACCAGAGGGCACAAGATGGAGCCATGTCCCAATGTGCAGGGGTTGACCTTAAGGATTGTCCAATTTCCTTGGGCAAGTGAACTGAGCAGTCGTGCAAGTTAAGCCTGCTCTGAGGTAGCCCCACTGCTCTGATGTAGTCCCACTGCTCTGATGTAGCCCCACTGCTCTGAGGTAGCCCCACTGCTCTCAGGTAGCCCCACTGCTCTGAGGTAGCCCCACTGCTCTGATGTAGCCCCACTGCTCTGATGTAGCCCCACTGCTCTGAGGTAGCCCCACTGCTCTGAGGTAGCCCCACTGCTCTGAGGTAGCCCCACTGCTCTCAGGTAGCCCCACTGCTCTGAGGTAGCCCCACTGCTCTCAGGTAGCCCCACTGCTCTCAGGTAGCCCCAATTGGGTAGGTGATATAAAAAAGTAAAAACAAGCCAACTGAAACTCAATCCAGTAGTCCTAACCTAAAACAGATCTTTCTGGTTCCTCTCCTTTGGTTAAGTGAAAAACAGACAATTTATGGCAGTCGGGCTAGTTGAGCCTGTTCTGAACATAACAACCTAAATACATGATTCCTCCCCTATGTGTAGGTGAAAGGCTGACAGTATATGGCACTTCTGAGTGCAAATAGCTCATTTACATTTTCGGGCATGTGATCAAATCTTCGGGTAAGCAAAAAAAACTTGCCCGATGGGCAAGTGCCTTTCAGACTTCAATGTATATCCCTGATGTGCATGTGTATGAAGCAGGTGACCTACGACCTGGGTCGTCTAAAGGTCTGGCTTCACCATACAGTGCTCACATTAATCATAATAATAGTAATGTATAATAATTTATTGAGCTTATTTGGCGCTTTCATGACAAAATAGAAATTCAAAGTGCTCGAAAAGCAAAAAACTAACAAACAGAAACAACAAATGATAAAACATTACCCTCTCCTGTACAGCTGTCTGAGGGGTTGTAATCCTAGTTGATCCTCTCCTGTACAGCTGTCTGAGGGGTTGTAATCCTAGTTGATCCTCTCCTGTACAGCTGTCTGAGGGGTTGTAATCCTAGTTGACCCTCTCCTGTACAGCTGTCTGAGGGGTTGTAATCCTAGTTGACCCTCTCCTGTACAGCTGTCTGAGGGGTTGTAATCCTAGTTGATCCTCTCCTGTACAGCTGTCTGAGGGGTTGTAATCCTAGTTGATCCTCTCCTGTACAGCTGTCTGAGGGGTTGTAATCCTAGTTGATCCTCTCCTGTACAGCTGTCTGAGGGGTTGTAATCCTAGTTGATCCTCTCCTGTACAGCTGTCTGAGGGGTTGTAATCCTAGTTGATCCTCTCCTGTACAGCTGTCTGAGGGGTTGTAATCCTAGTTGATCCTCTCCTGTACAGCTGTCTGAGGGGTTGTAATCCTAGTTTTAATGCTGATCTAAGATCATATTTTGATGGAAAACTGAGACAAAGAGCTCACATGTTGTTACAGTGACCAGACGTTTTGTTCGTAAGACTATTTTATTCTAAAATGTATTTCTGTATTTAGTCCTTTCATGGTTAGTATTATGGGTATTTTTCTAAATATAAGCACTGGTCAAAAGTAGTGTACTAGATAGGGAATAGGGCCAGTGCTTATATTTAGGAAAATACTTGTAATACTAATAGTGCCCCGTGTAGCTCAGTTGGTTGAGCATGGCGCTTGCAACGCCAGGGTTGTGGGTTTGATTCCCACGGGGGGCCAGAGGGGCCAGCATGAAAATGTATGCACTCACTTAACTGTAAGTCGCTCTGGATAAGAGCGTTTGCTAAATGATTAAAATGTAAAATGTATTTCTGTATTTAGTCCTTTCATGGTAATGCTTTCTTTCAGCACTTTATCTATGTTAATATTCTCATTCCTTGATTCACACCACGTCAACGATAGAGCCTCCTAGAGGCTGTGTAAACACTTTGGGTCGTCTCCAGGTCTGGCTTCACCATGCAGTGCACACTTTCATAATAATTAGTAATGGGCACCAATATCGATATGAGCAAGGCATGTCGTAATATCGATTGATCCTCACTGTTAACCTACACTAATATGTAAAATAGCCTGGTCATGTTGCTCACAATGCACATTGGTTTTGTTATTTTTCAGTGAATGCAATCCTTGTCATAGCTCATCATCTCTGATATTTCATCATGATCATAGCCCGATCAACAATGTTTTTTTAACAGTGCAGTGTGAACTTAAATATTGACATTTGCCTTTGCAACACAAATAGCTGAGTTGATTACACAACAGGGTATAGTTTGCTGACACCCACAATTTCAGAATACTCTGTTATCTTTAAATACATGTCTCAATAACATATTTCCCAGTGTGCTATCAGCTCGTTTGGAGGGTTGTTAACACAGTGTCCAATGAAGGGCCAGATGTATACAAAATGGTGTCGTCTGCGTAGAGGTGGATATGAGAGTCACCAGCAGCAAGAGCGACATCATTGATATACAGTGAGGGAAAAAAATATTTGATCCCCTGCTGATTTTGTACGTTTGCCCACTGACAAAGAAATGATCAGTCTATAATTTTAATGGTAGGTTTATTTTAACAGTGAGAGACAGAATAACAACAACAAAATCCAGGAAAATGCATGTCAAAAATGTTATAAATTGATTTGCATTTTATAAAGGGAAATAAGTATTTGACCCCTCTGCAAAACATGACTTAGTACTTGGTGGCAAAACCCTTGTTGGTGACTATGGTCCCAGCTGCCTTGAGATCATTGACAAGATCCTCCAGTGTGGTTCTGGGCTGATTCCTCACCGTTCTCATGATAATTGCAACTCCACGAGGTGAGATCTTGCATGGAGCCCCAGGCTGAGGGAGATTGACAGTTATTTTGTGTTTCTTCCATTTGCGAATAATCACACTAACTGTTGTCACCTTCTCACCAAGCTGCTTGGCAATGGTTCTTGTAGCCCATTCCAGCCTTGTGTAGGTCTACAATCTTGTCCCTGACATCCTTGGAGAGCTCTTTGGTCTTGGCCATGGTGGAGAGTTTGGAATCTGATTGATTGATTGGTTCTGTGGACAGGTGTCTTTTATACAGGTAACAAACGGAGATTAGGAGCACTCTCTTTAAGAGTGTGCTCCTAATCTCAGCTTGTTACCTGTATAAAAGACACCTGGGAGCCAGAAATCTTTCTGATTGAGAGGGGGTCAAATACTTATTTCCCTCATTAAAATGCAAATCAATTTATAACATTTTTGACATGTGTTTTTCTGGATTTTTTTGTTGTTATTCTGTCTCTCACTGTTCAAATAAACCTACCATTAAAATTATAGACTGATCATTTCTTTGTCAGTGGGCAAACGTACAAAATCAGCAGGGGATCAAATACTTTTTCCCCCTGCCTTGTGAGTGGGGGGGGGTGAGAGGGTGAGGTCAAAAGAGGAAAAGAGTGGAAAGAAGGAGGCAGAGAGAAATGAGTCAAAGCCAGACGTAGGGAGGTTAAAGTCACCCAGAACTGTGAGGGGTGAGCCATCCTCAGGAAAGGAACTTATCAAGGCGTCAAGCTCATAGATGAACTCTCCAAGAGAACCTGGAGGGCGATAAATTATAAGGATGTTAAGCTTGAATGGGCTAGTGACTGTGACAGCATGGAATTCAAATGAGGAGATAGACAGATGGGTCAGAGGGAAAAGAGAGAATGTCCACTTGGGATAGATGAGGATACCTGTGCCACCGCCGCGCTGACCAGATGCTCTCGGGGTATGCGAGAACACATGATCAGACGAGGAAAGAGCAGTAGGAGTAGCAGTGTTTTCTGTGGTAATACATGTTTACGTCAGCGCCAAGAAGTCGAGGGACTGGAGGGTAGCATAGGCTGAGATGAACTCTGCCTTGTTGGCTGCAGAACGGCAGTTCCAGAGGCTGCTGGAGACCTGGAACTCCACGTGGGTCGTGCGTGCAGGGACCACCAGATTAGAGTGGCAGCAGCCACGCGGTGTGAATCGTTTGTATGGCCTGTGCAGAGAGGAGAGAACAGGGATAGACAGACACATAGTTGACAGGCTACAGAAAAGGCTACAGTAATGCAAAAGAGATCAGAATAATATTACCTAAACATCTGGGGAAGCGAGAGAGCGGGGCCTCCCTCACTTACCTTTCACTAAAACACTCAAATATAACTCTCCCAACTTCCACTTTAGAAATGATAATTGTTGTACACTACAGCGGTTCAATGTTTTATAGGAATAGACTCTAACTTAGTTTATTCAGCTAGCTAACTTGGTACTGTATTCTTCTGTGAAAACCGCCCAGGGCACCGTATCTTATGATGCCATAGCTAACTAGCATGCTAGCATCCAATAACACACGGTTTAGCACCAATACTTGGTTACAACAAATTACCAATAGTGTGTTAACACACTAAACAGATCATTCGTGTCCGTGTCTAGTTCCTTTCATAACGCAAAAATAATTCAACGTTGGCTAGCTAGTACAAAGTCAGTCATGCTAGCTACAAAAGTGGACTACACATCTCGAATGTTCAGAAAGTGAAGCTTTACGTTGCAAAATTCTCATTGACTAAAATGATACTGTATTTCGCTGCTAGCTACAGTTCTGCTAGATGGTAGTGTTGGCTAGCTAGCAATGGCTGTGGTGTTGACTTTGTTTGAATAACGGCGTCGCTGCGAACGAATGTAGCTGGCTAGCTAACCTCGATATTTTCTCTATACTACACCTTTATCTTTGATACAAAGACAACTTTGTAGCTAGCTAACATTACACTAATCAAATTGTTCCATTGTAATGTAATGTGTATCATTGTACTTGCGGAGCGAAGTACAGCATGACTACACACTCCAACCCCAACCCCAACCTTGGTCACTGATGATGTCCTACGTAGGGTCGTAATTCGTTGAAGTTAAATAAAAAACAAACAGATGTTGTTTCCTTCCCCGTTTCAGCAGCATACCTGAATCTCCATCAGACACGCTGTCTTCTAACCAGTGATGTTAAAATCTTTCCAGTTTCCGCATACAACCTGATTTCCCCCCCCCCCATCGATATGAGTGATCAAAACTACAGCGTTTTTGGCTCATATGCAGTTCATAACGTGTTAGTTTAAAAAAATAAAAGCCATCTGAATACTATTGTTGCACATGTATGTGAAGATAGTACATTTTAGGTTTTCAATTATTATTGATTTGGGACAGTTCAAAACGGTGTTTTGACATTGGGCTATTTATCCAAAGTTTTTGATAACAGGAAGCAGTGACAGCATCATTTTTTACTTCCCCGGGTCCGGGTCCAGGTCCGGATCCGGGTCCGGGTCGGGGTCCGGGTCCAGCCTCCCATCAACTCGTCGAACAGGTGGAACAGGAAGCCATCATTGCTGTCAAAGCTGTGTGCAGGGCTATAAAAGCGCAAAGTCCTGCAAGGGGACAATTGAAATCTGGTGTACAACCAAACTTATACTGTAGATCTACATAGACATCATGAGAGCCACTGCAGCCGTCCTACTGGTCCTCTGTCTCCTGACCATCAGTCATGGTAAGTTACCATCATCTGAAGCATGCTTGCTCAACTTGGAATTGATGAAGTTTGCTCCATAATGTCATCCTCCTTTTTCTTGGTGTCCTCTACTCATATGTCTTCGTCTCCATAGCATGGGACTGTCAGGAGGTACTAAACATCAATAATCTGATGCAGATCGACGCAGGACTGGGACAAGTGGTTGCAACGGACACAAGTCAAATCCCCTACTACCTGGTAGCTGATAAATGGATCCGCCTGCCTGGTTCCCTGAAGCATATCACTGTGGGACCAGCAGGGATCTGGGGTGTCAACAAGGAAGACTCAATCTACAAGTATGTGGCCGGTAACTGGGTGCAAGCTGCAGGTAAGTAGAGAGCATTGCTCAATATTTATCCAGAGGACACCTACTTTCAGTGGTGGAAAAAGTACTCAATTGTCATACTTGAGTAAAAGTAAAGATACCTTAATAGAAAATGACTCAAGTAAAAGTGAAAGTCACCCAATATAATACTACTTGAGCAAAAGTCTAAAAGTATTTGGTTTTAAATATACGTAAGTATCAAAAGTAAATGGAATTGCTAAAATGTACTTAAGTATCAAAAGTAAAAGTAAAAGTATAAACCATTTCAAAGTCCTTATATTAAGCAAACCAGACGGCACAATTTTCATGTTTTTTATTTGTATTGACGGATAGCCAGGGGCACACTCCAACACTCAGACAATTTTTCAAAGGAAGCATTTTTGTTTAGTGAGTCCGCCAGATCAGAGGCAGTAGGGATGACCAGGGATGTTCTCTTGATAAGCGTGTGAATTGGACAATTTTCCTGACAAAATGTAACAAGTACTTTTGGGTTTCAGGGAAAATGTATTGAATAAAAAGTACATTATTTTCTTTAGTGAAGTAATAGTAAAAGTTTGCCAAAATATAAATAGTAAAGTATAGTACAGATACCCCAAAAAACGACTGAAGTACTTTACACCACTGCCTGATTCATTGTTTTCTTGTCTGTCTTTGTGGTCTTCAGGCCTTCTGAAGCAGGTGGATGCTGGGGGTAACCAGTTTATTGTGGGGGCCAACATGGACGATACTCCATTCTGTCTGACAAGTAGTGCCACAGTTGGCTACAAGGGTCCAGGTTCACCCATTCCATGGACAGGATTGCCAGGAGCTGTGAAGTACTACAGTTGTGGACCCTTTGGGTGCTGGGCAGTCAACAAGAATGATGATATCTTCTTAATGATTGTAAGATCTGGGAAAGAGTGTGAGATCTGGAGTAGAGTAGTAGAGTGTGGAGTGTCTGTTATTTTACAACTGTAGTATTATAACTGTAGAAATGGTCCTAAAACCCTGATTTTATCTGTTTGTTTCCAGCTGAATCAAGACTGCCAAAACAAGGGGTGGAATCTCATTGGCGGCAAGCTTTCCATGATTGAGGTGGCAACTGATGGTAGTGTCTTTGGGGTCAACTCTTTGGGTGATGTTTATACCAGGTAAGGTTGATACTTAACTATATGTATAGTGTCCCTCTTTTCCCCCCTCAACATGATTAACTCATTTGAAAATGACTTGTAATAATAACTTATAATAATAGTGATATACTTTTAATTATAACTCTTATCCTTACTGTACATACTTTTTGAAGCTCTTTACAGAAACATTTAAATAGATACATAAATAAAATCAGTCAAATATAATCAGATCTAAACTTATAAGACTTATAAAGAAATGTGTAGACAGTGTACGATAAAATATGTAAAAGTTGGATGTCCCATTACAGTTTGGGATAAAAAACAACTACACGGCCACCCCGCCACTTGTTTTGGTAAACAGCTGAGGTATGGGACAAGAGAAATGTAACCACTCTCAAATTCATAGATGGAGCTATGAATGCAAAGACAGACCAATTATGTTTTTACTTTTTGTTTGAAACATGTTTTTTAAAGCTATACATTGTTTGTTTACAATAACATGGTTTACAAACAATTGATTAACATTTTACATTTTGGCTTCTGATGTGGTTGTATATAGCTCAAGAGGCAGAAGTTATATTCTTAAAAAATCAATGGCTATATACAATTATTAATGTCCAGAAATGTATGTACTTAAAAAAAACGGATAAGCTTTCAAAACGTGAACCCCACCCCTTTCTTCAACACAGAGACGGCATCACGGCCAGTAAACCAGAGGGCACTGGATGGACCAATATCCCAATGTGCATGCACATGGGCCACGTGACCTACGACCTGGGCCGTCTTTGGGTCATCTCCAAGACTGGCGTCACCATGGTGTGCACACGTTAGCCTCTCCTCTGCATCTGAAGGCCGATCAGGATCTGTCTAAAGTACACATGCTAACTCAATGATCTCTCTTTCTGGAACAGACTTCTGCTTGAGAATTCTCAACATTAGTTCATAAGAATCCTTCATTCTAAAACCTATTGCTCTAACTATTCTTTTCAGTTCTACACTGATCTTATTGACATTAAAAAATATATATCAATGAAAGATTTTTCTCACATAAAATTGACCAGCAACAGCATTAAAAAAGTTATATTGTCTTAATCACTCCTTGATTAACACTTCAATAGAGCTTTGCCATGGATGTTATTTGATCGTAGTGTAAACTTGGGCACGTTCATGTTGCTCACAATCCACATGGGTTTTGCTGTGCTTCAGAGGTCATCAATAAAGGTGGATGGAATCCTTGTCATGGCTTATTATCTCATTATATAATAACTTCCCACAAAAATAAAGCATTCAGTTTGAAACTATTGTAATATCTGTGTTGTTGTTTTTTTATCATACTGAACAGGGGGATTTTAGGTTGCTCTGCCAGTGGTGATTTTAGCATGTAAATCTTGGTTGGGCAAACTCAACCAATTATTTTAGATACATGCCAGCAAAGCCACTAAACAAGACAATAAAGAATACATTCACTGCACTACAACAGTGACAAACAGTGCCCACAAACTGTTTGGGCCTACATAAAGCTGTCCCAACAGCAGAACTTTCCTTTCAGCACCATGGAGTGAATCCTTACCACCACCACACCTGGCTATCAGCGGAGCCTGGCAACCTGGTCTCAGAGTATTTAGTATTATTCTGTACGTAAATCCATTTAGTATGATATGTATTAATTTGTGGATGCCCATTACCATTTTCATATGATATTGTCACGAATTCCAACGGAGCTGCCACCTCTCCTTGTTCGGGCAGGTTTCGGTGTTCGTCGTCACCGGCCTTCTAGCCACCACCGCTCATCATTCCATTAGTTTTGTCTTGTTCATTACACACACCTGGTTCATATCCCCTCATCAGTACCTGTATAAGTGTTCCCTCTGCCCCCTTGTCTTTGTGTGTGATTGTTTGTTGTGGAGAGTAGTGAAGCTCGGTGGATCTCCTTGTATTTTGTATCGCGGGGTTTTTCCCTGTGTGCCTTGTATTTTCCAGTGCGCCTGTTTTGCGCACTGGACTGTTTGACGCGTTACTGCGTAACTCTGTGGTTCCGGAATAAAGCCTGTTATTCTGTGATTTACCCTCCTGTGCCTGACTCCTTCAACATCACCTCATCACAGATATGTTACGAATTACAATTGGTATATATGTAACGAATTTGCAAAGCATACAATATGTTACAAATTCTGGCTAGGTGGCTAATGTTAGATAGCTGACTAATGTTAGCTAACATGCTAAGTAGTTAAAGTTGCTAATTAGCTAAAATGCTAAAGTTATCCGTGATGAGATTCAAACGTGTTATACGCCCACCCATCTACCCCGACCTAAGTAACCATATATCAAACCTAACATATCATACTAACGTTTATGAGATCAGGCTGAGCCTCATCTGGTAGCGAAACACTTTATTCAGCCTTATTTACTGCATTTAAAAAAACATTGCTGATATGGCTGACTTGCTTAAATAAATATGGTTTCTACTGATTCCTTGTGGATTTGTGTAACTCGATAAGAACCACATTCTCCTTCAATAATAACGAATGCTGACATGAGTTTAGACTTTTGAACTTAGCTGCGACGAGGTAGGCCTATTCCTTCAGCACTTTCAAAATGGACACTGACAGAAATTCAGATGTTAGTTCAGATAAATTCAGCAATATGTTGAGGCCTTAACGCTTCTTTAAGTCCCAACACACAGAGATAGAGAGAGAGAGAGACGGTTAGCCTACAACATTATATAGTATCCCCTCATGGTTACAGACCCAACAACATTATATAGTATCCCCTCCTCATGGTTACAGACCCAACAACATTATATAGTATCCCCTCCTCATGGTTACAGACCCAACAACATGATATAGTATCCCCTCCTCATGGTTACAGACCCAACAACATTATATAGTATCCCCTCCTCATGGTTAAAGACCCAACAACATTATATAGTATCCCCTCCTCATGGTTACAGACCCAACAACATTATATAGTATCCCCTCCTCATGGTTACAAACCCAACAATATTATATAGTATCCCCTCCTCATGGTTACAAACCCAACAACATTATATAGATACTGAGATAGGTGTGGCGCAGTGGTCTAAGGCACTGCATCGCAGTGCTAACTGTGCCACTAGAGATCCTGGTTCGTATCCAGGCTCTGTCGTAGCCGGCCGCGACCGGGAGACATGGGGCGGCGCACAATTGGCCCAGCGTCGTCCAAGGTAGGGGAGGGTTTGGCCGGCAGGGATGGCGTTTGCAATGCCAGGGTTGTGGGTTCGATTCCCATGGGGGGCCGGTATGAAAAAAATAATGTATGCACTCACTAACTGTAAGTCGCTCTGGATAAGAGCGTCTGCTAAATTACTAAAATGTAAATGTAAAAATGAGATAGACCTATATAAGCAATATAACAATTGAGATGTACAAAAGACGGCATAAGGGAACGATGAGCGGATAAGAGGTAAGCCATCATTTCGATGAAGACATTAATGAGCGAGCTTAAACAGACGTAGTTGATATGCCTATTTGTTCAGCACTTTTGAAATGGACAGCAACATAATTTAGAACATGGGACATGGGCCGTTCTTACAGTATTCTCTGTGTAAACCAAATCAGAACCGTAGGGTAAATAACGGAGGCGTTTACCCTGAATACTTTCCGAAGTGCATTCGGAAAGTATTCAGACCCCTTGACTTTTTCCACATGATGTTATGTTACAGCCTTATTCTAAAATGGATTAAATCGTTTTTCATCCTTATCAATCTACACACAATACCCCCTAATGACAAAGCAAAAACAGGTTTTTAGACATTTTTGCTAATGTATTAAACATAAAAACTGAAATCACATTTACATAAGTATTCAGACCCTTTACTCAGTAATTTATTGAAGCACCTTTGGCAGCAATTACAGCCTCAAGTCTTCCTGGGTATGACTCTACTAGCTTGGCACACCTATATTTGAGGAGTTTCTCCCATTTTTCTCTGCAGATCCTCTCAAGCTCTGTCAGGCTGGATGGGGAGCGTCGCTGCACAGCTATTTTCAGGTCTCTCCAGAGCTGTTCGATCGGGTTCGAGTCCAGGCTCTGGCTGGGCCACTCAAGGACATTCAGAGACTTGTCCCGAAGCCACTCCTGTGTTGTCTTGGCTGTGTGCTTAGGGTCGTTGTCCTGTTGGAAGGTGAACCTTTCCCCCAGTCTGAGGTCCTGACCGCTCTAGAGCAGGCTTTCATCAAGGATCTCTCTGTACTTTGCTCCGTTCATCTTTCCCTTGATCATGACTAGTCTCCCAGTCCCTGCCGCTGAAAAACATCCCCACAGCATTATACTGCCACCTCCATGCTTCACCGTAGGGATGGTGCCAGGTTTCCTCCAGACGTGACGCTTGGCATTCAGTTCAATCTTTGGCAAACTACAAGCGGGCTGTCATCTGCCTTTTACTGAGGAGTGGCTTCCGTCTGGCCACTCTACCATAAAGGCCTCCAGTGGGTTCTTGGTCACCTCCCTGACCAAGGCCCTTCTCCCCTGATTGCTCAGTTTGGCCGGGTGGCCAGCTCCAGAAAAAGTCCTGGTGGTTGCAAACTTCTTCCATTTAAGAATGATAGAAGCCACTGTGTTCTTGAGGACCTTCCATGCTGCAGACATTTTTTGGTACCCTTCCCCACATCCTGTCTCGGAGCTCTACTGACAATTCCTTCCACCTCATGGCTTGGTTTTTGCTCTGACATGCACTGTCAACAGTGGGACCTTATATAGACAGGTGTGTGCCTTTCCAAATCATGTCCGATCAATTGAATTTACCACAACTCTAATCAAGTTGTAGAAACATGTCAAGGATGATTACATTTACATTTTAGTCATTTAGCAGACGCCCTTATCCAGAGCGACTTACAGTTAGTGAGTTCATACATTATTGCATACATTATTTTTTAATTAATTTTTTATACTGTCCCCCTGTGGGAATCGAACCCACAACCCTGGCGTTGCAAATGCCATGCTCTACCAACTGAGCTACATCCCTGCCGGCCATTCCCTCCCCTACCCTGGACGACGCTTAGCCAATTGTGCGCCGCCCCATGGGTCTCCCGGTCACGGCCGGCTACGACAGAGCCTGGATTCAAACCAGGATCTCTAGTGGCACAGCTAGCACTGCAATGCAGTGCCTTAGACCACTCCACCACAATGGAAACAGGATGCACCTCAGCTCAATTTCGAGTCTCATAGCATAATTTATGCAGCAGTATACAAGATATATTTTTGTACTCACCGTTGTTGTGCTGTGCTCACATGAACAGGAAGATGGAGCAGCGGTCCCTCTTGTGGGTAAACTTCGTCATCATCAAACCTTTTTCATGAAAGTCTGGCATTCTCTGGATTAAGTCATGCTGGATTGACAGCATGGCCAATATATTCAACCTTTTCTGGCCCATGGTGTTGCATGTGAATGTTTATCCTTTTAAGCTTGGAAATGAGACCCTTTCAGACAGATGTTTTCAATCATTAAACCCAGACTTGGACCACACACCCTCTCCACTGAATAGCAGTCAGGGGAAGCAAAATAGTGATTGCTTTGTGACACTTGCAGTTACCCACTGATTCCTTCCAAACCACTCATTGTTCAATTTGTGATTTCTGACTTGTGTAATGTTTATCTCCAATGGCCGATGCGCACCGAGACATTTTATCTATAATTTATCTTCATATGATAAGGATTGAAAAGGATTTGCCAGTAGATTGTCAATGTGATTCATGATGATGATTGCTTGTCTAGCTAGCTAGCACGCTAGCTAAGATTTTGAAAGTATGATGTTGACATGATCAGTCGAATCAAAGCTACATTCTAAGAAGTTTTGACGTGATTTTATCTGTGGCCAATGACCTTGAGCCTTCTTGGACGGCATTTCTACTGTAAATCTATGGCAGCACCCAACGGGGCTTGAACTGCCTAGCTCTCCCTGTAAATTCTGCGGTGACGTAGTGTCTGTATTCTGAGTCACAGAACACTGAGCCAATCACAGCGCAACTAGAGAAGATTACCAACGCCTACGCTCTGTGCTTTCTTTCGCTGGCTGCCGCTCCTTCACAGAAATCATTGAGCTAGGCTGAAACACCTGCATTTTGGAGCTGCCTTACTGAAGAAAGAGACCATGTTTGCATGCACTTTATTAACTCAAGGAATTATTTGTTGTTGTTGATTGTTTGCAAAGTGATATGTAACACAAATTAATGCCAGGATAACATGCCCTGAATGACGGGTCGCCACGGTGCTCTTGTGACGAGTACTGAGTATACGAAGAGGCAGGACGCAGACGCAGGAATTAACAAGGTCAAGGTTTACTTAAAGAATGACAAAGAGAAATAACAAAGATAGAGTACACGACACGAAGCTAAACAATCACACACAACATCACACAGAACAGTCCAGGGCTAAATAGGGGTGGTGATGAGATGATGAGGTGCTGATGTGTATTTTTAATGGATTATCAGATAAAACTGGGTTAATCACGAACATAGAGTTAGAATTATTTGTTACTGGGTCAGGAATGTAATTGAGTCATTTCACTGTGTGTGTGGTGGTAAAGAGGGAATCTGACCTAGGGTCAGATTTCTTGATCTTACTTAGATCCATGGTTGTCTTATCATATCAAAGACTGAAACTGGCTTGGGCCTTTTGTTTTCTGTCTTCAAACACAGTGAAAAGAGCCGGGGTTGAACAGAGTTTAACTAAACATGAGTGTTTTGCAAGATAAGGGATTGATTGAGTGTATTACTATTGATTCTGAACTGAATGAAAGTTGAATGTAACCGCCACCATAGACAAAGGGAGTGGGCGGAGCAATAAAAGAGCGGGAAACTGAAGAGGGGACTATATAAGTTGAGGGAGAGGAGAAGAGGGTGTGGCATTCTGCAGACTGGCATCGGCTTTGTTGATACTCTAATAAAGTCATATCTTGATGCAACAAAAACTCTGTAAGACCTTATTTGTAATAAAGTATAGTGGTTATTTTCCACAACAGTGCAGGTGCGCTGGAGGTGATTAGGGTGCGATGGCTGGTGCACTCAGACCGGTGGCTCAGTAGACCGGTGAATCAGAGCGCCATGAGAAATTGGGCACACCTGGCTTGATGAGAGTTCATCCGTTTTGCTGCCCGTATGTGCTCCAAATTCCGGTGGTCAGTAAGAATCCGGAATGGATGGACTGCGCCCTCCAGCCAGTGTCTCCATTCCTCCAGAGCGAGGACCACCGCCAACAGCTCCCTGTCTCCAACTCCATAGTTCCTCTCTGCGGGGGTAAGCTTTTTAGAGAAAAAGGCACAGGAATACATTTTCTCTGGCTTACCGTGCCGCTGGGAGTGGATCGCACCCTGTCAGGACTTAAGGCCCTGCCGACCCTCTCTAGTCTCGCTGAAGATAAATATCTCGGGAGGCTGATTGAGGGGAGGCATCCCCTCTTATAGGGACACCTGTACTCCTATTGGCTGCAGGTGTGTGCATAATTTTGTGTCAGGCTGATGCTGCCTTAGGGCAGTGGGTAAGCCCTCCTCTGATGCGTCCACCTCCAGGATGAAAGGACGAGATGGATCTTGGTGTTTTAGGATGGGCGCTGTGGTGAACCTCTCCTTCAGCTTCTTGAAGGCAGCGTCAGCTTCAGGGTTCCAGGCCAGCTTCTGAGGCCCACCCTTAAGAAGAGAGGTGAGCCGGGCGGCTATGAAGCTGAAGGACCTGATGAAATGCTGGTAGCCCAGGAAGCTCTGTAGGCCCTTGATGGTGGTGGGAACTGGCCATGACCTGACGGCGTCCATCTTCACTCCTTCCATGAACACCCGCTGAGGACTGATCCAGTATCCCAGGAAGGAGATTACCTTTTGGTGGAATTAGCATTTCTCCCCCTTCACCAACAGGCTGTGTTCCCGGAGGCGGAATAGGACAGCTCGGATGTCCCTGACGTACTCCTCGAACGTAGCCGAGTAGATCAGGATATCGTCAATGTACACCACCACATGTCTACTCAGCATGTCCCGGAACATGTCAATGACGAAGGACTGGATCACAGAAGGTGCGTTGGCAAGGTCGTAGGGCATGACGCAGTATTCATAGTGGCCTGAGGTAGTGCTGAATGCCGTCTTCCACTTGTCTTCTATCCGGATTCGGATCAGGTTGTAGGCACTCGTCAGGTCCAACTTGGTAAAGTACCGGGCCCCTTGTAGCTGCTCAATGGCCGACGGAACCAGAGGGAAGGGGTACCGGTACTTGGTGGTGACTTCGTTCAGCCCCCTGTAGTCAATGCAATCCTCCGTCTTTTTTGGCCACGAAGAAGAAGCTGGCGTAGGCAGGAGAGATAGAGCGTCTGATGAACCCCTGTTTCAGGGTCTCTGCCACATACTTCTCCATGGCTGAGACTGAAAGGGGGTAAATGCGACACTTCGGGGGGTGTTGTCCCTCCAGCATGTTAATGGTTCAGTCCCAGGGCCTGTGAGGAGGGAGACACGTAGCCTTTAATGAAGAGAAGACACCGGAGAGATCTGCATACTCAAGTGGAATGTTGGGCTGGATGGCGGACTCCGGACTCTCCACTGACGTGGAACAACAAACCACCGGAAGGCAGGTCTTCCGGCATGGGGTGGACCAGGCTGTGATCCTCTTGGTGCTCCAATTGATGGTGGGGTTGTGTAGACTGAGCCAGGGCAATCCCAAGACGATCCGGTGAAGGGTGACGTGACGATGTAGAATGACAGCTCCTCATGGTGCTCCGGTAGTGTGGGAATGGTGATGGGGAGAGTGACGTGCGTAATGGTGCCTGATCCAACGGGTTTATTGTCCATTGAGGTGACGTGTAGTGGAGCTGGCAGTGGCACAGTGGGCAACCCCCATTCAGAGACCAGCTCCCTATCTATAAGATTCCCCTCTGATCCAGAATATATCATAGCAGTAGAAATGGAAGAGAAGGAATAACCAGTCACCGTTTATTTGATCTAAAAACAATGGTGTTGTGATAGGAGCTGACATAACACTCACTGAGTGGCGACGGGAGTCATACCACCTAGATAGGGAGCCACCAGGAGATCTGTGGTCCGTGGTGGTGTAGGGGGTGCTGCCCACCTCCATGAATGAGGATTCGGAAGCAGGGTGGCTTCCATAGCTCAGATGGGGTGAGCGTCGAGGCTCCGGGAGGTGTTGGGAACGTTGTCTCTCTCTCAACATGTCGTCAAGACGGATGGACGTGGTGATGAGGGTATCAAGGTCCATCTCGTCGTCCCGACATGAGAGTGCCGTCTTGATGTCCTCCCGTAAGCCTCTCCTGAAGGCCGTGTGCAGAGCACGCTCATTCCAGCCGGAAGACGCCGCCACCGTGCGAAAGCTCAGAGCGTGCTAGGACGCGGGCCCCTCTCCCTGTTGTAGATTAAGGAGACGCTCACCCCCGTCCTTTCCCTCCGTGGGATGATCAAACACCGCCCTGAACCGAGCGAGGAAGGTGGGGTAGGGTAGTCACTGCCTCCTCTCCTTCCCAGACTGCCGTGGCCCAATCCAGCGCCTTTCCTTTAAGTAGCGAAATCACCAGCGCTATCCTGGCTTGGTCAGATGGATATGCCCCAGGCTGACGCGCCAGATAAAGGGAAACCTGTAGCAGGAAGCCTCTACATTTAATCGTTTTACCGTCATAGCGCTCCGGTAGGTCGAGGGTTCCCGCAGAAGTGGGTGAAAACATGGAAACAGGTGGATTGTGGGCACTCGCCGCTCCCTGAGGTGGAACCGGAGTGCTGGGCAGATTATGCAGAGTTCGGAGCACTTCCTGAATGGCGACGTTCAACTGGGCAAGCTGCTGCTGGTGCTGGTTGTGGCACTGGGAAACTCCTGCTGCATCCATTTTCGTTTGGTGTGTGATTCTGTGACACGTACTGAGTATATGAAGAGGCAGGACGCATACACAGGAATTAACAAGGTCAAGGTTTACTTAACAATGACAAAAAGAAATAACAAAGAGTAAACGACACGATGCTAAACAATCACACACAACATCATACAGAACAGACCAGGGCTAAATAGGGGTGGTGATGAGATGATGAGGTGCAGGTGCACTGGAGGTGATTAGGGTGACCACTTTAAGTTTTCCAAATTTTGTACATTACAGCCTTATTCTAAAATGTATTAAATAGATTTTTCCCCTTATCAATCTACACACAATACCCCATAATGACAAAGCAAAAACTGGTTTTTAGAAATGTTTGTATTCAGACCCTTTACTCAGTACTTTGCTGAAGCACCTTCAACAGTGATTTCAGCCTTGAGTCTTCTTGGGTATGACGCTACAAGCTTGGCACACCTGTATTTGGGGAGTTTCTCCCATTCTTCTCTGTAGATCCTCTCAAGCTCTGTCAGGTTGGATGGGGAGCGTTGCTGCACAGCTATTTTCAGGTCTCTCCAGAGATGTTCGATTGGGTTCAAGTCCGGGCTCTGGCTGGGCCACTCAAGGACATTCAGAGACTTGTCCCGAAGCCACACCTGCGTTTTCTTGGCTGTGTGCTTAGGGTTGTTGTCCTGTTGGAAGGTGAACCTTCACCCCACTCTGAGGTCCTGAGCACTCTGGAGCAGGATTTCATCAAGGATCTCTCTGTACTTTGCTCCGTTCATCTTTCCCTCTATCCCGACTAGTATCCTTGTCCCTGCAGCTGAAAAATATCCCCACAGCATGATGCTGCCACTACCATCCTTTACTGTAGGGATGGTGCCAGGTTTCCGCCAGAAGTGATGCTTGGCATTCAGGCCAAAGAGTTCAATATTGGTTTCTTCAGACCAGAGAATCTTGTTTCTCATGGTCTGAGAGTCCTTTAGGTGGTTTCAGAGGATGCAGAATAAATAGACAAATACAATGTAGCTCAAACACACAATGTTAAAAAGGGGTTGGAAGCACTAAATCACAGCGATGATACCGTGGGATTCAAGGCGTTTTGAACATGTGAACCGGCATCACAGCCAGTAAACCAGAGGGCACTGGATGGAGCAATGTCTCAATGTGCAGGGATTGACCTTAAGGATTGTCCAATTTCCTTGGGCAAGTGAACTGAGCAGTTGTGCAAGTTAAGCCTGCTCTGATGTAGCCCAACTGCTCTGAGGTAGCCCAACTGCTCTGGTGTAGCCCCACTGCTCTGATGTAGCCCCACTGCTCTGTAGCCCCACTGCTCTGAGGTAGCCCCACTGCTCTGATTTAGCCCCACTGCTCTGAGGTAGCCCCACTGCTCTGATGTAGCCCCACTGCTCTGAGGTAGCCCCACTGCTCTGATGTAGCCCCACTGCTCTGATGTAGCCCCACTGCTCTGATGTAGCCCCACTGCTCTGATGTAGCCCCACTGCTCTGTAGCCCCACTGCTCTGAGGTAGCCCCACTGCTCTGATGCAGCCCCACTGCTCTGTAGCCCCACTGCTCTGATGTAGCCCCACTGCTCTGAGGTAGCCCCACTGCTCTGATGTAGCCCCACTGCTCTGATATAGCCCCACTGCTCTATAGCCCCACTGCTCTGATGTAGCCCCACTGCTCTGATGTAGCCCCACTGCTCTGATGTAGCCCCACTGCTCTGATGTAGCCCCACTGCTCTGATGTAGCCCCACTGCTCTGAGGTAGCCCCACTGCTCTGATGTAGCCCCACTGCTCTGAGGTAGCCCCACTGCTCTGATGTAGCCCCACTGCTCTGAGGTAAAAACAAGCCAACTGAAACTCAATACAGTAGTCCTAACCTAAAACTGATCTTTCTGGTTCCTCTCCTTTGGTTAAGTGAAAAACAGACAATTTATGGCAGTCGGGCTAGTTGAGCCTGTTCTGAACATAACAACCAAAATACATGATTCCTCCCCTATGTGTAGGTGAAAGGCTGACAGTGTATGGCACTTCTGAGTGCAAATAGCTAATTTACATTTTCGGGCATGTGATCAAATCTTCGGGTAAGCAAAAAAAACTCCTGACTTGCCCGATGGGCAAGTGCCTTTCAGACTTCAATGTATATCCCTGATGTGCATGTGTATGAAGCAGGTGACCTACGGCCTGGGTCGTCTAAAGGTCTGGCTTCACCATGCAGTGCTCACATGAATCATAATAATAGTAATAAATAATAATTTATTGAGCTTATATAGCGCTTTCATTACAAAATAGAATCTCAAAGTGCTCGAAAAGAAAAAAACTAACAAACAGGAAAAACAAATGATAAAACATTACCTTCTCCTGTCCAACTGCTCTGAGGTAGCCCAACTCCTCTGATGTAGCCCCACTGCTCTGATGTAGCCCCACTGCTCTGAGGTAGCCCCACTGCTCTGATGTAGCCCCACTGCTCTGTAGCTCCACTGCTCTGAGGTAGCCCCACTGCTCTGATGTAGCCCCACTGCTCTGATGTAGCCCCACTGCTCTGAGGTAGCCCCACTGCTCTGATGTAGCCCCACTGCTCTGATGTAGCCCCACTGCTCTGATGTAGCCCCACTGCTCTGATGTAGCCCCACTGCTCTGTAGCCCCACTACTCTGATGTAGCCCCACTGCTCTGAGGTAGCCCCACTGCTCTGATGTAGCACCACTGCTCTGAGGTAGCCCCACTGCTCTGATGTAGCCCCACTGCTCTGTAGCCCCACTAATCTGAGGTAGCCCCACTGCTCTGATGCAGCCCCACTGCTCTGTAGCCCCATGCTCTGATGTAGCCCCACTGCTCTGAGGTAGCCCCACTGCTCTGATGTAGCCCCACTGCTCTGATGTAGCCCCACTGCTCTGAGGTAGCCCCACTGCTCTGATGTAGCCCCACTGCTCTGAGGTAAAAACAAGCCAACTGAAACTCAATACAGTAGTCCTAACCTAAAACTGATCTTTCTGGTTCCTCTCCTTTGGTTAAGTGAAAAACAGACAATTTATGGCAGTCGGGCTAGTTGAGCCTGTTCTGAACATAACAACCAAAATACATGATTTGTCCCCTATGTGTAGGTGAAAGGCTGACAGTATATGGCACTTCTGAGTGCAAATAGCTAATTTACATTTTCGGGCATGTGATCAAATCTTCGGGTAAGCAAAAAAAACTCCTGACTTGCCCGATGGGCAAGTGCCTTTCAGACTTCAATGTATATCCCTGATGTGCATGTGTATGAAGCAGGTGACCTACGGCCTGGGTCGTCTAAAGGTCTGGCTTCACCATGCAGTGCTCACATGAATCATAATAATAGTAATAAATAATAATTTATTGAGCTTATATAGCGCTTTCATTACAAAATAGAATCTCAAAGTGCTCGAAAAGAAAAAAACTAACAAACAGGAAAAACAAATGATAAAACATTACCCTCTCCTGTCCAACTGCTCTGAGGTAGCCCAACTCCTCTGATGTATCCCCACTGCTCTGATGTAGCCCCACTGCTCTGAGGTAGCCCCACTGCTCTGATGTAGCCCCACTGCTCTGTATCCCCACTGCTCTGAGGTAGCCCCACTGCTCTGATGTAGCCCCACTGCTCTGATGTAGCCCCACTGCTCTGAGGTAGCCCCACTGCTCTGATGTAGCCCCACTGCTCTGATGTAGCCCCACTGCTCTGATGTAGCCCCACTGCTCTGTAGCCCCACTGCTCTGTAGCCCCACTGCTCTGAGGTAGCCCCACTGCTCTGATGTAGCCCCACTGCTCTGATGTAGCACCACTGCTCTGAGGTAGCCCCACTGCTCTGATGTAGCCCCACTGCTCTGATGTAGCCCCACTGCTCTGATGTAGCCCCACTGCTATGTAGCCCCACTGCTCTGAGGTAGCCCCACTGCTCTGATGTAGCCCCACTGCTCTGTAGCCCCACTGCTCTGATGTAGCCCCACTGCTCTGAGGTAGCCCCACTGCTCTGATGTAGCCCCACTGCTCTGATGTAGCCCCACTGCTCTGTAGCCCCACTGCTCTGAGGTAGCCCCACTGCTCTGATGTAGCCCCACTGCTCTGATGTAGCCCCACTGCTCTGAGGTAGCCCCCCTGCTCTGATGTAGCCCCACTGCTCTGATGTAGCCCCACTGCTCTGATGTAGCCCCACTGCTCTGTAGCCCCACTGCTCTGAGGTAGCCCCACTGCTCTGATGTAGCCCCACTGCTCTGAGGTAAAAACAAGCCAACTGAAACTCAATCCAGTAGTCCTAACCTAAAACTGATCTTTCTGGTTCCTCTCCTTTGGTTAAGTGACAAACAGACATTTTATGGCAGTTGGGCTAGTTTTTTTTATTTATTTTATTTATTTCACCTTTATTTAACCAGGTAAGCCAGTTGAGAACAGGTTCTCATTTACAACTGCGACCTGGCCAAGATAAAGCAAAGCAGTGCAATAAAAACAACACAGAGTTACATATGGGGTAAAAAACATAAAGTCAAAAATACAACAGAAAATATATATACAGTGTGTGCAAATGTAGCAAGTTATGGAGGTAAGGCAATAAATAGGCTATAGTGCAGAATAATTACAATAGTATTAACACTGGAATGCTAGATGTGCAAGAGATTATGTGCAAATAGAGATACTGGGGTGCAAAAGAGCAAAATAAATAACAATATAGGGATGAGGTAGTTGGGTGGGCTAGTTGAGCCTGTTCTGAGATTATTTTAACATAACAACCAAAATACATGATTCCTCCCCTATGTGTAGGTGAAAGGCTGACAGTATATGGCACTTCTGAGTGCAAATAGCTCATTTACATTTTCGGGCATGTGATCAAATCTTCGGGTAAGCAAAAAAATACTCCTGACATGCCCGATGGGCAAGTGCCTTTCAGACTTCAATGTATATCCCTGATGTGCATGTGTATGAAGCAGGTGACCTACGACCTGGGCTTTCTTTGGATCGTCTAAAGGTCTGGCTTCATCATGCAGTGCTCACATTAATCATAATAATAGTAATAAATAATAATTTATTGAACTTATTTGGCACTTTCATGACAAAATAGAATCTCAAAGTGCTCAAAAAGCAAAAAAACTAACAAACAGGAAAAACAAATGATAAAACATTACCCTCTCCTGTACAGCTGTCTGAGGGGTTGTAATCCTAGTTGATCCTCTCCTGTACAGCTGTCTGAGGTGTTGTAATCCTAGTTGATCCTCTCCTGTACAGCTGTCTGAGGGGTTGTAATCCTAGTTGATCCTCTCCTGTCCAGCTGTCTGAGGGGTTGTAATCCTAGTTGAACCTCTCCTGTACAGCTGTCTGAGGGGTTGTAATCCTAGTTGATCCTCTCCTGTACAGCTGTCTGAGGGGTTGTAATCCTAGTTGATCCTCTCCTGTACAGCTGTCTGAGGGGTTGTAATCCTAGTTGATCCTCTCCTGTACAGCTGTCTGAGGGGTTGTAATGCTAGTTTTAATGCTGATCTAAGATCATATTTTACAAAGTCAAGTTTATCTTTTGAGTCTCACAGCCATTTGCCACTGGAGAATTGAGACAAAGTTCTCACATGTTGTTACAGTGACCAGACGTTTTGTTCGTCAGACTATTATATTCTAAAATGTATTTCTGTATTTAGTCCTTTCATGGTAATGCTTTCTTTCAGCACTTTATCTATGTTAATATTCTCATTCCTTGATTCACACCACGTCAACGATAGAGCCTCCTAGAGGCTGTGTAAACACTTTGGGTCGTCTCCAGGTCTGGATTCACCATGCAGTGCACACTTTCATAATAATTAGTAATGGGCACCAATATCGATATGAGCAAGGCATGTCGTAATATCGATTGATCCTCACTGTTAACCTACACTAATATGTAAAATAGCTTGGTCATGTTGCTCACAATGCACATTGGTTTTGTTATTTTTCAGTGAATGCAATCCTTGTCATAGCTCATCATCTCTGATATTACATCATGATCATAGCCCGATCAACAATGTTTTTTAAGTTTTTTTAACAGTGCTGTGTGAACTTAAATATTGAAATTTGCCTTTGCAACACAAATAACTGAGTTGATTACACAACGGAGTATATTTTGCTGACACCTACAACTTCAGAATTCTCTGTCGGCTTAAAATACATGTCTCATTAACATATTTCCCAGTGTGCTATCACTCAAACAACAACCAACCCTGGTCACTGATGATTTCCTACGTAGGGTCGTAATTCGTTGAAGTTAAATAAAAAGCAAACAGATGTTGTTTCCTTCCCCGTTTCATCAGCCTACCTGAATCTCCATCCGACACGCTGTCTTCTAACCAGTGATGTTAAAATCTTTCCAGTTTCCGCATACAACCTGATTTCCCCCCAAATCAATATGAGTGATGAAAACTACAGCGTTTTAGGCTCATATGCAGTTCATAACGTGTTAGTAAAAAAAAATACAAGTCATCTGATTACTATTGTTGCAAATGTATGTGGAGATGGGACATTTTAGGATTTCAATGATTATGTGTTTTGACATTGGGCTATTTATCCAAAGTTTTTAATAACAGGAAGCAGCGACAGCATAATTTTTGACTTATTTTTTAAGAATATAAATGGAAGTTTCAACATTAATTTCCAATTGTATTCTATTTAATCAGGGAAAAAACTGCTGAATGAGTCCAGAAACATGCTGTGATTTATTTATTTTGATGATATACCAGAAATCGTGAAAATGGGTTTGCCCTACCTACATTAGTGAGATTGTTGCACCTGTTTTTCTGGTCTGTGGTTACTCAGGAGAGATTTGATAGAACCGATGGTCTGGTCTTGCCTGGAGAAATCCAGTCTGTATGTTCAAAAATTCCACTCCTTGCCACACCTTGCAGGTAGGTAGGGGAGGGGGTTGAACCGCAGGATGAAGGAGGAGGTAGGTAGGAGTGGAGGGGGGGAGTGTGGGGGGGGTCGAAAAGCAGGTCCAGGTCCAGCCTCCCATCAACTCGTCGTTGAACAGGTGGAACAGGAAGCCATCATTGCTTTCAAAGCTGTGTGCAGGGCTATAAAAGCACAAAGTCCTGCAAGGGGACAATTGAAGTCTGGTGTACAACCAAACTTATACTGTAGATCTACAGAGACATCATGAGAGCCACTGCAGCCGTCCTACTGGTCCACTGTCTCCTGGCCATCAGTCATGGTAAGTTAACCATCATCTGAAGCATGCTTGCTCAACTTGGAATTGATCAAGTTTGCTCCATAATTTCATCCTCCTTTTCCTTGGTGTATTCTACTGGATTGTAAACTGTCGTGGTCAAAACATATTGATACAACAGTAGCTAAGATGGGGAGAAGTATGTCCATAATAAAGGGCTGCTCTACCTTCTTAACAGCACTATCAACAAGGCAGGTCCTACAGGCCCTAGTTTTGTCACACCTGGACTACTGTTCAGTCATGTGGTCAGGTGCCACAAAAAAGGATTTAGGAAAACTGCAATTGGCTCAGAACAGGGCAGCACGGCTGGCCCTTGGATGTACACAGAGAGCTAATATTAATAATATGCATGTCGATCTCTCCTGGCTCAAAGTGTGTTTATGAGAGGTGTGTTGACATGTTGGGTGCACCGAGCTGTCTGTTTGAACTACTGGCGCACAGCTCGGTCACCCATGCATACCCCACAAGACATGCCACCAGAGGTCTCGTCACAGTCCCCAAGTCCAGAACAGACTATGGGAGGCGCACAGTACTACATAGAGCCATGACTACATGGAACTCTATTCCACATCAAGTAACTGATGCAAGTAGTAAAATTAGATTTAAAAAACAGATAAGAAAACACCTTATGGACTGTGAAGCAACACAAACATAGGCGCAGACACATGCATGCACACACACGATAACATACGCACTATAGACACACGTACACATGGATTTTTGTACTGTAGATACAGTGAGGGAATTAAGTATTTGATCCCCTGCTGATTTTGTACGTTTGCCCACTGACAAAGACATGATCAGTCTATAATTTTAATGGTAGGTTTATTTGAACAGTGAGAGACGGAATAATAACAAAAATATCCAGAAAAACGCATGTCAAAAATGTTATAAATTGATTTGCATTTGAATGAGGGAAATAAGTATTTGACCCCCTCTCAATCTGAAAGATTTCTGGCTCCCAGGTGTCTTTTATACAGGTAACGAGCTGAGATTAGGAGCACACTCTTAAAGGGAGTGCTCCTAATCTCAGCTTGTTACCTGTATAAATGACACCTGTCCACAGAAGCAATCAATCAATCAGATTCCAAACTCTCCACCATGGCCAAGACCAAAGAGCTCTCCAAGGATGTCAGGGACACGATTGTAGACTTACACAAGGCTGGAATGGGCTACAAGACCATCGCCAAGCAGCTTGGTGAGAAGGTGACAACAGTTGGTGCGATTATTCACAAATGTGATTATTCGCAAATGGAACACAAAAGACCTGTCAATCTCCCTCGGCCTGGGGCTCCATGCAAGATCTCACCTCGTGGAGTTGCAATGATCATGAGAATGGTGAGGAATCAGCCCAGAACTACATGGGAGGAACTTGTCAATGATCTCAAGGCAGCTGGGACCATAGTCACCAAGAAAACAATTGGTAACACACTACGCCGTGAAGGACTGAAATCCTGCAGCACCCGCAAGGTCCCCCTGCTCAAGAAAGCACATATACAGGCCCGTCTGAAGTTTGCCAATGAACATCTGAATGATTCAGAGGAGAACTGGGTGAAAGTGTTGTGGTCAGATGAGACCAAAATCGAGCTCTTTGGCATCAACTCAACACGCCGTGTTTGGAGGAGGAGGAATGCTGCCTATGACCCCAAGAACACCATCCCCACCGTCAAACATGGAGGTGGAAACATTATGCTTTGGGGGTGTTTTTCTGCTAAGGATACAGGACAACTTCACCGCATCAAAGGGACGATGGATGGGACCATGTACCATCACATTTTGGGTGAGAACCTCCTTCCCTCAGCCAGGGCATTGAAAATGGGTTGTGGATGGGTATTCCAGCATGACAATGACCCAAAACACATGGCCAAGGCAACAAAGGAGTGGCTCAAGAAGAAGCACATTAAGGTCCTGGAGTGGCCTAGCCAGTCTCCAGACCTTAATCCCATAGAAAATCTGTGGAGGGAGCTGAAGGTTCGAGTTGCCAAACGTCAGCCTCGAAACCTTAATGACATGGAGAAAATCTGCAAAGAGGAGTGGGACAAAATCCCTCTGAGATGTGTGTAAACCTGGTGGCCAACTACAAGAAACGTCTGACCTCTGTGATTGCCAACAAGGGTTTTGCCACCAAGTACTAAGTCATGTTTTGCAGGGGGGTCAAATACTTATTTTGCTCATTAAAATGCAAATCAATTTATAACATTTTTGACATGCGTTTTTCTGGATTTTATTGTTGTTATTCTGTCTCTCACTGTTCAAATAAACCTACCATTAAAATTATAGACTGATCATGCCTTTGTCAGTGGGCAAACGTTCAAAATCAGCAGGGGATCAAATACTTAATTCCCTCACTGTATGTGGTAGTGGTGGAGTAGGGGCCTGAGGACACACTGTGTTGTGAAATCTGTGAATGTATTGTAATGTTTTTAAAATTGTATGATCTGCCTTAATTTTGTTGGACCCCAGGAAGAGTAGCTGCTGCCTTGGCAGGAACTAATGGGGATCCATAATAAAGCCCAGGAAGAGTAACTGCTGCCTTGGCATAAACTAATGGGGACCCATAATAAATACAAATACAAATATTAATATGTCTTTGTCTCCATAGCATGGGACTGTCAGGAGGTAGTAAACATCAAGAATCTGATGCAGATCGACGCAGGACTGGGACAAGTGGTTGCAACGGACACAAGTCAAATCCCCTACTACCTGGTAGCTGATAAATGGATCCGCCTGCCTGGTTCCCTGAAGCATATCACTGTGGGACCAGCAGGGATCTGGGGTGTCAACAAGGGAGACTCAATCTACAAGTATGTGGCCGGTAACTGGGTGCAAGCTGCAGGTAAGTAGAGAGCATTGCTCAATATTTATCCAGAGGACACCTACTTTCAGTGGTGGAAAAAGTACTAAATTGTCATACTTGAGTAAAATTAAAGATACTTTAATAGAAAATGACTGAAGTAAAACTGAAAGTCACCCAGTAAAATACTACTTGATCAAAAGTCTAAAAGTATTTGGTTTTAAATATACTTAAGTATCAAAAGTAAATGGAATTGCTAAAATGTACTTCAGTATCAAAAGTAAAAGTAAAAGTATAAACCATTTCAAAGTCCTTATATTAAGCCCAGACGGCACAATTTTCATGTTTGTTTTTTTGACGGATAGCCAGGGGCACACTCCAACACTCAGACATAATTTACAAAGGATGCATTTGTGTTTAGTGAGTCCGCCAGATCAGAGGCAGTAGGGATGACCAGGGATGTTCTCTTGATAAGTGTGTGAATTGGACCATTTTCCTGACAAAATGTAACAAGTACTTTTGGGTGTCAGGGAAAATGTATGGAATAAAAAGTACATTATTTTCTTTAGGAAGTAAAAGTAAAAGTTTTCCAAAATATAAATAGTAAAGTATAGTACAGATACCCAAAAAAACTACTTAAGTACTTTACACCACTGCCTACTTCTTGTCTTTCCTGATACCATCACGGTGTTGAAACATGATTCATTGTTTTCTTGTCCGTCCGTCTGTCTGTCTTTGTGGTCTTCAGGCCTTCTGAAGCAGGTGGATGCTGGGGGTGACCAGTTTATTGTGGGGGCCAACATGAACGATACTCCATTCTGTCTGACAAGTAGTGCCACAGTTGGCTACAAGGGTCCAGGCTCACCCCTTCCATGGACAGGATTGCCAGGAGCTGTGAAGTACTACAGTTGTGGACCCTTTGGGTGCTGGGCAGTCAACAACAATGATGATATCTTCTTAATGAGTGTAAGATCTGGGAAAAAGTGTGAGAGCTGGAGTAGAGTAGTAGAGTATGGGGAGTTATTCTAAAACTGTTTAATATTATAACTGTAGAAATGGTCCTAAAACCCTGATTGTATCTGTTTGTTTCCAGCTGAATCAAGACTGCCAAAACAAGGGGTGGAGTCACATTGACGGCAAGCTTTCCATGATTGAGGTGGCAACTGATGGTAGTGTCTTTGGGGTCAACTCTTTGGGTGATGTTTATACCAGGTAAGGTTGATACTTAACTATATGTATAGTGTCCCTCTTTTCCCCCTCAACATTATTAACTTAAAAATGACTTGTAATAATAATCAAATCTAAACTTTTATAATAGACTTATGAAGGAATGTGAAGACAGTGTACTGTAAAATATGTAGAAGTTCGATCTCCTTTAAAGCTACAGTTTGGGATTTTAAATGGCCACCCTGCCACTTGTTTTAGTAAACAGATGAGGGATGGGACAGGAGAAATGTAGCCACTCTCTAATTCATAGATGGGTCAATAGATGTAAGGACAGACAGATGAGAACAAAATGATTTTTCATTTAAACATGTTTTGTAAAGCTATACATTGTTTGTTTACAATAGCATTGTTTACAACCAATTGAGTAAAATCTTACATATTTTCTTCTGATGCAGTTGTATTAAGCTCATGAGTCATTTATAAGTTATATTCTTAAACAATCAATGGCTATATACAATTAATAAAGTTTTTTTTATTTTTAATGGATGAGCTTTTAACATGTGAACCCCACCTCTTTCTTCAACACAGAGACGGCATCACAGCCAGTAAACCAGAGGGCACTGGATGGAGCAATGTCCCAATGTCCTTGCAAATGAAGCACGTGACCTACGACCTGGGACATCTTTGGGTCATCTCCAAGTCTGGCGTCACCATGGTGTGCACACGTTAGCCTCTCCTCCTGCTTGACAATTGTGGACAGCAGTTCATAACAATCCTTCATTCTAAAACGTATTGCTTTAAACTATACTTTATCGAATAGTTCACTGACTGTGTCGACATGTTTTCAAACACAATTGACAAGCAACAGCATTTTAAAAATGTCTTAATCACTCCTTGATCAACACTTCAATAGAGCTTTGCCATGGATGTTATTTGATCGTAGTGTAAACTTGGGCATGGGTTTTGCTGTGGTTCAGAGGTCATCAATAAGGGTGGATGGAATCCTTGTCATTGCTTATTATCTCATTATATAATCATTTATATCTTATATAATTATTTAATCATTTCCCGCTAAAATAAAGCGTTCAGTTTGAAACCCATTTCTGTGTTTTTATTGTATTTTTTATCATAGCGAACAGGGGGATTTCAGCTTGCTCTGCAAAGACCCAGCGAAACTTGATAGATCTGTTTTGTGATTATGGTTTTTGCCCTGGCACTACACAGCTGATTCAAATATCCAACCTTGATGATGAGTTGATTATTTGTATCAGCTGTGTAGTGATAGGGGGAAAAACTAAACGTACACCCCTTGGGGTCCCGAGGACTCCGTTTTGCCACAGGAAGTCCCACTGTTAGGAATAGAGGTAGGGAAGTGGCTGGGCCACAGTTAAACAGTCCATTTCCACTATTCACATCACACCCCTAGGGAGCAGCAGTAACCAGGCCAGGTGCCTTGAGTGCCGACAGGGTTAAAAAAGGCTCACAGGTGTGAGTGATGGATGGGGAGTCTAAGGAAGGAAGCTGGAGGAGGATATTGCGACTGCTTTAATCAGAAAGTGGGGCAAGTGAAGTGTGTGATAATGAACGGAAAATAGTGAAATCAAACAACGGAACAAAATGAGTATAAGTTGTAGTAGAAGACAAGGACCTGTCCCATAATGCATTTCTTATTGGACTGCGGATTTTAGACAAGGAGGTTCATTTGGGAAATCCATTTGTAAAATCGAGGACTGTGAGGAAAGCAGTGGGAAAGGTGGATTCAATCAATGTGACTAGAAGCGTCCTTGTTTTGGTTAATTGTGTTGATGAAGAACAGAAGAAGCGTGCACTGGATCTGGCAAAATTGTCCACGTCAGAAGTAACATGTACTGATCTTCGGAGCAGGGCGCCTGCCAAAGGAGTTATAGCTGGAGTCTCGTTGGATATAGATGATGAGGACCTTAGTCAGTAAATCCCAGGAGTGGTCAGTGCATGTCACCTGACCCGTATGGTAAAAGGAAGGAAGGAGAAAAGCCTATCGATATTATTGTTGTTTGAGGAGACTCTACCTGAATATGTGAAGCTTGGATATGTGAAGTATGAGGTGAGAGCATTTGTGTCCAAACCATTACAGTGTGGGAATTGGAGAGGATATGGTCACGTGTCAAATGTTTGCAGACGGGACAAGTATGATATTGAAGAAACTGTGAATGGAAAATGTGGTGGGGGTGAAGGAGGTCGAGGTGTCAAGGATCAGGGCTGCACAGCGGATCTCCTATGTGGAGGCGGTGAAGAGAGTCGAAGGGGCAAGAGGCAACAGTGTTGAAGATATGGAGGTGGATGCATTGCAACTAGTTGCTAGTGTTTTAAGTCAATCGAGTGATCTGGATACACTCATTGTCAAGGTGGATTTTGTGGCATTTATAGCCACAGTGATTAATTGTACAGCACAAGTGTCTAAGAAGTCCAAGAAGCTGGATATAATTATATCTTCAGCCGGTATGTTTTTGGGGCTCCAAGACTTCACGACAGAAGCACTAAAAGGACTATTGTCACTAGGAAATGTCCCACCCTCATAGGAGGCTTTTGAGCCTGTGTTGTGACCTGATTAGAATTTGTTTATTTATAGAAAAGCAGGTTGATTTTGTTTAGTTAATTTCTGTTTTGATAGTTTGTATGATATTTTATTTATTTTTACCCACATTTTTTCCTTTTTGGATCCTTATCCACCAGCACAGTAGGTGGCGGAATGCACATCTAAATCAATGCCAATGCCATTATACCATAGAAGAAGAAGAAGTGATTGATGGGTGATTGACAATTTGAGATGATGATTGAGAATAGCTTCTTAACTCAGCAGGGGTTTCCCACATGCTTTTCAATCCTTTTTGTTTAGCATACTTATTGTTTTCAAATTGTATAGTATTTGTCACCATGAACATCATTAACCTGGTTGGGCTGGCAGACAACAGAACGTTGACCAAGCTAACCTTTGACCCCAGTAAGTACGCTGGCTCCCCTTCAGACATATACATAAATCACCTGGTTTGCTTAACTCAACATTTCACATAACATTTAAACAGACTGGTTAATTTGTCCCAGTTGCTGATCAGAGCCTGAAGGTACGGAGGTGCCGTTCCCCTCACAGCTCCGTAGGCAAGCACCATGGTCTTGTATCAGATGCGAGCTTCAACTGGAAGCCAGTGTAGTGTGCGGAGGAGCTGGGTGACGTGAGAGAACTTGGGAAGGTTGAACACCAGACGGGCTGCGGCATTCTGGATGAGTTGTAGGGGTTTAATGGCACAGGCAGGGAGCCCAGCCAACAGCGAGTTGCAGTAATCCAGACGGGGAGATGACAAGTGCCTGGATTAGGACCTGTGCCGCTTCCTGTGTAAGGCAGGGTCGTACTCTCCGAATGTTGTAGAGCATGAACCTACAGGATCGGGTCACCGCCTTGATGTTAGCGGAGAACGACAGGGTGTTGTCCAGGGTCACGCCAAGGCTCTTCGCACTCTGGGAGGAGGACACAACGGAGTTGTCAACCGTGATGGCGAGATCATGGAACGGGCAGTCCTTCCCCGGGAGGAAGAGCAGCTCCGTCTTGCCAAGGTTCAGCTTGAGGTGGTGATCCGTCATCCATACTGATCTGTCTGCCAGACATGCAGAGATGCGATTCGCCACCTGGTTATCAGAAGGGGGAAAGGAGAAGATTAGTTGTGTGTCGTCTGCGTAGCAATGATAGGAGAGGCCATGTGAGGATATGACAGAGCCAAGTGACTTGGTGTATAGCGAGAATAGGAGAGGGCCTAGAACTGAGCCCTGGGGGACACCAGTGGTGAGAGCACGTGGTGCGGAGACAGCTTCTCGCCACGCCACTTGGTAGGAGCGACTGGTCAGGTAGGACGCAATCCAAGAGTGAGCTGCGCCGGAGATGCCCAGCTCGGAGAGGGTGGAGAGGAGGATCTGATGGTTCACAGTATCAAAGGCAGCAGACAGGTCTAGAAGGACAAGAGCAGAGGAGAGAGAGTTAGCTTTAGCAGTGCGGAGAGCCTCCGTGACACAGAGAAGAGCAGTCTCAGTTGAATGACCAGTCTTGAAACCTGACTGGTTTGGATCAAGAAGGTCATTCTGAGAGAGATAGCAAGAGAGTTGGCTAAAGACGGCATGCTCAATAGTTTTGGAGAGAAAAGAAAGAAGGGATACTGGTCTGTAGTTGTTGACATCAGAGGGATCGAGTGTTGGTTTTTTGAGAAGGGGTGCAACTCTCGCTCCCTTGAAGACGGAAGGGACATAGCCAGCGGTCAAGGATGAGTTGATCAGCGAGGTGAGGTAAGGGACGGTCTGGAGAAGAGAGGAGGGGATAGGGTCAAGCGGGCAGGTTGTTGGGCGGCCGGCCGTCACAAGTCGCAAGATTTTATCTGGAGAGAGAGGGGAGAAAGAAGTCAAAGCATAGGGTAGGGCAGTGTGAGCAGGACCAGCAGTGTCATTTGACTTAACAAACGAGGATCGGATGTCGTCAACCTTCTTTTCAAAATGGTTGACGAAGTCATCCACAGAGAGGGAGGAGGGGGGAGGGGGAGGAGGATTCAGCAGGGAGGAGAAGGTGGCAAAGAGCTTCCTAGGGTTAGAGGCAGATGCTTGGAATTTAGAGTGGTAGAAAGTGGCCTTAGCAGCAGAAACAGATGAAGAAAATGTAGAGAGGAGGGAGTGAAAAGATGCCAGGTCCGCAGGGAGTCTAGTTTTCCTCCATTTCTGCTCGGCTGCCCGGAGCCCTGTTCTGTGAGCTCGCAATGAGTCATCAAGCCACGGAGCTGGAGGGGAGGACCGAGCCAGCCGGGAGGATAGGGGACATAGAGAGTCAAAGAATGCAGAAACGGAGGAGAGGAGGGTTGAGGAGGCAGAATCAGGAGATTGGAGGGAGAAGGATTGAGCAGAGGGAAGAGATGATAGGATGGAAGAGGAGAGAGTAGCGGGAGAGAGAGAGCGAAGGTTGCGACGGCGCATTGCCATCTGAGTAGGGGCAGAGTGAGTAGTGTTGGAGGAGAGCGAGAGAGAAAAGGATACAAAGTAATGGTCGGAGACATGGAGGGGAGTTGCAGTGAGATTAGTAGAAGAACAGCAAGCCATTATCAGTCTTCTGTAGTAATGGGCACACACCATCTAGGACCCTCAAACTCACCTCTGGACCTCGTAGGGTCAGAGTTTAATACCCCTGATCTAGGATTTATAACGGTGATATATCCATTTGGCATGACAGGTTGACGTTTATTGGGATGAATCTTGTCCCGGAGGCAGAGCGGTTTCCGCTGGATGGGCCAGCTGCAAAGTCAAAATTGGCTACTATTGTAAAAATTCATAAAAAAATAAATATGCTTTTTGGTCTTAAGGTTAGGGTTAGGCATAAGGTTAGTGTGGTTAAGGTTAGGATTAGGTTTAGATGTTATGACTTTGCGGCTGTGCCAGCTAGTGACCACCCTGCAGAGCTGCCTCCAGTACAAGAGCCATCCCAATAAATGCCAACCTGCGTTGACGAGACAGTGATTCCACTAAATCAGGGGTGTCAAACTCATTCCATGGATGGGCCAGTGCCTGCTGGATTTTGGATTTTCCTTTCAATTAAGCCCTAGACAACTAGGTGAGGGGAGTTCCTTACTAATTAGTGACCTTAATTCATCAATCAAGTACAAGGGAGGAGTGAAAACCAGCAGACACTCTGCCCTCCGTGGGATGAGTTTGACATGTGCACTAAATGATCATGCCAAGCTGCATGCTGAAATCGTAGTGAAAACCAACAGAAGAGACAGGAAGGTTTGATAATGCAGGAAAGTGAAGTTCTCTGTCGAGTCCCCAACAACTGGATGTTCTGGTTGTCAGGGGAAATGGAAAGAGCCTGTGATGAGACTGTTGTTTTTGGAGGTTAACAAGGTGACACCTAACGTAGCAGTTTTAAACGTAACGCCTATAACTACTATAGATCCCCTACATCAAGGGTGTCAAACTCATTCCACAGAGGGCAGTGTGTCTGCGGATGTTTGCTCCTCCCTTGTACTTGATTAATGAATTAAGGTCACTAATAAGAAACCCCCCTCACCTGGTTATGTAGGTCTTAACTGAAAGTTAAAACCAAAAACCCACAGACACTCGGCCGTCCATGGAATGAGTTTGACACCCTTGATGTAGGGGATCTATAGTGCCCTACCAAGCAATGCGCAGTAACCGCTCATAGAGTGAAACTGAGAAGAATTATTTCAAAGTTGTTTTATTGTTCAGCCAAGTGAATTGTAGGCAGATCATCACAATTGGCCCAGCGTTGTCCAGGTTTGGCCGATGTAGGCCGTCATTGTAAATAAGAATTTGTTCTTAACTGACTTGCCTAGTTAAATAAAGGTAAAATATAAAACAATTGGAGATGTGGTTATCTGTTCTTACTATGAGGTAATTTTTTATTCATATTGACCCTGACCTCTGACATGACCTTTGATCCTACACGGCAGTTACTGCCTTCTTGCTTGGTACACCCACTGGAATACGTTTCCGTGACGACTTAAAAAAAATACAAACTTGTGTTAGTATATTTCTTTGTGGCTGTCAGTGTCATATAGTTTGATATTTGTATCAGCAAAGAACAATAAATAATACCAAGGTTTACCGTAGTCACTGCAGCCCAAAGCTCTGTGAAACCAAGGTAAAAGGCAGTAACTGCCGTGAGTGATGCCAATTACTGCCTTTTTCCTTGGTTTCACTTGAACTTTTTTGGAGTTACTGCAAACATGACCCCCATTTTCTCCATAACACAAGAGGCATGATATTTGTCCACATGATAAAGCATGTATTTAATGTATAAAAAATGCAGTGGTGTAAAGTACTTAAGTAAAAATACTTTTAAGTACTACTTAAGTAGTTTTTTGAGGTAACTGTACTTTACTTCACTATTTATATTTGACAACTTTTTACTTTTACTCCACTACATTCCTGAAGAAAATAATGTACTTTTTACTCCATAGATTTTACCTGACACCTAAAAGTACTCGTTACATTTAGAATGCTCAAGCAGGACAGAATTATGGCACCCATCAATATAACGCTTTGCCATCCCTACTGCCTCGGACCTCTTAAAACCAGATACTTTTACTCAAGTAGTATTTTACTGGGTAACTTTCACTTTTACATGAGTCATTTTCTGTTAAGGTATCTTTACTTTTACTCAAGTATGACAATTGAGTACTTTTTCCACTGCTGAAAAAAATCATTTTTGACCAAATGTAACTGTTAAAATTGTCCTAAAACCCTAATTGAATGTATGTTTGTTTTCAGTATAATAGCTTCAGGCTGCTACTGTCACGTTCGTTGAGTAAATGGTCGGACCAAGGTGCAGCATGGTACACATACATGTTTAATTTATTAAATAAACACTTGACAAAATAACAAACGCAACTGACCGTGAAGTTCTAAACGCTACCAGCAACAAACAGAAACAAGATCCCACAACATAGGTAGGCAAAATGGCTGCCTAAGTATGATCCCCAATCAGAGACAACGATCAACAGCTGCCTCTGATTGGGAACCACACCCGGCCAACATAGAAATACATAAACTAGAATCTATCCCAATCACACCCTGACCTAACCAAACAGAGAATACAGGTGATCTCTAAGGTCAGGGCGTGACAGCTACGTTAGGTTACCGTGTATGAGAGATAGCATGGTGTTGTCTGTAACATTCATTCTCATTCCTTGATTCACACCATGTCATCAATAGAGCCTCCAAGAGGATATTATCATGGTGTGAAGACTTGGGCACTGTCATGTTGCTCACAATGCACATTGGTTTAGCTATTTTTCAGTGAATGCAATCCTTGTCATAGCTCATCATCTCCCATATTACATCAGGATTTTCCATAAATAAAGCATTGAGTTTGAAACACATTTTGTGTTATTCAACTATGGAGATAATTTTCTCCAAGGCAACGCTGCAAAACTCCAGTAATTTCCGGTTTTGCAATTTGAAACCCTCTGGTTACTGTTCCGCCTCTCTAACGTCAAGGCTACCTCCACCCCTAATATTCCCCAGGTATTTGTTTTGTTGATTACAAAAAGACTTACGGTATATGTACTATGCACTTCCTCATGAAATAGTTAGACTTTTACTGGCAGGTGATTCAATGTGTGATTTCAATGTCGTGATATTTGTTTGAGCTTTATGGTGAAACTGTTCCTTACAGTTGGTGTGACTATTCAAGATGTTTTATACCCTTATAAGGAGGGAGGGACAAAATACTGAGAAACAAGGATGGAAAGGGAGAAAAAATATACTTTTGTATATATAATGAATGTGGAATTCCCTTTAAATTAGTGGATTTGGCTATTTCAGCCACACCCGTTGCTGACAGGTGTATAAAATCGAGCACATAGCCATGCAATCTCCATAGACAAACATTGGCAGTAGAATGGCCTTACTGAAGAGCTCAGTGACTTTCAACGTGGCACCGTCATAGGATGCCACCTTTCCAACAAGTCAGTTCGTCAAATTTCTGCCCTGCTAGAGCTGCCCCGGTCAACTGTAAGTGCTGTTATTGTGAAGTGGAAATGTCTAGGTGCAACAACGGCTCAGCCACGTAGTGGTAGGCCAAACAAGCTCACAGAACGGGACCGCCGAGTGCTGAAGTGCGTAACGCGTAAAAATCATCTGTCCTCGGTTGCAACACTCACTACCGAGTTCCAAACTGCCTCCGGAAGCAACTTCAGCACAAGAACTGTTCGTCGGGAGCTTCATGAAATGGGTTTCCATGGACAAGCAACCGCACACAAGCCTAAGATCACCATGCGCAATGCCAAGCGTCGGCTGGAGTGGTGTAAAGCTCTCCGTCATTGGACTCTGGAGCAGTGGAAACGCGTTCTCTGGAGTGATGAATCACGCTTTTTGGTGGATGCCAGGAGAATGCTACCTGCCCCAATGCATTGTGCCAACTGTAAAGTTTGGTGGAGGAGGAATAATGGTCTGGGTCTGTTTTTCATGGTTCGGGCTAGGCCCCTTAGTTCCAGTGAAGGGAAATCTTAATGCTACAGCATGCAATGACATTCTAGACGATTCTATGCTACCAACTTTGTGGAAATAGTTTGGGGAAGGCCTCATCCTATTTCAGCATGACAATGCCCCTGTGCACAAAGCGATTTCCATACAGAAATGGTTTGTCGAGATCGGTGTGGAAGAACTTGACTGGCCTGCACAGAGCCCTGACCTCAACCCCATTGAACACCTTTGAGATTAATTGGAATGCCGACTGCAAGCCAGGCCTATTCGCCCAATATCAGTGCCCGACCTCACTAATGCTCTTGTGGCTGAGTGTAAGCAAGTCCCTGCAGCAATGTTCCAACATCTAGTGGAATGCGTTCCCAGAAGAGTGGAGGCTGTAATAGCTATATTCAATTATTAAAATCCCAAAATGCATGTACTTTAAAAAAAATTATAAGCTTTAAAACTTGAACCCCACCCATTTCTTCAACTCAGAGACTGCATCACAGCCGGTAAACCAGAGGACACTGGATGGAGCAATATCCCAATGGGTATGCGCATGGGCCACGTGACCTACGACCTGGGCCGTCTTTGGGTCGTCTCCAAGTCTGGCGTCACCATGGTGTGCACACGTTAGCCTCTCCTCTGCATCTGAAGGCCGATCAGGATCTGTCTAAAGTTCACTTGCTAACTCAATGATCTCTCTTTCTGGATCAGCCTTCTGCTTGAGGATTATCAACATTAGTTCATAAGAATCCTTCATTCATATTTTTTCAGTACTTTATCTCTGTCAGTAGTAAACACTGATCTTATTGACATAAAAAATAAATATCTCATAAATGAAGATTTTTCTCATAAAATTGATAAGCAACAGCATTAAAAAAGTATATTTGTTTTGATCACTCTTTGATTTACACTTCAGTAGAGCTTTGCCATGGATGCTATTTGATCGTAGTGTAAACTTGGGCACGGTCATGTTGCTCACAATCCACATGGGTTTTGCTGTGCTTCAGAGGTCATCAATAGGGTTGGATGGAATCCTTGTCATTGCTTATTATCTCATTATATAACAGTTTCCCGCAAAAATAAAGCATTCAGTTTGAAACTATTATATTTTCTGTGTTGTTTTTTAATCATAGTTTTTTAGATACATGCCAGCAAAGCCACTACACAACACAACATTAAACAATACATTAATTTTACTATAAGGGTGACAAACGGTGCCGACAAACTGTTAGGGCCTACATAAAGCTGTCTCGACAGTGGAGCTTTCCTTTCAGCACCATGGAATGAAACCTTACCAATACTACACCTGGCTGTCAGCAGAGCCTGGCAACCTGGTCTCAGAGCATTTTGTATTATTCTGTACGTAAATCCGATACACTCCATTTAGTATGATATATTTGGTATGGTATGTATTCATTTGTGGATGTCCATCACCCATTTCATATGATATGTTACGAAATACAATTGGTATTATAGATTACGAATTTGCAAAGCGTAAAATATGTAGCTAAAAAGTAGTAAGTAGTTAAAGTTGTTAATTAGCTAAAATGCTAAAGTTATCCGTGATGACATTTGAACTAACAACCTTAGGGTTGCAGACGTTCTCGTTATACGCCCTCCCATCCACCCAGACCTAAGTAACCATTTGTCTTATGTAACCATACCAAACCAAACATATCATACTAATTTGAGTGTCCCGGACTTACGTTTCTGAGATCAGGCTGAGCCTCGTCTGGCAGCAAAATAGTTTATTCAGCCTCATTTACTGCATTTAAAAACAACATAGCTAATACGGTATGGCTGACTTGCTTAAATAAATATGGTTTCTACTGATTCCTTGTGGATTTGTGTAACTCGATTGTTACGGATACAGGTATCCTGTGTTTTTGTGTGTTTCTACTCTTTCTGCCCTAATCACAGGTGTCCTGTATGTTCCTGATTGGTGGTCGTTGAGGTGTCTGCTGATTGGACCAATCAGTGAACATTCCTGTGAATAGCACCACCTGTTACTCATTTGTTGAATCACACAGCCCATTGTATAAAACCAGACTTGTGTTTGTTGCAAGAGAGAGAGACTTTTTGCCATATGTGAGTATGGACACGGTGGTGTCCTGTGTGTTGTGTACGCACTAAATTGCTGAGTACCCTGTTTAGTAGTTTTGTGTGTTGTTTGGGAAAAGGGGGGTTTAAGCTAGTTGCCCTTGGGCGTACATTACCCGTAGGAAGAAATCTGTCTATAAACACCAGTTAGACCTGAGCGGACCACCCACTGTATTTTTGTATGACTAGCAGTAGCCTAGCGGTTCTTCAGGCAGGCTAGATCAGTTTAGGGGGTTTTACATTATTGTTTCATTTCTTGGGTCCTGCTCAGCCCCTTTTTCCCAAACCTTTACCGTGTGTTTAGTAATAAACACTTTGTGTTTGACGGTAGTTCATGGTAGTTGTGTCTTATTTGTTCTCACTATTCCATGCCACACTTATAATTTGCATGAATTTATGTTACGGGTCTCATGTCCCATCCACCCTAGACGTTTAGAGCCACGGGGTTCGTAACATAAAGTGGGGGCTCGTCCGGGATCTATCCCATGCTACTCGTGCAAATTAGTAAGTGGCTGGTTCAGTGTTGAGCTTAGCAGCTGTAACTACCTGTTTTTTTTTGTGTGTGTTCAGTAGTCGACGGCTCGTGTAGTTAGTAGGATGGCTACTTTTGATTTGGAAGCATTTTTGGAAAACCCTACGTGGGAGATTTTTGAGAATTGTCATAGAGTGGATCTACAGGCTTTGGCTGACCACTTTTCTGTACCCATACCGAGGGGTATAGTGAAAGCAGAAGTTAGGGAAGTAGTGCTAGCGATATTGTTAAACGAGCGAGTGCTTGAGTTACCGCCGCCTGAGTCTGCTGCTCCTGTAGGGGATGTGGTTGATGTTTCTGTAAGCCCATCAGTGTCTGAGGACGAGGCTAAGGCTCCAGCCACATTGCCCCGTTATGACCCACTCTCCCCACTGACTGACAGTGATGCCAGGATCGATGTCCTCTCGATGCGGCTCCAAATGGAGGCGGAAGAGCGGGCACAAATCAGGCAAGACAAGCTGGAGATGCGTAAAATGGAGCTAGAGGCAGAACAGGAGACGCGTAAGGCAGAACAGGAGACGCGTAAGATAGAACAGGAGACGCGTAAGATGGAACTGGAGACGCGTAGGCTTGATCAAGAACTGGAGACGCGTAGGCTTGATCAAGAACTGGAGACGCGTAGGCTTGATCAAGAACTGGCGATGCGTAAAATGGAACTAGAGGCAGAAACAGCGAGGTTAGTCTCTGCTAATACTATGCCTGCTAGTGAGCCATCCTCACCAGCTGTGTCATCTGCTACGTTTGATATTAGTAGGCAGATCACCTTGGTACCTGTGTTCAGGGAGTCAGAGGTTGATTCCTATTTCAGTGTTTTTGAACGTATAGCGGTAGCATTGAAATGGCCCGACGAGGTATGGTGCCTATTACTTCAGTGTAAGCTAACAGGTAAAGCCCAAGAGGTTCTGGCAGCGCTACCTCTTGAAGACAGTTTGAATTATGAGGTGGTCAAAGCTACTGTTCTTCGTGCCTATGAGCTTGTTCCTGAGGCATATCGACAGAGATTTAGGTCTCATAAAAAGTCTCCTACTCAGACTTATGTGGAGTTTGCTAGAGACAAAGGAAATCTGTTTGACAAATGGCACAGTGCTAGTAAGGTAACTGATTTTAACTCTCTACGGGAGTTAATCTTGTTAGAAGAGTTTAAAAATTGTTTACCGGAACGCATTGTAGTTTATCTGAACGAACAGAAAGTATCCTCACTGTCGGAAGCGTCTGTATTGGCAGACGAGTTTGTGTTGACGCATAAGAGCGTGTTTTCGGCTCGTACGGAGAGCAGGGCTGCGGAGTTGCTAACTTCTAGTCCTAGTCGACCAGCAGTACATCCAGCACGCCCAAAAGATGTGCGTCACTGTTTCTATTGTCATAAGGTGGGACATATAGTTAATGATTGCTTTCTGCTAAAACGCAAACCGGGGATGCCTCAGCACGCCAGGCCGCCAACGGGTGTTGGGCTGATTCGTACGGTTGTAAGGCCGGAATCAAGACAGAAGCCTCATAGTGAATGTGGTTTGAAAGTCCCTGTCCCAGATCACAGTTATGAACCGTTCATTTTTGAGGGGTTTGTTTCTATATCAGATGATGAAGCGTCTCAGCGTCCAGTTAGAATCCTCAGAGATACTGGTGCGGCGCAGTCGTTCATACTAGCTGATGTGTTACCCTTGTCTAATAATACATATTGTGGTTCCAGTGTGTTAGTACAAGGAATTGAAATGGGTTTCGTCCCAGTGCCATTGCACTTTGTGAACGTACACTCTGAGTTAGTCAGTGGATTGTTCAGAGTTGGCGTACGTCCGATGTTGCCAGTAAAAGGGGTGACCTTTATAATGGGCAACGATATTGCCGGAGGAAAGGTAATACCCATATTGGAGGTATTGGATAAAAGTGACCAGTCTCTCTCCGAGGAGCTGGCACAGGGTTATCCAGATGTGTTCCCCGCTTGTGCTGTCACACGTGCTCAAGCACGACAAGTGGGTGAAGTGGTAGATTTGTCAGACACGATTCTATTCAGAGAGTGTGACCCAGAGGATAGTTCGGGTGCTACCTCTGGTAAGCTGGTGCAGTCTGACCAACAGCCCAGAGAAAGGAAGAAGGAAATGGAACTTGTTGCTGAGGCAATACAGTTACCAGTTACTCGTGAGCAGCTGATCGCTAACCAACAGGTTGACATTAGCCTGGCTAAATGTTTTTCTAGTGTTGTCTCAGAGGAGGAGCTAAAGAAGAAAAACATGGCATACTTCATTGATGGTAATCTCCTCATGCGTAAATGGACATCCCATGTTGACGCTGGCGGAGATTGGAATGCTGTTTACCAAATAGTGATTCCTACAGCCTTTCGACAAAATGTTTTATCCTCGCTCATGATCACCAGTGGTCCGGACATCTGGGAGTCACCAAGACTTATGATCGAGTTTTGCGACATTTCTTTTGGCCTGGCTTAAAACAAGATGTGGCTCAGTTCTGTCGGACTTGCCACACCTGTCAAGTAGTTGGGAAACCGAACCAGGTTATTTCCCCGCGCCTCTTTGTCCCATACCGGCCATAGGTGAACCATTCGAACATGTGATGGTTGATTGTGTTGGACCATTACCGAAAACAAAATCTGGTAACCAGTTTATGTTGACAATTATGTGTGTGGCCACCAGGTACCCAGAGGCCATTCCTCTGCGAAGGATTACTGCTCCGGTGGTGAGTAAAGCGTTGATCAAATTCTTCTCAACTTTTGGATTACCTAAGGTGATACAAACTGATCAGGGTACGAATTTCCTTTCTAAACTTTTCAAACAAGTGTTAAAATCCTTGTCAGTTACACACCGTGTGTCAAGCGCATATCACCCAGAGTCTCAGGGTGCGCTTGAACGTTGGCATCAGACCCTGAAGTCTATGCTCCGTAAATATTGCTTGGAATCTGAGAAAGATTGGGATGAGGGAGTTCCTCTAGTATTGTTTGCTGTCCGTGAGACAGTACAGGAATCCCCTAGGGTTCAGCCCAGCTGAACTGGTGTTTGGACACACCATGAGAGGACCTATGAAAGTCCTTAAGGATCAGTTTTTGTCACAAGAGTTGTGTGTGAAAGAAAATGTGTTGGACTACGTTAGTCGCTTTCGTGAGCGCCTACATGCTGCCTGTGCTCTAGCAAAGGAAGCGCTGTCTTCCTCACAGAAACGGATGAAACGACACTATGACACACAGGCTGTTTCTCGTTCACTGCAGCCAGGTGACCGAGTTCTTGTGTTGTTGCCTGTGCCAGGAGCGTCATTGTCAGCACGTTTCTCTGGGCCTTATGTCATTGAAAAGAAACTAACTGAAACTGACTATGTGATACAGACTCCTGATAGAAAACGCCAATCTCGTGTGTGCCACGTTAACATGTTGAAGACATACCACAACAGACCCGTCACTCAGGTAGACAGTCCAGAGAAACTGGCCGAGTCGGCTGTCTCTGTTGCTGCTACGGCTGTAGTGGGAGGTCATGTTAATGATGTGGACGGAGATGGTTTGGAGTTGCGCAATACTCAGCAGCAGTGTGCTAGATTGCCCAATTCAGAGATGCTGCTGTCTCTCCCGTCAAGCCTGATTCATTTAACGGACAGACAGTCAGATGATATTGTGAGACTGTTACACAGCTTTCCATGTCTTTTTAATGATGTTCCTACATGTACAAATGTGTTAGAACATGACATTAATGTTGGAAACGCTGCACCTATCAAGCAACATCCTTATCGTGTCAACGTCGCTAAGAGAAAGATAATGAGGGGTGAGGTCGGTTATTTGCTGGAGAATAACCTGGCTATGCCAAGTTCAAGTCCTTGGAGTTCTCCGTGCATTCTGGTTCCTAAACCTGATGGGACATCCAGATTATGTACGGACTATCGGAAAGTCAATGCTGTCACAGTGCCCGACTCGTTCCCGTTACCCAGACTGGATGACTGTATTGATACTGTTGGTGCTGCTACTTATGTAACCAAATTAGATCTTCTAAAGGTTACTGGCAGGTGCCGTTAACCCCACGTGCCTCCGACATCTCTGCCTTTGTGACCCCAGATCACTTCCTACAATATGCTGTCATGGCATTTGGGATGCGGAACGCACCAGCCACTTTCCAACGCCTGGTTAACACAGTATTGGCTGGAGTTCCTAATTGTAGTGCTTACCTTGATGATCTGGTCATTTATTCAACTGAGTGGTCTGATCATGTTAACACTCTAAGGGTAGTGTGTGAACGTCTAGCAACCGCTTCTCTAACCCTGAACTTAGCAAAGTGCGAGTTTGGGAAGGCCACTGTTACTTATCTGGGTAAACAGGTCGGCCATGGTCAGGTGCGCCCTGTAGATGCCAAGGTCTCAGCTATAAACGCATTTCCCGCACCTACCACCAGAAGAAAGCTACGCCGTTTTTTAGGGATGGTTGGCTACTACCGTAGTTTCTGTAAAAATTTCTCTGCGGTAGTTGCTCCATTAACGGATTTGCTCAGTCCGGCGAGAAAATTTGTATGGTCTGAAGATTGTAGTACTGCTTTCAACACTGCTAAAGCACTCTTGTGTAGTACTCCTGTTCTTGCTGCGCCAGATTTTGAGCGGCCGTTTAAACTGGAGGTAGATGCAAGTGCCAGAGGGGCTGGTGCTGTTCTACTGCAGCAAGACCAGAGTGGAGTGGACCATCCTGTCTGTTATTTTTCACGGAAATTTAACAAATGTCAGACAAACTATTCCACCATTGAACAAGAAGCTCTAGCTTTGTTGTTAGCTCTGCAGTACTTTGAAGTTTATGTTGGTTCCAGTGCATTACCAGTGGTAGTGTATACTGACCATAATCCCTTAGTTTTTCTCCACCGGATGTACAACCAGAACCAACGCCTTATGCGTTGGGCACTTGTCGTGCAAAATTATAATTTGGAGATCCGCCACAAAAAGGGGTTAGATAATGTGTTGGCAGATGCTTTGTCTCGTGTGTAATGATCTAGGTTTTTTTTTGTTATCCCGGCAGGATGATTATTGAATTTTGGGTGTTGTGATAGTACGTGTGTCGCAAACCATTTTGGTTTGCTCTTTTAAGGGTGGGAGTGTTACGGATACAGGTATCCTGTGTTTTTGTGTGTTTCTACTCTTTCTGCCCTAATCACAGGTGTCCTGTATGTTCCTGATTGGTGGTCGTTGAGGTGTCTGCTGATTGGACCAATCAGTGAACATTCCTGTGAATAGCACCACCTGTTACTCGTTTGTTGAATCACACAGCCCATTGTATAAAACCAGACTTGTGTTTGTTGCAAGAGAGAGAGACTTTTTGCCATATGTGAGTATGGACACGGTGGTGTCCTGTGTGTTGTGTACGCACTAAATTGCTGAGTACCCTGTTTAGTAGTTTTGTGTGTTGTTTGGGAAAAGGGGGGTTTAAGCTAGTTGCCCTTGGGCGTACATTACCCGTAGGAAGAAATCTGTCTATAAACACCAGTTAGACCTGAGCGGACCACCCACTGTATTTTTGTATGACTAGCAGTAGCCTAGCGGTTCTTCAGGCAGGCTAGATCAGTTTAGGGGGTTTTACATTATTGTTTCATTTCTTGGGTCCTGCTCAGCCCCTTTTTCCCAAACCTTTACCGTGTGTTTAGTAATAAACACTTTGTGTTTGACGGTAGTTCATGGTAGTTGTGTCTTATTTGTTCTCACTATTCCATGCCACACTTATAATTTGCATGAATTTATGTTACGGGTCTCATGTCCCATCCACCCTAGACGTTTAGAGCCACGGGGTTCGTAACATCGATTATAACTGCATTGTCCTTCAATAATAACGACTGCTGACATGAGTTTTGACTTTTGAACTATACACAAACATTTTTACATTTATGTTCAGTAAATTCATAATGCTGTTTTTATCATTAGCAAACAAGCTGTGACGAGGTAGGCCTATCAGGTGGCCAGCTCTAGGAAGAGTCTTGGTGGTTGCAAACTTCTTCCATTTAAGAATGATAGAAGCCACTGTGTTCTTGGGGACCTTCAATGCTGCAGACATTTTTTGGTACCCTTCCCCAAATCTGTGCCTCGACACATCCTGTCTCGGAGCTCTACGGACAATTCCTTCCACCTAATGGCTTGGTTTTTGTTCTGACATGCACTGTCAACTGTGGGACCTTATATAGACAGGTGTATGCCTTTCCAAATCATGTCCAATCAATTGAATGTACCACTGGTGGACTCCAATCAAGTTGTAGAAACATGTCAAGGATGATCAATGGAAACAGGATGCACCTGAGCTCAATTACGAGTCTCATAGTAAAGGGTCTGAATACTTATGTAAATTAGAATAAGGTTGTAACGTAACAAAATGTGGAAAAAGGGAAGGGGTCTGAATAGTTTCCGAATGTACCGCAATCAGACAAAGAAAGCTCTTACAATATTCAATGACGACAATTCTCTAAAACTGGCTATAGGCTACATGTGCACCACCAATCAGAACATTTGGCTAAGTTCTGAGGGGGAGAGGGACCAAATTATTATGGTGAGACACACGGGCTACTAACCGCTTACTACACAGCATACACTTAGTATTACTTTCTTAGCTACAGTATACATATCTCCCTGGCATATTACATAATTTATGCAGCAGTATACAATATATATTTTTGGACTCACCGTTGTTGTGCTGTGCTCACTTGAACAGGAAGATGGAGCAGCGGTCCCTCTTATGGGTAAACTTTGTCATCATCAAACCTTTTTCATGAAAGTCTGGCATTCTCTGGATTAAGTCATGCTTGATTGACAGCATGGCCAATATATTCAACCTTTTCTGGCCCATGGTGTTGCGTGTGAATGTTTATCCTTTTAAGCTTGGAAATTAGACCCTTTCAGACAGATGTTTTCAATCATTAAACCCAGACTTGGACCACACACCCTCTCCACTGAATAGCAGTCAGGGGAAGCAAAATAGGGATTGCTTTGTGACACTTGCAGTTACCCACTGATTCCTTCCAAACCACTCATTGTTGAATTGGTGATTTCTGACTTGTGTAATGTTTATCTCCAATGGCCGATGAGCACAGAGACATTTTATCTATAATTTATCTTCATATGACAAGGATTGAAAAGGATTTGGCAGTAGATTGTCAATGTGATTCATGATGATGATGATTGCTTGTCTAGCTAGCTAGCATGCTAGCTAAGATTTTGAAAGTATGATGTTGACATGATCAGTCGAATCATATCTACGGTATAACGTGTTTTGACGTGATTTTATCTGTGGCCAATGACCTTGAGCCTTCTTGGACGGCATTTCTACTGTAAATCTATGGCAGCACCCAACAGGGCTTGAACTGCCTAGCTCTCCCTGTAAATTATGCGGTGACGTAGTGTCTGTATTCTGAGTGACAGAATCACAGCACAACTAGAGAAGATTACCAACGCCTACGCTCTGTGCTTTCTTTCGCTGGCTGCCGCTCCTTCACAGAAAGCGTTGAGCTAGGCTGAAACACCTGCATTTTGGAGCTGCCTTACTCAAGAAAGAGACCATGTTTGCATGCACTTTATTAACTCAAGGAATTATTTGTTGTTGTTGATTGTTTGCAAAGTGATATGTGACACAAATTAATGGCAGGATAACATGCCCTGAATGACGGGTCGCCAATGTGCTCTTGTGACGAGTACTGAGTATACAAAGAGGCAGGACGCAGACGCAGGAATTAACAAGGTCAAGGTTTACTTAACAATGACAAAGAGAAATAACAAAGATAGAGTAAACGACACGAAGCTAAACAATCACACACAACATCACACAGAACAGTCCAGGGCTAAATAGGGGTGGTGATGAGATGATGAGGTGCAGATGTGTATTTTTAATGGATTATCAGATAAAACTGGGTTAATCACGAACATAGAGTTAGAATTATTTGTTACTGGGCCAGGAATGTAATTGGGTCATTTCACTGTGTGTGTGGTGGTAAAGAGGGAATCTGACCTAGGCGGAGCAATAAAAGAGCGGGAAACTGAAGAGGGGACTATATAAATTGAGGGAGAGGAGAAGAGGGTGTGCCATTCTGCAGACTGGCATCGGCTTTGTTGAAACTCTAATAAAGTCATATCTTGATGCAACAAAAACTCTGTAAGACCTTATTTGTAATAAAGTATAGTGGTTATTTTCCACAACAGTGCAGGTGCGCTGGAGGTGATTAGGGTGCGATGGCTGGTGCGCTCAGACCGGTGGCTCAGTAGAACGGTGAATCAGAGCGCCGGAGGGGAGCAACGTGAGGAGACGTAACAGAACCCCCCCCGTTGGACGTCGCCGGCCAGGAGGATGACCCCGAGGGCGAGGAGCGGGCCGGTCAGGGCTGCGACGGTGGAAGTCCCGAATTAGGTTGGGGTCCAGAACGTCCCCAGCCGGAACCCAGCTCTTCTTCTCAGGACCATACCCCTCCCAGTCCACCAGGTAATGGAGCCATCCCCCACGGAACCTGGAGTCCAGCGGTCCCTCACCGCATACGCCGGACTCCCATCAATGTGCAGGGGCGGAGGAGGCGTACCCCGGGGGACGGCATCCGCCAGAGGACCAGGAACCACCGGCCTGAGGAGAGACACATGAAAAGTGAGTGAAACACGGTAGTGAGGGGGAAGGAGCAGCCGGTATGATACCTCATTTATCCGCCGGAGGACCTTAAACGGCCCCATAAACCAGGGGCTCAGTTTCTTGCAGGGCAGGCGGAGAGGGAGGTTCTTTGTGGACAGCCAGACACGATCCCCAGGCTGGAATACAGGGGCCTCACTGCGGTGACAGTCGGCTTGGTCCTTCTGCCGACGAATGGCCCTCTGGAGATGGACATGGGCGGCGTCCCAGACCTGTCCGGCCCAGTGGAACCACTCATCGACAGCGGGCGCATCAGTCTGGCTAGGTGTCTAACGGGCCAAGGCCGGTTGGTAACCCAGGCTCACTGGAAGGGAGTGAGCCCCATGGAGGAGTGAACGAGGGAGTTCTGGGCATATTCTGCCCAGGGAAGAAACCTTGCCCACTCACCCTGCCGGTCCTGTCAGTGGCAACGAAGAAACCTCACCAGCTCCTGGTTCATGCGCTCCACCTGCCCATTTGACTGAGGCCTATACCCGGAAGTGAGGCTGGCTGTGGCCCCGATCTTCTCCAGTAAAGCCTTCCACACCGGGAGGTGAATTGGGGGCCACGGTCTGAGACGATGTCCTCCGGAAGTCCATAATGCCGGAAGACCTGTTGGAACAGGACCTCAGCGACCTGGAGAGCAGAAGGAAGACCAGTTAGTGGCAAAAAAACGACATGATTTGGAGAACCGATCTATGACCACCGTGACTGTGGTGAAGCCGTCAGAACGTGGAAGGTCGGTGACAAAGTCTATGGACAGGTGTGACCAAGGTCGCTGAGGCACTGGGAGAGGAACTAGTTTGCCTGCCGGGGCGTTCCAAGGTGTCTTCGTTTGGGCACATATGGAACAGGAGTTGACGTAGCGGTAGACATCAGAAGCCAAGGTGGGCCACCAGTATTTTTGGGCTAGAGAATGCAGGGTGCGCGTAATACCAGAGTGACCTGCCGTGAGGGTGGTGTGCGCCCAGATCAGCAGGTGGTCACGAACACTGTTGGGTACATACACGCGCCCCGGAGGGGCGTTGGCAGGCGCTGGATCCTCCTGAGCCGCCAGGCGGATGTCTTCGTCCACATCCCAAACGACAGGTGCAACGATGAGAGACGAGGGCAGGATAGGACCCCCTAGATCCTTCCTTTCTCAGGTATCGTGCATCCTGGAGAGTGCATCAGCCTTCACATTCTGGGATCCTGGGCGGTAGGACAGAATGAATTGGAAGCGAGTGAGAAATTGGGCACACCTGGCTTGACGAGAGTTCATCCGTTTCGCTGCCCGTATGTGCTCCAAATTCTGTGGTCAGTATCCAATCCGGAATGGATGGACTGCGCCCTCCAGCCAGTGTCTCCATTCCTCCAGAGCGAGGACCACCGCCAACAACTCCCTGTCTCCAACTCCATAATCCTTCTCTGCGGGGGTAAGCTTTTTAGAGAAAAAGGCACAGGAATACATTTTCTCTGGCTTACCGTGCCGCCGGGAGAGGACCGCACCCACGCCCTCCTCTGATGTGTCCACCTCCAGGATGAAAGGACGAGATGGATCTGGGTGTTTTAGGATGGGCGCTGTGGTGATCCTCTCCTTCAGATTCTTGAAGGCAGCGTCAGCCTCAGGGTTCCAGGCCAGCTTCTGAGGCCCACCCTTAAGGAGAGAGGTGAGCCGGGCGGCTATGAAGCTGAAGGACCTGATGAAATGCCGGTAGAAATTAGCGTAGCCCAGGAAGCTCTGTAGTTCCTTGATGGTGGTGGGAACTGGCCATGACCTGACGGCGTCCGTCTTCACTCCTTCCACAACTTTCATTGTAAAGTGGTTATCCCACTGGCTATAGGGTGAATGCACCAATTTGTAAGTCTCTCTGGATAAGAGCGTCTGCTAAATGACGTAAATGTGCCCTTGAGCAAGGCACTTAACCCTAATTGCTCCTGTAAGTCGCTCTGGATAAGAGCGTCTGCTAAATGACTAAAATGTAAATATAACACCCGCTGAGGACTGATCCAGTATCCCAGGAAGGAGATGGCCTTTTGGTGGAATTCGCATTTCTCCCCCTTCACCAACAGGCTGTGTTCCCGGAGGCGGAGTAGGACAGCTCAGATGTCCCTGACGTGCTCCTCGAACGTAGCCGAGTAGATCAGGATATCGTCGATGTACACCACCACCTGTCTACTCAGCATGTCCCGGAACACAGAAGGTGCGTTGGCAAGGCCGTAGGGCATGACGCAGTATTCATAGTGGCCTGAGGTAGTGCTGAATGCCGTCTTCTACTCGTCTTCTATCCGGATTCGGATCAGGTTGTAGGCACTCGTCAGGTCCAACTTGGTAAAGTACCGGGTCCCTTGTAGCTGCTCGATGGCCGACGGAACCAGGGGGAAGTGGTACCGGTACTTGGTGGTGACTGCGTTCAGCCACCTGTAATCAATGCATGGTCTCAGTCCTCCGTCTTTTTTGGCCACGAAGAAGAAGCTGGCGTAGGCAGGAGAGGTAGAGCGTCTGATGAACCCCTGTTTCAGGGTCTCCGCCACATACTTCTCCATGGCCTCAGTCTCCGCCATGGAAAGGGGGTAAATGCGACTCTTCGGGGGGTGTTGTCGCTCCAGCAGGTCAATGGTGCAGTCCCAGGGCCTGTGAGAAGGGAGACATGTAGCCTTTAATGAAGAGAAGAAATCGGAGAGATCTGCGTACTCAAGTGGAATGTTGGGCTGGATGGCGGACACCGGACTCTCCACTGACGTGGAACAACAAACCACCGGCAGGCAGGTCTTCCGGCATGAGGTGGACCAGGCTGTGATCCTCTTGGTGCTCCAATTGATGGTGGGGTTGTGTAGTCTGAGCCAGGGCAATCCCAAGACGATCCGTTGAAGGGTGACGTGACGATGTAGAATGACAGCTCCTCATGGTGCTCCGGTAGTGTGGGAATGGTGATGGGGAGAGTGACGTGCGTAATGGTGCCTCATCCAAGGGGTTTATTGTCCATTGAGGTGACGTGTAGTGGAGCTGGCAGTGGCACAGTGTGCCACCCCCATTCAGAGACCAGCTCCCTATCTATAAGGTTCCCCGCTGATCCAGAATCTATCATAGCAGTAGAAATGGAAGAGAAGGAATAACCAGTCACCGTTTATGGGATCTAAAAACAATGGTGTTGTGATAGGAGCTGACATAACACTCACGGAGTGGCGACGGGAGTCATACCGCCTAGATAGGGAGCCACCAGGAGATCTGTGGTCCGTGGTGGTGTAGGGGGTGCTGCCCACCTCCATGGATGAGGACTCGGAAGCAGGGCGGCTTCCATAGCTCAGATGGGGTGAGCGTCGAGGCTCCAGGAGGTGTTGGGAATGTTGTCTCTCTCTCAAAATGTTGTCAAGACGGATGGACGTGGTGATGAGGGTATCAAGGTCCATCTCGTCGTCCCGACATGAGAGTTCCGTCTTGATGTCCTCCCGTAAGCCTCTCCTGAAGGCCATGCGCAGAGCACGCTAATTCCAGCCGGAAGACGCCGCCACCGTGCGAAAGCTCAGAGCGTGCTAGGACGCGGGCCCCTCTCTCTGTTGTAGATTGAGGAGATGCTCACCCCCGTCCTTTCCCTCTTGGGATTCTCTCAAGCAGCTACACCTGGAATGGTTTTCCAACAGTCTTGAAGGAGTTCCCACATATGCTGAGCACTTGTTGGCTGCTTTTTCTTCACTCTGCAGTCAGACTCATCCCAAACCATCTCAGTTGGGTTGAGGTCAGGGGTTTGGACGGGCCAGGTCATCTATGCAGCGCTCCGTCACTCTACTTTTTGGTAAAATAGCCCTTACACAGCCTGGAGGTGTGTTGGGTCATTGTCCTGTTGAAAAACAAATGATAGTCCCACTAAGCCCAAACCAGATGGGATGGCGTATCGCTGCAGAATGCTGTGGTAACCATGCTGGTTAAGTGTGCCATAAATTCTAAATAAATCACAGACAGTGTCACCAGCAAAGCACCCCCACACCATAACACCTCCTCCTCCATGCTTTACGGTGGCAACTTCACATGCGGAGATCATCCGTTCACCCACACCGCGTCTCACAAAGACACAGCGATTGGAACCAAAAATCTCAAATTTGGACTCCAGACCGAAGGACACATTTCCACCGGTCTAATGTCAATTGCTTGTGTTTCTCGTCTATTCTTCTCATTGGTGTCCTTTAGTAGTGGTTTATTTGCAGCAATTCGACCATGAAGGCCTGATTCACACAGTCTCCTCTGAATAGTTGATGTTGAGATGTGTCTGTGACTTGAACTCTGTGAAGGATTTATTTGGGCTGCAATTTCTGAGGCTGGTAATTCTAATGAACTTATCCTCTTCAGCAGAGGTAACTCTGGGTCTTCCTTTCCTGTGGTGGTCCTCATGAGTTTCATCATAGCACTTGTTGGTTTTTGCAACTGCACTTGAAGAAACTTTCAAAGTTCTTGAAATTTTTCGTATTGACTTAACTTAATGTCTTAAAGTAATATTGAACTGTCGTTTCTCTTTGCTTATTTGAGCTGTTCTTGCCATAATATGGACTTGGTCTTTTACCAAATAGGGCTATCTTCTGTATACCCCCCTACCTTGTCACAACACAACTGATTGGCTCAAATGCATTAAGAAGGAAAGAAATTCCACAAATTAACTTTTAAGAAAGCAGACCTGTTAATTGAAATGCATTCCAGGTGACTACCTCATGAAGCTGGTTGGGAGAATTCCAAGAGTGTGCAAAGCTGTCATCAAGGCAAAGGGTGGCTATTTGTCCCCTGTAGCTCAGTTGGTAGAGCATGGTGCTTGCAATGCCAGGGTTGTGGGTTCGTTTCCCACGGGGGGGCCAGTATGAAAATGTATGCACTCACTAACTGTAAGTCGCTCTTATCACGACTTCCGCCGAGGCTGCCTCCCCTCCTTGTTCGGGCAGGTTTCGGCGTTCGTCGTCACCGGCTTACTGGCTACTGCCGCTCCCATTCTCATCACTCCACTTGTCTTGTCTTGTCAATCAAACACACCTGGTGCTCATCCCCTAATTAGTCTGTGTATAAGTGTTCCCTCTGCCCCCTTGTCTTTGTGAGTGATTGTTCTATGTGGGAGGAGTGTAGCTCGGTTGAGATATTTTACTCCTGCGCCGGACACCGTCCATCATTCACCACAGAATCCCTCACCCGCTGATATGGAGTCAGCAGGAGAAGACCGCATGCCTGGAGTCGTAGCAAGGGTCCCGGAGCTTTCCACGATGCAGGCCAGCTTGGGGGAAGTGATGGATCGGGTTCTTCAGGTCGTCCAACGTCGAGAACAGCTGGTCAACCGGATCCAGCCACCTACAACACAGCACCCGGAGGGATCCAGATCTCCCGGCCACCGGCGTTTGATGGGACGGCAGCGCGCTGTAAAGGATTCCTTCTCCAACTGGAGCTGTATTTCTCCAGCATCAGGCCGGCGCCATTGGAGCAGGAGAAGGTATCCGTCCTCGTTTCCTGCCTCTGTGGGAAAGCCCTGGAGTGGGCCAGCGCGGTGTGGAACGAAGGAGCAGCCACGTTGGAGGACTACAGGGAGTTCGCTCGCCTCTTTTGGGCGGTTTTCGATCACCCACCCGAGGGTCGAGAGGCGGGCGAGCGGCTGGTCCAGCTAAGGCAAGGGACGAGGACCGCACAGGACTACGCGCTGGAGTTCCGGACGCTGGCAGCGGGGTCCGGGTGGAACGAGCGGGCCCTGATCGACCATTTCCGGTGCCACCTACGGGAGGACGTCCGACGGGAGCTAGCCTGCCGGGATGCCATGCTATCGTTCTCCCAACTGGTGGACATGGCCATCCGGCTGGACAATCTGCTGGCAGCCAGAGGACGTCCTGGTAGGGGTCTGCCCGTTCCCACACCGGACGACTCGGATCCCGAGCAGATGGAGCTGGGAGGGGCCGCCGGTCGAGAGAGCGGAGGAGGACAGCGACAGTGCCACTCTGGTGGCACGAAGGGACAATACACCTCACGTCGCAGTCAACGTTCTTTTGGATCTGGAGGCGGTAGGTAGGGCACTCACGCATCACCCCAGGTATCGAACACCCACACTTGTTCAGAGCCCTTTGCGGCGCGCTGTACCCTATCTATCTCCTTTCCCGATCACATGGTAGTTCCCCAATGTAAGGCGCTAGTCGATTCAGGCGCAGCTGGGAACTTTATGGACAGGGCATTTGCACGCCATCAAGGTATTTCATTGGTTCCCCTATCCATTCCACTCCCCATCAGAGCCCTTGATAGTCGACCATTAGGGTCCGGGTTAAAAAGTCCAGACGGTACCCCCACCGTGCGCATTCCCCCCGAATACCATGATCTGGCGCTCGCGTTTTCCAAGACGCAGGTGACTAAATTATCACCTCATCGGGAGGGGGATTGCGCGATAAACCTCCGGGTAGACGGTGTACCTCCCAGGAGTCATGTGTATCCCCTGTCGCAGGCTGAAACGGAGGCTATGGATACATACGTCACCGAGTCCCTGGGCCAGCGGTATATACGTCCCTCCACTTCAGCTGTTCCTCAAGTTTCTTCTTTGTGAAGAAGAAAGATGGCGGTTTACGCCCGTGCATTGATTATCGACCACTGAACAAGGTGACGATACGATTTAGTTATCCTCTTTCCTTCAGTGATTGAGTCAATGCATGGGGCCCGCTTCACCAAATTAGATCTCAGGAGTGCCTACAACCTGGTGCGTATTCGGGAAGGGGATGAGTGGAAAACAGCATTCAGCACAACCTCGGGGCATTATGAATACCTGGTGATGCCCTACGGTTTGATAAATCCCGTGTAGCTCAGTTGGTAGAGCATGGCGCTTGCAACGCCAGGGTTGTGGGTTCGTTTTCCACGGGGGCCAGTATGAAAAAAAAATAAATAGAAAATGTATGCACTCACTAACTGTAAGTCGCTCTGGATAAGAGCGTCTGCTAAATGATTAAAATGTGTAATGTAATGAATGCATCATCCGTCTTCCAGTCCTTTGTGAATGAGGTGTTTCGGGACATGCTTGGTCGCGGTGTGGTGGTCTACATTGATGACATCCTGATGTATTCTGCTACGCGCGCCTAGCATGTATCCCTGGTTCGCAAGGTACTGGTCTGACTGCTGGAGAATGACCTTAATGCCAAGGCAGAAAAGTGTGAGTTTTTCCAGCAGTCAGTCTCCTTCCTCGGATACCGCATTACTACCTCAGGTGTGGAGATGGAGGGAGATCACATTTCAGCCGTGCGTAATTGGCCGACTTCAACCACGGTTAAGGAGGTGCAGCGCTTCCTTGGCTTTGCCAACTACTATCGGAGGTTTATCCGGGGCTTTGGCAAGGTCGCAGCTCCCATTACCTCCTTGTTGAAGGGTGGGCCGTCCCGGCTCCGCTGGTCTGCTGAGGCTGACCTGGCCTTCAGTAGACTGCGGGGTCTGTTCACCTCAGCCCCGGTACTGGCCCGCCCCGAACCATCACTACCGTTCATAGTGGAGGTGGATGCGTCCGAGGTAGGGATAGGCGCTGTCCTGTCTCAACGCTCAGGCATGCCACCCAAGCTCCGCCCCTGTGCCTTCTTTTCTAAGAAGTTCGGCTCGGAGGAGCAGAACTAAGGCGTTGGTGATCGGGAGCTGCTGGCTGTTTTCCGAGCTTTGACCGTGTGGAGGCATTGGCTCGAAGGGGCGAAACACATTTTCCTCGTCTGGACAGACCACCGTAACCTGGGGTACATCCGGCAGCGAGGAGGCTGAATCCTCGCCAGGCCAGGTGGGCCCACTTCTTCACCCGGTTTGATTTCACACTATCATACATTCCGGGTACGAAGAACGTGAAGGCAGACGCACTGTCCCGGCTGTATGACACAGAGGAGAGGCCCAGAGACAACACCCCCATACTCCCGGCCTCCTGCATTGTGGCGCCGGTAGTGTGGGCGATGGACGCGGATATAGAGCGGGCATTACGCACAGATCCATCTCCACCTCAGTGTCCAGCTGGGCTGCGGTACGTGCCTGCTCTTATCCGTGATCGTTTGATCTACTGGGCACACACGTCACCCTCCTTTGGTCACCCAGGTATCGGTCGTACAGTGCGCTGCCTGACCGATAAATACTGGTTGCCTACCTTGGCTAAGGACGTGAGGGTGTACATCTCCTCCTGCTCAGTGTGCGCCCAGAGTAAGGCACCTAGGCACCTCCCAACGGGTAAGTTGCAACCATTACCAGTTCCACAACGACCATGGTCTCATCTAAGTATTGATTTTCTTACTGATCTTCCCCTCTCCCAAGGTAACACCACTATCCTGGTCGTTGTGGACCGCTTTTCGAAGTCCTGCCGCCTCCTTCCTCTGCCCGGTCTCCCCACGGCCCTACAAACTGCGGAGGCCCTGTTTACTCACGTCTTCCGGCACTACGGGGTACCAGAGGATATAGTGTCCGACCGAGGTCCCCAGTTCACGTCTAGGGTATGAAGGCGTTCATGGAACATCTGGGGGTCTCTGTCAGCCTGACCTCTGGATTCCACCCCAAGAGTAATGGGCAGGTGGAAAGGGTTAATCAAGATGTGGGTAGATTCCGGCGGACCTACTGCCAGGACCGGCCAGGGGAGTGGTCGGTGTTCTTGCCATGGGCAGAACATGCTCAGAACTTTCTCCGCCACTCCTCCACTAACCTAACGCCCTTCCAATGTGTTTTAGGTTGCCAACCGGTTCTGGCACCAGAGCCAGACCGAGGCTCCTGCGGTGGATGACTGGTTTCGGCGCGCGGAGGAGACTTGGGACGCTTCCCACGTTCACCTCCAGCACGCCGTGCGTCGTCAGAAGGCCAACGCTGACCGTACCGGGGGATCGGGTCTGGGCCTCGTTCCGGAATCTGTCCCTCCACCTGCCCTGCCGGAAGCTGAGCCCGCGGTTTGTGGGGCTGTTTAAAGTCCTGAGGAGGATAAACGAGGTCACATACAGGTTATTACTTCCCCCTGATTACCCCTCGTTTCATGTGTCTCTCCTCAGGCCGGTGGTGGTTGGTCCGCTCCAGGAGTCTGAGGTGCGGGAGGTCCCTCCACCTCCTCTGGACATCGAGGGGGCCCCGGCGTACTTCGTCTGTTCCATCCTAGATTCGAGGCATCGAGTGGGGGGCCTTAAGTACCTCATGGAGTGGGAGGGGTACGGTCCGGAGGAACGGTGCTGGGTCCCGGAGTGGGACATCCTCGATCCCTCCCCGTTGCGGGATTTCCACCGTCACCATCCGGCGCGCCCTGCTCCGTGTCCTCCTGGCCATCCCCGAGGCCGGGGTCGGCGCGCGTCAAGGAGCCACGCGTCAAGGTGGGGTACTGTCATGACTTCCGCCGAGGCTGCCTCCCCTCCTTGTTCGGGCAGGTTTCGGCGTACGTCGTCACCGGCTTACTAGCTACTGCCGCTCCCATTCTCATCACTCCACTTGTCTTGTCTTGTCTTGTCAATCACACACACCTGGTGCTCATCCCCTAATTAGTCTGTGTATAAGTGTTCGCATAGTCCTGCCTAATGAGCGGGCCGGCCATGCTTAGAGGGTAGGTACAGGGTAAGACTGCTGTAAAATAAAGATGTTCCTATTGGCATGTACAGTGCATTCGGAAAGTATGCAGACCACTTTAATTTGACATTTTACGTTACAGCCTTATTCTAAAATTGATTAAATAGATGTTTTTCCTCATCAATCTACACACAATACCCCATAATGACAAAGCAAAAACTGGTTTTTAGAAATGTTTGTATTCAGACCCTTTACTCAGTACTTTGCTGTAGCACCTTCAACAGTGATTTCAGCCTTGAGTCTTCTTGGGTATGACGCTACAAGCTTGGCACACCTGTTTATCCCATTCTTCTCTGCAGATCCTCTCATGCTCTGTCAGGCTGGATGGGGAGCGTTGCTGCACAGCTATTTTCAGGTCTTTCCAGAGATGTTTGATCGGGTTCAAGTCCGGGCTCTGGCTGGGCCACACAAGGACATTAAGAGACTTGTCCCGAAGCCACTCCTGCGTTGTCTTGGCTGTGTGCTTAGGGTCGTTGTCCTGTTGGAAGGTGAACCTTCGCCCCAGTCTGTGGTCCTGAGCGCTCTGAAGCAGGTTTTCATCAAGGATCTCTCTGTACTCTGCTCCGTTCATCTTTCCCTCTATCCCGACTAGTCTCCTAGTCCCTGCCGCTGAAAAAGATCCCCACAGCATGATGCTGCCACCACCATGCTTCACTGTAGGGATGGTACCAGGTTTCCTCCAGACGTGACGCTTGGCATTCAGGCCAAAGAGTTCAATATTGGTTTCTTCAGACCAGAGAATCTTGTTTCTCATGGTCTGAGAGTCCTTTAGGTGCCTTTTGGCAAACTCCAAGCGGGCTGTGTTATGTGAATTATTTAACAAACTATTTTAGTGTCTCTGTGTTGTCTCCCAAAAGGTTGTAAGTCTTTTGGGATTTAAGTAACGGCCAGAGTCCCGGTCTGCATGGTCAGAGATATTTATTCATTGAGAATTCTGAAACAAAATGGTGGTACAATCCTTTTATACACATAAGTCATACTAAAAATTATGCCCCCCTTAGGCGGCCTGTATTTTTCCACTATACACATCTTGTAAACACACACACACCTCGGCTCAGCTCATGTTTTCCTCTGCTCTCCTGACCATCACTGTTCTTATCTTTTCCCACTCCTTGCTCGGCCAGGTGCAGATATCGCATCCTCCCTAAATTGGGAGGCCCCTTTATCTTGGTTTAGACAGTTCTCCATTGTTGTCTGGTCTAACTCTTACTCATTTTGCTAAATAGTAGCTCAATGGTAGCTTACTGGTCCTACACTCACACAACACATTATACACAGTTTCAGGGTGTAATAATTAGTCATTAATAATTAATCTATCAATCCACCCTTTGACTAAATATTACGCACATACAAAATATATGTTGTTATAGAAATAAATCACACTCATTGAAGTATATAAGTTGGTTTGCATATAAAAACATTAAAAAGTGTCTCATTCAATACAGGTTCATCAGGGTTACCCCATGATTAAAAGCGTAATGTTACTATTTAGCAATGGTACCTAACCTGTTTACCCACTATCTGGAAACAACAGTCTAAGCCTATAGTGAAGAACATTTGCTTCATCACATCCTGCAATATTGATTAATTAGTACATCATACTTAAAACGAGACTTTAATACACAAAAGTCATTACAATTACTTTTAAACTAGAGATTTGTAGTTCTAGGTTAACATCCAATCACAGCTCTTCGTTAGATTTTCACTGCAACCTTCACACATTAGAACTAAGAAAAGTTTCATCCAGTCTCAAACTATCTGAATTGTCGTCATCCTCCACCAAGCCTGGTAGGTCATATCCTTCATTCCTCAGGTCGGAGTCCGGGATTGGGCCGTATCTCACCATCTGTTGGGAAACTGCCTTTTCCATCGCCTTGCTCACCAACCCTCGGACACAGGGAATAAGACAACATCCACAAAGAACAAGCATACCCATAGAAGCTATAGCTGCACCCAGAATAGTTACAACAATAGTTTTCCATTTACCAAATATGTTATCAAACCAACCATTTAGGGAGCTATCAATACCAGAGTTCTCAGCCAGTTCGTTCGCCAGCGTGGTGAGTCCCTGAAGCGCTTTGGTCACGGACCCGTCCGGTGCTGTATTGTTGGGGATGAAAGTACAGCACATAGATCCAAACAGAACACAAACTCCGCCCCGCTCAGCCAAAAGCATATCTAAAGCTATTCTATTCTGCCATGCCATTAAGCTAGTTGCCGCTGTCTGCTCAGCCAATCCCTTTATTGCATCACGAGTGTGGTTTATAAATCTTTGCTGGTTATAGTAAATATAATTTATCCAATCTACGTTTTTATTAATTGTTGACCACCAGAAAAGACTTGATTCAAACCCAGCTGCGATCTGATTCCTAGCTTTGAATTCTTCTGGAACCCCTCGAGGTACTCCTATCCCATCAATATATATCCTTTCATCAAAGGATCCCGGGAGGAGGTCCCGCTTTCTACGTGACAACTCACCAGTCTCTGACACGTTTGATTGTTTGATGAGAGTGAAGGGCATTACCAGCTGAGCTAGCGCACAGGTTCCTGTCCAATTAGTATGTAGGTGAGGCCACAGTCTGTCATCACCACACAACCACCAGATGTCAGCACGGGCCTGGTTTTGGTTTCTAAAATCCTCTGGCTGCAACAAAGAGGAGAGATTAGTCATGGTCTCTTTAGTTGTGACATTCTCTGTGTGGGAGCAGGAGCTAAGATGCCCTACCCTGTATCCTATTTTATCAGTCCTAGAGAAACAATAGTAAGACTTCCCTGAGACTTCAAACGGAGGTAACCTAGGTCGGGGTGACTTTGTTATCGGGGGATACAGATAGTGCAAGTTACTACAAGACTCCTTCATCACATTCCCAGGTGGCTTGAACAATTTAATCATGCAAGATAAACCTGACGGAGAGTTAAAGCCCGTCAAGGGGAACGGAGTAGTTGTTAACCTTGGTTTGGCTGTCCCACAGGCATAACAGTCCTCTTTAGACATAGTTCTTGCCGTATACTGAATCCATTCCAACCACAGGTTAGGATCCCTGTACCCCGTCTCCACCTGTACTACTTCCTTCAGGTCTATAGTTTGCACTATCTTCACCACGGCCCCGGTCTCACTACCTCCCTCAGAGAGGTTTACTCTATAGGGTGCCCCAGTTGAAGAGGATATCTCACTTGTCAGGTCTGTAACATCTGCTGGGTTGATTACTACCCAGAAAGCCACTAATGGGTCTCCACAACATTTGCGGTCAAATCCTATGTACCACATTCCCTCATCCGTAGCCTTTACCTGTTTTAGCGTAATTCTGACTTTCAGACAGTACCTACCCTTATATGGGTCGCACTGCCATTTCTGGTAATTCCCTACTTTCACAATACTCCACCTGTCCTTAAACTGTGTATGGAGATTGACATATCCCTCTCGCTCGGTATGAGCAACTACATGGTCCCAGGATGTACATGGTGACATACATATATATCTCCCATCCTTTATGATACTACCAGCCAGTAGTCCCCAACTTCCCAACTGGTCCGCAAAGACCTCAAAGGTGATGTCCTTCCCTACAGTCCCTAGTACTTCCCCTTTCCCTACATCTAGCTGTCTCCTATGCCTTCGTAGACTGTGCTCAGGTATTATTTTATCAACTTGTGTTAGGTTAACTACTACTTCTGGCGGATCAGGAGGGTTTGAGTGTGTTAGGAATATGGCCCCCACAATCAGACAGCTACCTACCGTCAGGAGACCTGTGAATCCCCACCCTCGCCCTGAGAACATGTCAGATGCCAGAGGCCAACCCATTGCTTTACCTTCTATCGAACTCACACAGGGATGATCAGACAGGGTAAGGGAATCTTCGTTAAGGAGCCAACCCCCGAGCCCTAGTGGTGATCGGATCTTTCTCCTAACTCTGTGTTTGTTCGTCAGGTGTAGCTGGTTTTACCTTTTTACAGTGTGTGACATGCACCCAGGTGGATCTTTCCGCAATTCTTACAGCGAAGGCCGTCACCAACAGGACCTGATATGGACCTTCCCAACGGGGCTGCTTCCAGTCTTTCTTCTTCAAGAATTGGATCCACACCCAGTCACCTGGTTGGATGGAGTGGGTTACCTTCTCCTGCAGTTCTCCTGTGGGGCACAAAATCTTTGACATACGTGTTTGGTTAATGAACAGTCTTCTCATGTGTTGTGCCAACGTGTCTTCTACTTCTATGTCTGCCTGTTCTGGCCCTGCCAACTGTGGCATCCTGTAAGGTCTTCCAAACACTTTCTCAAAGGGGGGACAATCCATTCTTATCTGGCGTTATTCTGATAGTCATTAGTACGATTGGCAGACATTGTACCCAATTCCTTCCTGTGCTCATGTGAGTTTTTCGTAATCTAGCCTTAATTGTCTGATTCATGCGTTCGATAAGTCCAGCCGATTTCGGGCTATACGAACAATGCTTCTTCATGTTTATTTGTAACTTCTGTCCAATATTATATATTACTTGATTAGAGAAATGGGATCCATTATCAGAAAAAAATAGTTTCTGGAAGGCCGAACCTTGGTATTATATCCTGGCATATTGCTTTTGCTACTGTTATAGCATCTGCTGAGGAGGTAGGGAAAGCTTCTACCCATTTAGTGTATTTGTCTATTATAGTCAAACACCACTTCTTTCCCTCACTCCTGGTCAGCTCTATAAAGTCCATTTCTAATTGTTGAAAGGGGTACTTAGCCGGAGGGTACTCACCCAGAGGTGCCCTTTGTCTGCCCTGGTGATTACTTTGAGCACAGATAACACATCTTGAACAAAAGTTTTTTAAATAATTTGTAATCCCATATGCAACAAAGTGTTGTCTAATCTGCTCTACCATCCCTCCGGTTGACACATGGCTCTGCCCGTGTGTCAATATTGCAGCATATCTAAACAGTGATTTCGGGAGAATTGGTAAGCTGTCTTTGATCCATATTCCTTCCTTATTTACTGCGCCTTGCTTTACCCATCTGTGAACTTCCTTAATTGGGGCCCTACTGTAGCTCTCTATAAGTAGATCTCTGTCTATCGAAACTTCCTCTTTTGACAGCTGACTGGAACCAGAGAAGTGTTTTGACCCAGCCTTCTTAGCTTCTTCATCTGCCTTTGCATTCCCCAAAGTAATGCTATCCTTCCCTGTAGTATGCGCCTCACACTTACATATTGCGAGCTTTTTTGGTAAGAGTACTGCATCTAGGAGGTCAAGAATCAATTCTGCATGTGTTATTGGTTTACCCGAAGTCGTAACCATTCCTCTATTCTTCCACTGGGCAGCAAAGACGTGTACGGTATTAAAGGCATATGCACTGTCGGTATAGATAGTTATAACCTTCCCTCTTGGGGTTCAAACATTCCCACTGGGCGGCAGTAGCTTAGTGGTTAAGAGCGTTGTGCCAGTAACCGAAAGGTTGCTGGTTCTGATCCCCGAGCCGACTAGGTGACAAATCTGTCGATGTGCCCTTGAGCAAGGCACTTAACCCTAATTGCTCCTGTAAGTCGCTCTGGATAAGAGCGTCTGCTAAATGACTAAAAATAAAATAAATACCCAGTTGGCATGCTTTTGTTAATGCCACTATCTCTGCCTGTTGGGCAGAGTAGTTTCTTGGTAAGGGTTCAGCAGCTAGAACCTCGTTCTCTGTCACTACAGCATAACCAGTTGCATTCGTGCCATCAGGATTCTTCCTAGAAGATCCATCAACAAACATTGTCACTTCACAACATGGTATAGCTAAGTCTGTTAAGTCAGGCCTGGGTAGTACTATTTTTTCAGTTTCTTCAATACAGTTATGGGGACTACCATCATTCACAACTGGAACTAATGTTGCAGGATTCAGCGTTGTACATCGTTCAATAGTTAAATTTGGCATGTTCAGCAATCTTATCATACAAGATAGGTGTCGTGCTGGTGACATGTATGCCATCTTGTGTTCCAATAGCAGAATTGACACTGCATGTGGAACTTTTAAGGTTAGATCATGGTATAGTACTATTGAAGCTGAGTCCTGCACTGCATTAGCAGCTGCCACAACTGATTGCAAACAGACAGGCATTGCCTGAGCCACCTCATCAAGTCTTGAAGAAAAATATGCTACCGGTTTATTTTTGTCCCCATGTTTTTGTGTCAGTACTGATGTCATATATCCCTCTCTACAATCCACAGTTTGAGTGAATGGTCTGTCATATCTAGGGAACGCCAGCACCGTTGAAGAGGTCAATAATTGCTTAATTTCCTCAAATTGCAAATCAGCCTCGTTATTCCAGATTATTTTATCATGTGCTGCCATAGCTTTTCCATAGATAAGATCACTCAATTTTCCAGTGTGTAATGCATAATGGGGAATCCATGCTCGACAGTAATTTATCATTCCCAAAAAGCTCATCATTTGTTTCTTATTCAGAGGTTTAGGAGCTTCTAATATTGCTGTTTTTCTTGAGGAGTTTAGGGTTCTCCCATCCTGCGTTATCGTGTGACCTAGATATATTACCTCTTTCTGCCAGAGTTGTAGTTTCTTTTTACTGACCTTGTGCCCTTGTCCTGCCATAAAAGTTAACAACTGGAGAGTATCCTTTTTACACCCCTCCTTCGAGGGGTTTGCTACCAGTATATCATCGACATATATCAAAATTTGGCTCCCCTCTTGGGGTTCAAACATTCCCAGGTTACGTGTGATAGCCTGGGAAAAAATTGTAGGACTTTCCGAATAACCTTGTGGAAGTCTCGAGTATGTGTATTTCTGACCTTTGAAGGTAAAGCCAAACCATCCTTGACTATCAGGATGTACAGGTATACTAAAGAAAGCATTAGCTATGTCTATCACAGTAAAGTAAGAATGTTCTGGTTTCAATTGGTTCAATAGAGTGTGTGGGTCTGGAACACAGGGTGCTCTTGGAATGATGTTCTTATTTACCCCCTGTAGGTCCATTACCATTCGCCAATCATTGCTTGGAGCTGCCTTCTTTACTGGAAATACAGGTGAATTACACTGTGCCTCATCCCCCGGGATTATCACTCCACCTTTGAGTAAGTGGTCAAATGTGGGAGTAATCCCTATAATGGCTTCTGGTTTCATTGGATATTGTTTTTGGTATGGCCTATGGTTTGACCGCGGAACCACCTGGACTGGAGTTACTCCCTTAATTAACCCCACATCGGCTGGTCCCTTAGACCACAACTCTAGAGGTACAATCTCAAGGTCTCTTTCTTGTTCCTCTGTGAGGAAAATATCTGGTCATCAATTATCACATCCTATGTCTAGGTGCACAGCGGGTGTGCAACCTGCTCTCCAATTCAACTTCCTACGATATCGGCCGGTTGATTGGCTATGTTGGTCCCCGTTAGGAGCAGTGTGCCAGTCTTTAACATACTTTGCCTGTGTCACCCATTTCCCCAGATCTAACCACTCCTCTTGAGCTTCCTTTGCCAAGGAGACATGTGGGCTCCATCTCTCTCTATAGAATTGCTGACTCTGTGGCCCCAATTCGACTTCTGCTGCTGCATGGGTGTCATCATAATGAAACCATTTCAAGCCTATTGTCCTTTCTGTGGTTTTAAACAGAGCTTCCTCATATTCTTTACTAGGGACAGAGTGTGTATTATACCACAGAGTACAATGTAAGTAATCCTCAGTCATTTTAGGTGAGTCAGGTACTAGGGTTTTAGTCAAGTCTACTAAGGTCTTTGGTATGTCTGAGTTACCTCCCCTCAACAGGTCCTGGCTATACCAATAACATGGTTCCCCTTCACCACTTACAACCATATTATCCTTTATCACATGAGCCTGCATTCCCCTCACTGTCGGTCTTACTTCTATGTTTAACTGCGTCATCGCATCTCTTCCCAATAGATTAACAGGACACTGTACTGAAATCAGTACAGGCAGAGTAGCTTCACTCCCTGTCTTTACATGTTTCAGTGTTACTGGTGCAGACAGCTGTTCAATACCTTTATGACCAGAGGCTGATCGCACTATAATTTTTTCTCCATTAATGTCAATTCCCTCTGGTGCATTATCTTTACAAATACAGGTTCGGTCTGCCCCAGTATCACAGAGAAATGTTATCTTTTTACCCATCACTGTCAATGTTAGGTATGGTTTCTGTTCCTGTTGTAATGCCAAATCTACAAGAGACAGATCAAACACCTCCAGTTCTCTCTCCTGCTTCTCCTGATTTCTCTCTTCCTCCCACTCTAGTCATGCCTCCTCTTCTTCCTCTGATTCTGGCTTTCTCCCCCTGTCTCTTCCTCCTCTGCCTGGATTATACTTTCCTCCTTTTCCTCTCTTCCCCTTCTTCTTACAGTCTCTTGACTGGTGCCCTTTCCTTCCACAGTGATAACACGGTCCCTCACATTCTCTAGCAAAATGTCCCGTTTTGTCACAATTGAAACACTTCCATTCACTCCTGTCTCCACTATTACCGTTGCCTCTCTTCTCTCCTAGGTCCTTCCAGTCTCTCCTACCTCCCATCTCCCCTAGGACTGCCACTAGGTACTCAGCTCCCTTCGCTTCCTTTCTCTTGTTTCGTTCCTTTACATTCTGTTCATGATGGATTACATAACGTTTAACCTCAGCTAAGGTAGCCGTCCCCCAGCCAATTAGGGTATTTTTTATTGTTTGAGAGATTTCTGGCCTCATTCCACTTAGGAAGGCAATCTTTAACTGTTGGTGATACGGACCCTCTGGTGCCCCGGGTCCTGGATCTATTAGCCCACTGTTTGCATTGAACACATCTCTCAGTCTCTCTAGGTATTGACTAATAGTCTCACTGTCTCCCTGTTTACACTCATGGACCTTGGAGAAGTCGGCATGTCTGTGATAATATTCTCTCAGATTATCACAGAGTTGTGCCAATTTATCTCCATAAGCCCCTCCTTCTGCCCACTCTAGGACCTGCGCATTCCCCTCTCTGGGAACCCAGTTCCCTCTCACTGCCGCCCAGTCTTTTAACACTATCTGTCTGACTGCCCTCTCTAGTTCCCCTGTATTCAGCTTAAAGCTGGCGGTCAGCCCTTCCATTTCTCTTCTGAACTGGTGTACCCCGTCTTGGGGTGGGGTATCCCTTCCACTGCTCTCACTACATCTCTCTGGGTCCATGCTCTGTATACTTGTAATGTATCAGGCTGGTTGTCTTCTCCTGCTCTGGGGTTTGGCAGGGCTATTAAGGGATAGGATTGCTCCATTTTACCCTTACCACTGCCAGCCCCATCTGATTCTTCCCCTTCTGACTCATCATTCCCCTTTCTCTTGGCCTTAGCCCTGTGCCTCTCTAGCTTTTTCCTTTTCTCTTTCTCCCTTTTAGCCTCCTGTCTGACTTTCTCTGCCCTTGTCCTGTACTCCTCTACCTCTGGCTCTTCCTCACCTTCATCTTCCCTTCCTCCTCCAGCCCCTTCTTCCTCATAGGGAGGTGGAGGGGGGCGACATTATTCCCCTGTACTCTCCTTCTCCTCCCTACGTATTCATCATCTGGATTTTCTCTCCATGCCTGGTCTGCCAAGTTTGGATATAACCTTTCTGCCCTCTGCTCTGGGGGAGGCACGGAGACCTCAACCTTCACTTCTCTTTCCCTCTCACTCACTTCTCTTTTCTTGCTGCCTTCTTCCCGCTTTCTAGCTTCTACTAGCCACACCCTGGCTGTTTCTAAGCCCTCTCTTTTCTGTTTCTTTAGATCAGTACCACAATTTACATGCATTTGTTTAATCATGGATTCCAGTTTAATTACATCAAGTCGCCCATTAAAGCCGTATTTCTTTCTCCAAATATGCCCATAATACACATTTCGTTTGTCTCGCATTTCCATGAATTTCTCATCCCCAGTAAATTCTGGGACCTCTTGTGAGGATTTGCCCCCCATGATTGGTACTGTTAAAAAATCCCTTAGCCACCTCTTCTATATAACAAGTCAATTTAACAAGTAATACAAAACAGCTTCACACAACAACACCTTGAATCACCCCTTCCTGTATATGTAATCTTGACTAGTCCCCCAGAATTATCTCATACTTTATGGAGGATTTTATCCCCACAATGTAATCTTGATAATTCCTGACAGTCTCATACAACAGGAATGGGTTCTCCCTCCTCTATACAACCACCTGGAATTATTCATAGATGTGACTTCTGAGTAAACATTAGGTCTCACACGTATACAACCTTACATGATTATTGGTGTTATATCGGTAACATGGAGTTTATAAGGCTTCAGAACGGATAGAGTTTACAGCAAAATCTACAGTTGTTTGTGACTTTTGACTTTACTAATATTCTATTTCTCACACATGCTATTTTAATTCCTTCTGGTGTACTTTTTGTATTTGTTTAACCCGGATTATTTGTTGACTGTTCAATAATCTCTTACAGGTTCCATCCCATAGGTGCACTTTTAATAGTTCCTTCTATTTCAACACCGGGTAGTTTCTTTTGGTAATGGCCTATTACCGTGAATCATTACGGACCCACCACCAGGTTGACCAGTCCCCCAGAATTATCTCCTACTCTACGGAGGAGTCTATCCTCACAATGTAATCTTGATAATTCCTGACAGTCAACCCCACATTTCACTTAAAATGGCTACGCATTGATCAATTTGCTACTTTTCAATATTTTAGCAAGTTCTCAAATCAATTTCACCAAGTTAATGAATAAAGACTACTGACCTTATCCTTGCAGCCGAGATTCAATGTAGGTTTGGATTCCGTCACCGTCTCTGTCATTAATCAGGTGTCCTCTGGCCTGTTTTAACCCTTAATGTCAAAGGGCAGGACTTTCTATTTACGAATGTATCATTCGCCCGTCGACGGTTTTCAGAGTTACCTGGAATGACAGAAACAGGGTATTGGAGTCCGGCTCAGAAGGACCAAGCTGTTATGTGAATTATTTAACAAACTATTTTAGTGTCTCTGTGCGTCTCCCAAAAGGTTGTAAGTCTTTTGGGATTTAAGTAACGGCCAGAGTCCCGGTCTGCATGGTCAGAGATATTTATTCATTGAGAATTCTGAAACAAAATGGTGGTACAATCCTTTTATACACATAAGTCATACTAAAAATTATGCCCCCCCCCCCCTTAGGCGGCCTGTATTTTTCCACTATACACATCTTGTAAACACACACACACCTCGGCTCAGCTCATGTTTTCCTCTGCTCTCCTGACCATCACTGTTCATATCTTTTCCCACTCCTTGCTCGGCCAGGTGCAGATATCGCATCCTCCCTAAATTGGGAGGCCCCTTTATCTTGGTTTAGACAGTTCTCCATTGTTGTCTGGTCTAACTCTTACTCATTTTGCTAAATAGTAGCTCAATGGTAGCTTACTGGTCCTACACTCACACAACACATTATACACAGTTTCAGGGTGTAATAATTAGTCATTAATAATTAATCTATCAGCTGTCATGTGCCTTTTACTGAGGAGTGGCTGCCGTCTGGCCACTCTACCATAAAGGCCTGATTGGTGGAGAAGGGCCTTGGTCACCTCCCTGACTAAGGCCCTTCTCCCCCGATTGCTCAGTTTGGCCGGGCGGCCAGCTCGAAAGTCTTGGTGGTCTTGGAACTTTTTTGGTACCTTTCCCCAGATCTGTGCCTCTACACAATCCTGTCTCGGAGCTCTACTGACAATTCCTTCCCCCTCATGGCTTGTTTTTTGCTCTGACATTAAATTAATTAATTTCCTCATCAAACTACACACAATACCCCATAATGACAAAGCGAAAACAGGTTTTAAGAAATGTTTGCTAATTTATATCAAAACAAAAACAGAAATACCTTATTTACATAAGCATTCAGACCCTTTGCTATGACACTCGAAATTGAGCCCAGGTGCATTCTGTTTCCATTGATCAACCTTGAGATGTTTCTACAACTTGATTGGAGTCCACCTGTGGTAAATTAAATTGATTGGACATGATTTGGAAAGGTCCACACCTGTCTGTATAAGGTCCCACAGTTGACAGTGCATGTCAGAGCAAATACCAAGCCATGAGGTCGAATGAATTGTCCGTAGAGCTCCAAGACAGGATTGTGTCAAGGCACAGATCTGGGGAAGGGTACCAAAAATATTCTGCAGCATTGTAGGTCCCCAAGAACACAGTGGCCTCCATCCTTCTTAAATGGAAGCAGTTTGTAACCACCAAGACTCTTCCTACAGCTGGCCGCCCGGCCAAACTGAGCAATCGGGGGAGAAGGGCCTTTGTCAGGGAGGTGACCAAGAACCCGATGGTCACTCTGACAGAGTTCCAGAGTTCCTATTTGGAGATGGGAGAACCTTCCAGAAGGACAACCATCTCTGCAGCACTCCACCAATCAGGCCTTTATAGTAGAGTGGCCAGACGGAAGCCACTCTTTAGTAAAAGGCACACAACAGCCTGCTTGGAGTTTGCCATAAGGCACCTAAAGGACTCTCAGACCATGAGAAACAAGATTCTCTGGTCTGATGAAACCAAGATTGAACTCATTGGCCTGAATGCCAAGCATCACGTCTGGAGGAAACCAGGCACCGCTCATCACCTGGCCAATACCATCCCTACGGTGAAGTATGGTGGTGGCAGCATCATGCTGTGTGGATGTTTTTCAGCGGCAGGGACTGGGAGACTAGTCAGGATCGACGGAAAGATAAACGGAGCAAAGTACAGAGAGATCCTTGATGAAAACTTTCTCGAGAGCGCTCATAACCTCTGACTGGGGTGAAGGTTCACCTTCCATTAGGACAACGACCCTAAGCACACAGCCAAGACAACGCAGGAGTGGCTTTGGGACAAGTCTCTGAATGTCCTTGAGTGGCCCAGCCAGAGCCCGGACTTGAACTTGATCGAACATCTCTGGAGAGACCTGAAAAAAGCTGTGCAGCGACGCTCCCCATCCAGCCTGACAGAGCTTGAGAGGATCTGCAGAGAATGACTGCAGAAACTCCCCAAATACAGGTATTGATATAGCCTACCTTTTAGGAGTGGGAAGATCTTTAGACAGAGAAATATGGGTGCTCAATATTTAGGCCTATTTCTAGGCTAGGTAGTAAACTATAGCCTAATCAAAAGCCTGTTCAGGAAGTACATTTCCATGGAAAGATAACGGTCCCTTGGTTCTCTGTTCATGTATACATAGGCTGTAACCTACTCTATTTAATTGAGATCACACGCGCACCTGATCTCGCAGGTATGGCTACTGAGCTGTAGGCAGCAAGAATGATGACAGCGACTCTTGCTACGTTTTGTATAATCCTATAGGACATAGCCTAGCTTTTAGGAGGACGATTTGCAGGCAGACAAATAAATTAATTAAAAGGCGCAACGCTCGCTCACCATAGTAGCGCGTTGTGCCTTTTCCTTTTCAATCATGATTAAATTTTTGGAGTGCACTTCGACTCACGTTGGTTGAGCGCCCTCCACTTTTCATTATCAATATTTATTTACAGACACTGTAGTAAACTACAGTCTAATCATATTGAAGTTAATTTCATATTCAAGTTAACTGTACTCCTGAGTGGCGCAGTGGTCTAAGGCACTGCATCGCAGTGCTAACTGTGCCACTAGATCCTGGTTCGAATCCAGGTTCTGTCGCAGCCGGCCGCGACCGGGAGACTCATGGGCGGCGTCCAGGGTAGGGGAGGGAATGGCCGGCAGGGATGTAGCTCAGTTGATAGAGCATGGCGTTTGCAACGCCAGGGTTGTGGGTTTGATTCCCATGGGGGGCCAGTATAAAAAATAAATAAATAATGTATTCACTAACTGTAAGTCACTCTGGATAAGAGTGTCTGCTAAATGACAAAAAAAAAAAAAAAAAAAAACTGCCAGGTGATTTTCCGCCCATGTAGGCAGCCTACTCTATTTCAATGAGACCACACATACTAGGCGCACTTGAACTCTCACGCCCAACTAGGAGAGGTAGACTACTGAAGTTGAAGCAGCGAATTCTGAATGTGTGAATAATGCGAAAAATATGTGATTTTAATACAATAGGTAGGCTAACGCATACAAAGCAAAAAGAGGACCGTTTCAAAATAATCTGTGGGGCAACAAAAATATTTTTCATCCCGCTCCCGCCTGCAGCATGAAAAATACCGACCGTGCCGCAATGGTCTTTGTCTGGACCCGCAGGCATCCCGAGGCCATGCAGCCCTCTAATGCAGTCAGTACACAATGCAATGCTCATCATGTGTTAGCAGGATCAGATGGTGACAGGGGTCCAAGCAGGGTCAGACAGGCAGGGAAGACTAGTCTACAGAGCTCAGGTGAATTTTGCAGTATATTCAGTGAATTATAAAAAGTTCCATCTTGAATTGATGGGTAGACCTACAGTAGCTACAGGACAGCAGCTAATCTTAAAGCTACAGTCTGGGATCTGGGAATAATGGTAATTTCAATTATTGAACCATTGATTCTAATCTTGGATAATATAATGTATAAATGTACACCAAGGTAATTCCAGTGGTGTAAAGTACTTAAGTAAACATACTTTAAAGTACTACATAAGTAGTTTTCTTTGGGTATCTGTACTTTACTTTACTACTTATATTTTTTACTACTTTTACTCCACTACATTCCTAAAGAAAATAATGTAATTTTTACTCCATACATTTTCCCTGACACCAAAAATTACTCGTTACATTTCAAATGCTCAGGCAGGACAGCAATATGGTCTAATTCACACACCTCTCAATATAACGATCTGGCGGACTCACTAAACACAAATACTGTGTTTGTAAATGATGTCTGAGTGTTGGAGTGTGCCCCTGGCTGACACTAAATAAAAAACACTACAAAATCGTGCCGTCTGGTTTGCTTAATATAAGGAATTGTATGTATAGTATTTACTTTAACTTTGTACTTTTACTCAAGTATGACAATTGAGTATTTTTCCACCACTATACTTAAGTACATTTAAAACCAGATACTTTTAGACTTTTACTCAAGTACTATTTACTGGGTTACTCACTTTTACTTGAGTGATTTTCTATTAAGGTATCTTTACTTTTACTCAAGTATGAAAACGGAGTATTTTTTCCACTACTGGGTAATTCTTTGTCATGCCTCATTTTAGGAGGATCAGATGGTGACAGGGGTCTCAGCAGAGTCAGGCAGCCAGGGAAGAACAGTCTGTGACAGAGGTGAGGTGAATTTTTGCAGATACAACACTATATTATCTCTGTCCAGCAAACACTGGACAAGCCAGATGCTATTTTGAGGTAGTCTGACAAACCTCAAAAGTTGATTTCCAAACAGTATCACGAGGCTTTTCCAGATGACACAACATGTAAAACAAAAATGTGAGGAAGACCTGGGAGACGCTATTGATGACAATGAATGGATACAGATATGTTAGAATGCCCAGTCATGTTCATATAATCTCAGACATAAATTACTGCAGTTTAAGACCATTCATAGAACGTAATATATGCCAGTGAAACTGAATGTCATGCACTCAGAAATTGTATTATTCTGCTGGAGGTGTAAAGCACAAAAGGGGACATATTTGCATATGTTGTGGTTTTGTGAAGGCTGGCTGAATTCTGGCAAAGAGTATGTTATTTTATCTCAGCATGTTTTTCAGATTCTCCCTTCTCCCTTTTTTTGTTTGCTTTGAAATGTTGATACTGGAGACTGTTATCAGAAGAAACTGTGTAACCCAGCATTTATAGTGACTAATAAATGCATTGCCATTAATTGGAAGGTTGGTTATCCTCCCACAATGTATTGAAGAAATGTCAAGTTATGCACAGTATAACTAGATTTGTTTCAAGATGAAGGGTATACTGTGCAACTTTCAAAAGGTCTGGATGCCTTATATGGAATACTGTACAACAAAAGGAGTCTGTTGAAAACATGCCCACGTCAGGGGAGATTTAGTCAATCCCTAGCTGCTGGGCTGCTCAGTCCTGTCCCTGGGGGTCTGCTGTACTGGTGTCACTCTGGCCTTGGCCTAACACACCTGAAACCAATAATGAATGTTTCACTAAGATCCTAAATCTGAGTGGGGTGTGTTGGGTTGGGGCGCTACAGGGCCATGGACCCCTAGGGGCAGGACGGGATGACCCAGCTATATTGTGTGCAAGTAAAAAGAGCTCTACAGTACTATTAGACCTATGATATGAATCATATGGAGGGTGTACTGCAGTGGAGGCTGGTGACTTGAAAATTTGAGGAGGATGGGAGACCCACCGTATAGGCGCGGAACGCACAGAGTTGACAAAGTGTGTTTCAAAAATTGTCAAAGACTAATTATTTTAACCTAAAGCATTTAATAACATTTATAGTACAATATTATGGGGAATGGGAATGAGAGGGCTACTTACACAGTGTTGGGAAGGGATCACAGCAGTGATTGAATGAGGGTATGAGGCATGAGTTGAGGTGTTCAGAGGCTTAACTTCAGTGCAGGACAGGATTTGACTGGGAAGACAAAAAACAATAACACAACACACTACACAGTTAGACAAAAGAGCTAAGCATTAGTTAGTCCAAGCAAGGAGTAAAATCATTGATGTGTAATAATGTGATTGTGTGTGTGATTGACTCTACATACGGTAATGAGAGAAAATTGACAGGGCTACTCACAATGCTTGGAGAGGAAACATTGAATGCGCCAGTGGATGAGAGGGCACATGAAACATGGCTTCAGTTCATATCAGGAGAGTTGACACTGGTAGTGGAGTGGAGTGGTCATCACTTCTTAATCAGAGAACAGCAGGGGACTTAGCTGTAAATACAAATAGCAGATACATTCCATTACAGCTGCGCCATCGTAGGTTTGAACAACAAACTTCTCCATGAAGTTAAACTCAAGACATCTCAAAATTCACAAAGTCCAACATAGGCTGGGCATCTCGCCCACTTGACACATTAAAGTAGCCCAAGAAACGTTCCTGAATAAAGCCCTGATCATCCATATACCTGACGATAACTGACAACTGCAAGCAGATTGGTGGCACCATGGGGCCCAGAGTTTTTCCTTATCTGTTAACCTAACCAGGAAAACTCTGGCACCTATAAGGTATGACAGTGATTAATCAGTTGTAAAAAGGTTTTATAAGGGCTACGATGGGACCAGTTTTTCCTAATCGGCTCACACGATTTTGAAAAACTGAAAAAAACTCCTGGCCCTGGGGCGGATGAAAACCCTGTCAAACTGCAGCAACCTTATACTTGTTCATATGAATTATCTTTAGACTAGATGAGGAGGGGGATTTCCTCTACCCAGACACAGAGACAACAACTGATAGACAATATAACTCACAGGGCTGAGCTTGCTTTATGCATGTTTGCATCATACAGGCCTATGCAACTGTAGGCCTTATAAAAAAAATTACCCACATCTGTCATCAATATTATGTTGATTGTCTCTCTTACATCCTGTTTGAGTACAATGTGTACTGGTGGCTATCTATTGCTCCACAAGAAGCTTATCTCTAAACCAAACAACAGATGACCTAAACACGAGAGCAGTGTACCAGACCTTGAAGAGTGAACGACCTCTAAATTAATCAGTCCCAAGGCTCAATCCCTCTGTTCGTCATGTGACCTTATATTGAAACATTTACTTATTCTAATTACTAAGACATTGCATTATTAGAGTGCTATCTGAAAGCCAATGACCATTCACTTTGTTACTTTCACTAGTCTCCATATCGGTTTCCTTCAACTAGGACTCCCTCCTTCCCAATAGGAAGACCTTCTCAATGTACTACTACTAATACACACGGATCACTCTCAAACAACATTCTGCTTTTCCCCTAATTGCAAGGTTTAAAACAAAACAAAACAAACCTTCTCCATATTGGAAGGTATTGTTTACCCTAACAATGTTACTCTTAATATTTATTTCAAATTTCTGTTGGATATTCACTTTCTGCTTCACACGTTTATTATTTTAAGATTCATATGTAATGTGCCAAATGTATAAAATACATTGGTCAATTCAGAAGGGGAGAGAAACAGTTACTATAACTGGGCTAGCACTCCCTGTCAGTCCAGTGTCATTGGAATGTTCTATCCTGATTTCTGGCACCTGAGACAAAATAGACTGGGAGGCAGTGTAAGACCCCCACTCCTCCTGGGGGAGTGCTTCAATTTGCCTGCTTACTCATTGGTTTAATATCTAATCGCTAGGGATATCAACGAAAACTCCATCAGGAGTACAAGAAGTTGTAGCCTTAAGTTAACAGAAAATCCTGTTCAACATTCATTGGTTCTATTTATAGTTTTATTGGTTAGGGGTAAGTCATGTCCCGTGCAATGCTTTAACCTTATCATACCTCAAATGATCCATAAAGGGACCACTCTGAACATTTCTCAGAATACTTTGAGACATGTTACGTATGAGATTTCTGAAACATGTTATGCTCTACCTGTAGATCCAATGGCGGTGGTGGACAGAACCCTATATAACGTTACAGATAAAAAAAACTCAGCTCACAGAACTGATTGGGGCATTCATTCACCTCTTTCACACGTGAGCTAGTCCCCTGACAGCTCTCATTCACTCAATAATTTATAGCTACATTTCAATCAGCTTAATATGTCATATCACACAACTTTCCCATCCACATGCACTTAGTACTATCCCAAACACACTCTGTAATCTCCCTCATTACCCCATGTGCATCTTCAACGATTCTCTTGTCGTTACTTGCTATGCAGCATATGTATCTTGCTATACATATAAATAACACCCCATATTCAAAAATACCTTATACTGTTTTGTAGTGGCTGCAGACCACGCAGATGTTTCTTATAAATGCCTACAGACAGCTGTCAGCGGGGCTTTCGATGGTACTTTTACGCCCTCACTGTAGTCTTCTCCTAAAACTAGTGAATAGTCTTCTTTCTATAAGACTATGGGACAATTATATGCGTTACTCGCCTTTAATATATTTTTTAATAATTTAATTTTTTTATACAGATTCATTTAAATTGACTTACTGAAATCAGTTGCCGTCCCTCAATTGTTTGCAGATTATGTGTCTCCTCCTGAGCAGCTCATAGTAAGGGTCTGGTCTGGGCGGATCTCGTCGTCTTTTGGTCAGACGGGAATTTCCCTCACGCTTCATAAAATGTGCACCCAGTTTTCCTCGCAGACCCCAACTGGAAAGCTCCTCAGGCAGAATCAATCATCCTGTTCGTTGACACCAAATTGTTGTTGAAATTCTTACACAAGGACTCTCGAAGTCAATCTTAAATGAATCATTATTTGTCAGCGCGCTGGAGAGGTTCCAACCAACTTGATGCACCAATAGTGAACATTGGGCGGCAGGTAGCTTAGTGGTTAAGAGCATTGTGCCAGTAACCGAAAGGTCGCTGGTTCTAATCCCCAAGCCGACTAGGTGAAAAATCTGTCGATGTGCCCTTGAGCAAGGCACTTAACCCTAATTGCTCCTGTAAGTCGCTCTGGATAAGAGCGTCTGCTAAATGACTAAAATGTAAAATGTAAATGTAATCTGTCAGGAGCTCTAACGGGGCAGTCCCGTTAGTTCCCTTACTTACTGACAAGTTATATTTGCATGATTAAGCTTATTCATGATTAATAATTAACATTTTCTTAATTAATGTGACAACCAATGCTGGCTTCTTCTCTCTAAGATGAAACCTTGAAACTGCGATATCCCTTTCTCTAAACAAGGTTCTGGGCATACTGCCAAATTGCAGATACTGATACAGTCATTTGCATCAACACAGCAATTGGTTTATAGAAAAGCACAAACATAAAAATGTCCATCACAATAGTATGACCATCTATATGGTACTATATAAATAGTGTGACCATGTTCATCTTTACCCTTGATTAACACCGTGTGTGTGTCTGTGTGTGTGTGTGTGTCTGTGTGTGTGTGTGTGTCCTCCTCCCGTTAACATTTCCTTGGAACAGGATGTTTGTCAAATATAAATAGCTCATTAATAATTATTTTATGGGGGGTTGAAAGCTTTTTGCAGGGCTATATAAGGGGGAAAAGTCTGTGTTCAACCAAACTACGAACAAACGTATACTGTAGATCTACAGAGACATCATGAGAGCCACTGCAGCCGTCCTACTGGTCCTCTGTCTCCTGGCCCTCAGTCATGGTAAGTTAGCCATCATCTGAAGCATGCTTGCTCAACTTGGAATTGATGAAGTTTGCTCCATAATTTCATCCTCCTTTTTCTTGGTGTCCTCTACTCATATGTCATTGACGGCAAGCTTTCCATGATTGAGGTGGCAACTGATGGTAGTGTCTTTGGGGTCAACTCTTTGGGTGATGTTTATACCAGGTAAGGTTGATACTTAACTATATGTAGGGTGTCCCTCTTGTCACCACTCAACATGATTAATTCATTAGAAAATGACTTGTAATAATAACTTATAATAATAGTGATATACTTTTAATTATAACTCTTATCCTTACTGTACATACTTTGTGAAGCTCTTTACAGAAACATTTAAATAGATACATAAATAAAATCAGTCAAATATAATCAGATCTAAACTTATAAGACTTATGAAGAAATGTGTAGACAGTGTACGATAAAATATGTAAAAGTTGGATGTCTTGTTGTTTTGGTAAACAGCTGAGGTATGGGACAAGAGAAATGTAACCACTCTCAAATTCATAGATGGAGCTATGAATGCAAAGACAGACCAATTATGTTTTTACTTTTTGTTTGAAACATGTTTTTAAAAGCTATACATTGTTTGTTTACAATAACATGGTTTACAAACAATTGATTAGAAATTTAAATGTTGGCTTCTGATGTGGTTGTATATAGCTCAAGAGGCAGAAGTTATATTATTCAAAAATCAATGGCTATATACAATTATTAATGTCCAGAAATGTATGTACTTAAAAAAAACGGACAAGCTTTAAAACGTGAACCCCACCCCTTTCTTCAACACAGAGACGGCATCACGGCCAGTAAACCAGAGGGCAATGGAAGGAGCAATATCCCAATGGGTATGCGCATGGGCCACGTGACCTACGACCTGGGCTGTCTTTGGGTCGTGTCCAAGTCTGGCTTCACCATGGTGTGCACACGTTAGCCTCTCCTCTGCATCTGAAGGCCGTTCAGAATCTGTCTAAAGTGCACATGCTAACTCATTGACCTGTCTTTCTGGAACAGACTTCTAATCCTTCATTCTAAAACCTGTTGCTCTAACTGTTATTTTCAGTTCTTCACTGATCTTATTGACATTAAAAAAAATACATCAATGAAGATTTTTCTCACATAAAATTGACCAGCAACAGCATTAAAAAAGTTATATTTTCTTAATCACTCCTTGATTAACACTTCAATAGAGCTTTGCCATGGATGCTATTTGATCGTAGTGTAAACTTGGGCATGTTCATGTTGCTCACAATCCACATGGGTTTTGCTGTGGTTCAGAGGTCATCAATAAGGGTGGATGGAATCCTTGTCATTGCTTATTATCTCATTATATAATAACTTCCCGCAAAAATAAAGCATTCAGTTTGAAACTATTGAAATATCTGTGTTGTTGTTTTTTTATCATACTGAACAGGGGGATTTTAGGTTGCTCTGCCAGTGGTGATTTTAGCATGTAAATCTTGGTTGGGCAAACTCAACCAATTATTTTAGATACATGCCAGCAAAGCCACTACACAAGACAATAAAGAATACATTCATTGCACTACAACAGTGACAAACAGTGCCCACAAACTGTTAGGGCCTACATAAAGCTGTCCCAACAGCAGAACTTTCCTTTCAGCACCATGGAGTGAATCCTTACCACCACCACACCTGGCTATCAGCGGAGCTTGGCAACCTGGTCTCAGAGTATTTAGTATTATTCTGTACGTAAATCTGAGACACTCCATTTAGTATGATATGTATTCATTTGTGGATGTCCATTACCATTTTCATATGATATTGTCACGAATTTCTATGGAGCTGCCACCTCTCCTTGTTGGGGCAGGTTTCGGTGTTCGTCGTCACCGGCCTTCTAGCCACCACCGCTCATCATTCCATTAGTTTTGTCTTGTTCATTACACACACCTGGTTCATATCCCCTCACCAGTACCTGTATAAGTGTTCCCTCTGCCCCCTTGTCTTTGTGTGTGATTGTTTATTGTGGAGAGTAGTGAAGCTCGGTGGATGTCCTTGTATTTTGTATTGCCGGGATATTTCCCTGTGTGCCTTGTATTTTCCAGTGCACCTGATTTGCACACTGGACTGTTTGACGCATTACCACGTAACTCTGTGGTTGCGGAATAAAGCCTGTTATTCTGTGATTTACCCTCCTGCGCCTGACTCCTTCAACATCACCTCATCACAGATATGTTACGAATTACAATTGGTATATATGTTACGAATTTGCAAAGCATGCAATATGTTACGAATTCTGGCTAGGTGGCTAATGTTAGATAGCTGACTAATGTTAGCTAGGCTAGGTTAGGGGTTCAGTTTAGGAGTTAGGTTAAATGGTTAAGGTTAGGGGAAGGGTTAGCTAACATGCTAAGTAGTTAAAGTTGCTAATTAGCTAAAATGCTAAAGTTATCCGTGATGAGATTCAAACGTGTTATACGCCCACCCATCTACCCCGACCTAAGTAACCATATATCAAACCTAACATATCATACTAACGTTTATGAGACCAGGCTGAGCCTCATCTGGTAGCGATACACTTTATTCAGCCTTATTTACTCTATTTAAAAAAACATTGCTGATATGGCTGACTTGCTTAAATAAATATGGTTTCTACTGATTCCTTTTGGATTTGTGTAACTCGATAAGAACCACATTCTCCTTCAATAATAACGAATGCTGACATGAGTTTAGACTTTTGAACCATACAAACATTATTACATTCATGTTCAGTAAATGAACACTTAGCTGTGACGAGGTAGGCCTATTCCTTCAGAACTTTCAAAATGGACACCGACAGAAATTCAGATGTTAGTTCAGATAAATTAAGCAATATGTTGAGGCCTTGACTCTTTAAGTCACCACACACACACAGAGAGAGAGAGAGAGAGAGAGAGAGACGGTTAGCCTACCACTTGACGTATTTTTATTATGCCTATGTGGTCTAAAAAGGAAGGAAAATACAATCACGAGGATCCACTTTTATAGACAATATACCGACGCACAGACAGCGCATTGCACAAACAAAACAACCCTTGTAATATCAACTGGAATTACATGGGTCTATTACTGACCTTTTTGTTGAAAAAACAACATTTGAATGGGAAGAGACAGTCACCGGCAAACATGGTTACAGACCCAACAACGTTATATAGTATCCCCTCCTCATGGTTACAGACAAACAACATTATATAGTTTCCCCTCCTCATGGTTACAGACCAAACAACATTATATAGTATCCCCTCCTCATGGTTACAGACCAAACAACATTATATAGTATCCCCTCCTCATGGTTACAAACCCAACAACATTATATAGTATCCCCTCCTCATGGTTACAGACCTAACAACATTATATAGTATCCCCTCCTCATGGTTACAGACCCAACAACATTATATAGTATCCCCTCCTCATGGTTACAGACCCAACAACATTATATAGTATCCCCTCCTCATGGTTACAGACCCAACAACATTATATAGTATCCCCTCCTCATGGTTACAGACCCAACAATATTATATAGTTTCCCCTCCTCATGGTTACAGACCCAACAACATTATATAGTATCCCCTCCTCGTGGAGAAAAGCACATGAACTAATTATAATACACAAAGTAAGCAAAACAATGAAATGCATCATTCCAACATTACCTAAAATGATTAATAAGATACTGAGATAGACCTATATTGTCACGGTTTCGGCCGAGGCTGCTCCTCCTCCTTGCTCGGGCAGGCTTCGGCGGTCGTCGTCCCCGGAATACTAGCTGCCACCGTTGTATGTTATCGATGTTTGTTTGGTTTTGTCTTCTTTGTACACCTGTTTCCTTTTAGTGTTAATTATGTCTCCTATAAGTTTCTCGTTTTGTTAGTCGTGTGTTGTGTGTAGTTGTTCCGCCTGTCAGCAGGTGCCTTGTATACTTTGCTCCTATGTTTGGAGAGTCGACGCACTGTTTGTGTATTTATTTGTAATTTTGGTGTTTGCTCACTGTTTGCGTAATCGCTCGCCTCCGGGCTCTTTGAGGCCCGTTAGTTTGTATTGTTGTCGCCTACTAAAGTCTGTTGGACGAAGCTTCTGTGTCCTGCGCCTGATTCCTACACCACATCCACATTCAGCCCTTGACAGAACTACACACCATCTATGGAGTCAGCAGGAGCAGCAGCAGCGCCCGAGTCGTTGAATCCATCAACTCGGGACCGCCCTGCAGGACGTGATTAACACTCTGCACCGATGGGAGACCAGAGGGGTACCCACACCTCCACCTACCTTACCACCACCATCGGTCAGTCCTCCCATCCACGCTCCGGAATCCAGTGGGATTCGGCTCTCGCTCCCGAGGGCGTATGATGGCACCGCTGCCGGGTGTCAGGGGTTCCTCCTGCAGGTGGAACTCTACCCGGCCACCGTACACCCGGCGCCCTCGGGACACGAGAGCGTTTCCGCCCTCATCTCCTGTCTCACCGGCAAGGCGTTGGAGTGGGCCAACGCCGAATGGAGGGGGATAGACGCCACCACTATCACCTACGTGGGGGAGCGTCTATTCTACCTCCGACAGGGGAAGAGGAGCGCACAGGAGTTCGCCCTGGAATTCCGTACTCTAGTGGCGGATGCAGGGTGGAATGAGCGGGCCTTCATCGACCACGATCGATGCAGTCTGCGGGAGGACGTCCGCCGAGAGCTGGCCTGCAGGGACACCAACCTCTCGTTCGACCAGTTGGTGGACATGTCCATCCGTCTCGACACCCTGCTGGTCACCCGCGGACGTCCCGAGTGGGGGTCGTCCATTCCACCCTCCAGCACCTCCGAGCCGAGCCCTATGGAGCTCAGGGGTGCTGGTGCTAGAGAGAGGAGGTGAAGGAGCCCGAGGGGGGCCGTCCCCTGCACCAACTGTGGCCGTGGAGGGCACACTGCGGCTAGGTGCTGGGGAGGGTCTCCAGGGGGACGGGACAACAGGCCACGCACTGGGGAGTCCTTCCAGGTGAGTAGGCGCCCCACTTACCCAGAGCTCTCTGTTGTGCACTTATGTATACCTGTAAGATTTCCACAGGTTGCACCTCATTCCCAGCATAAGGCGCTAGTAGATTCAGGCGCAGCTGGGAATTTTGTTGATCAGAATTTTTGTGTAGAGTTAGGGATTCCCCTCCTTCCTGTTGATGCTCCCTTCCCTGTCCATGCACTAGATAGCCGCCCGTTGGGATCGGGGTTGATTAGGGAGGTCACAGCGCCACTTAGGATGGACACCTTCTGGACTAGCTGGTGAGTAGCTATTAGCAACGGTAGCAACTAAATACAATATCCTTTTAGCAAGCTACATTTGTTCGCAGCGACGCCGTTTTTCAAACAAAGTCATCACCGCAGCCATTGCTAGCTAGCCAACACTACCAGCTAGCTGTACTGTAGCAGCTAAATACAATATATTTGTGCTAGCTAGCCAACGTTTAATTATTGCTGCGTTATGAAAGGAACTAGACACGGACACGAATTATCTGTTTAGTGTGTTAACACACTATTGGTAGTTTGTTGTAACCAAGTATTGGTGCTAAACTGTGTGTTATTGGATGCTAGCATGCTAGTTAGCTATGGCCTCATAGTTAGCTAGCTGAATAAAGTAAGTTGAGTCTATTCCTTGAAACATTGAACCACTGTAGTTTACAACAATTCTAATTTCTAAAGTGGAAGTTGGGAGAGTTTTATTCGGGTGGTTCAGTGAAACAATTATAATTTCTGAGGTGGAAGCTGGGAGAGTTATATTTGGGAGTTTTGGTGAGGGAGGCCCTGCTCTCTCCTTTCCCAGATGTTTAGTTCATTTCATTCCGATCTCCTCTGCATTATTGTAGCCATCTGCTACAGCCTGTCAACTATGCCTCTGCCTATCCCTGTTCTCTCCTCTCCGCACAGGCTACACAAACGCCTCACACCGCGTGGCTGCTGCCTCTCTAACCTGGTGGTCCCTGCACGCACCACACACCTGGAGTTCCAGGTCTCAGGCAGCCTCTGGAACTGCCGTTCTGCTGCCAACAAGGCTGACTTCATCCCAGCCTATGCTACCCTCCAGTCCCTCGACTTCCTGGCGCTGACGGAAACATGGATTACCACTGAAAACATTGCTACTCCTACTGCTCTCTCCTCGTCTGACCATGTGTTCTCGCATACCCCGAGAGCATCTGGTCAGAGGGGTGGTGGCACAGGAATCTTCATCTCTCCCAAGTGGACATTCTCAATTTTTCCCCTAACCCATCTGTCTATCTCCTCATTTGAATTCCATGCTGTCACAGTCACTAGCCCATTTAAGCTTAATATCCTTGTCATCTATCGCCCTCCAGGTTCCCTTGGAGAGTTCATCAATGAGCTTGACGCCTTGATAAGTTCCTTTCCTGAGGATGGCTCACCCCTCACAGTTTTGGGGGATTTCAACCTCCCTACGTCTACATTTGACTCATTTCTCTCTGCCTCCTTCTTTCCACTCCTCTCCTCTTTTGACCTCACCCTCTCACCGTCCCCCCTACTCACAAGGCAGGCAATACGCTTGACCTCATCTTTACTAGATGCTGCTCTTCTACTAATCTCACTGCAACTCCCCTCCATGACTCCGACCACTACTTTGTATCCTTTTCTCTCTCGCTCTCCTCCTACACTACTCACTCTGCCCCTACACAGATGGTAATGCGCCGCCGCAACCTTCGCTCTCTCTCTCCCACTACTCTCTCCTCTTCCATCCTATCATCTCTTCCCTCTGCTCAATCCTTCTCCCTCCAATCTCCTGATTCTGCCTCCTCAACCCTCCTCTCCTCCCTTTCTGCATCCTTTGACTCTCTGTGTCCCCTATCCTCCCGGCCGGCTCAGTCCTCCCCTCCAGCTCCGTGGCTTGATGACTCATTGCAAGCTCACAGAACAGAGCTCCGGGCAGCTGGAAGACAACTAGACTCCCTGCGGACCTGGCATCTTTTCACTCCCTCCTCTCTACATTTTCTTCATCTGTTTCTGCTGCTAAGGCCACTTTCTACCACTCTAAATTCCAAGCATCTGCCTCTAACCCTAGGAAGCTCTTTGCCACATTCTCCTCCCTGCTGAATCCCCCCTCCTCCCTCTCTGTGGATGACTTCGTCAACCACTTTGAAAAGAGGGTTGACGACATCCGATCCTCGTTTGTTAAGTCTAATGACACTGCTGGTCCTGCTCACACTGCCCTACCCTATGCTTTGACTTCTTTCTCCCCTCTCTCTCCAGATAAAATCTTGCAACTTGTGACTGCAGGCCGCCCAACAACCTGCCCGCTTGACCCCATCCCCTCCTCTCTTCTCCAGACCATCTCCGGTGACCTTCTCCCCCTACCTCACCTCGCTGATCAACTCATCCTTGACCGCTGGCTATGGCCCTTCCGTCTTCAAGAGAGCGAGAGTTGCACCCCTTCTCAAAAAACCAACACTCGATCCCTCTGATGTCAACAACTACAGACCAGTATCCCTTCTTTCTTTTCTTTCCAAAACTATTGAGCGTGCCGTCTTTAGCCAACTCTCTTGCTATCTCTCTCAGAATGACCTTCTTGATCCTAACCAGTCAGGTTTCAGGACTGGTCATTCAACTGAGACTGCTCTTCTCTGTGTCACGGAGGCTCTCCGCACTGCTAAAGCTAACTCTCTCTCCTCTGCTCTTGTCCTTCTAGACCTGTCTGCTGCCTTTGATACTGTGAACCATCAGATCCTCCTCTCTACCCTCTCCGAGCTGGGCATCTCCGGCGCGGCTCACTCTTGGATTGCGTCCTACCTGACCGGTCGCTCCTACCAAGTGGCGTGGCGAGAAGCCGTCTCCGCACCACGTGCTCTCACCACTGGTGTCCCCCAGGACTCAGTTCTAGGCCCTCTCCTATTCTCGCTATACACCAAGTCACTTACTCTGTCATATCCTCACATGGCCTCTCCTATCATTGCTACGCTGACGATACACAACTAATCTTCTCCTTTCCCCCTTCTGATAACCAGGTGGCGAATCGCATCTCTGCATGTCTGGCAGACATATCAGTATGGATGACGGATCACCACCTCAAGCTGAACCTTGGCAAGACGGAGCTGCTCTTCCTCCCGGGAAAGGACTGCCCGTTCCATGATCTCGCCATCACGGTTGACAACTCCGTTGTGTCCTCCTCCCAGAGTGCGTAGAGCCTTGGCGTGACCCTGGACAATACCCTGTCGTTCTCCGCTAACATCAAGGCGGTGACCCGATCCTGCAGGTTCATGCTCTACAACATTCGGAGAGTACGACCCTGCCTTACACAGGAAGCGGCACAGGTCCTAATCCAGGCACTTGTCATCTCCCCGTCTGGATTACTGCAACTCGCTGTTGGCTGGGCTCCCTGCCTGTGCCATTAAACCCCCTACAACTCATCCAAAATGCCGCAGCCCGTCTGGTGTTCAACCTTCCCAAGTTCTCTCACGTCACCCCGCTCCTCCGCACACTCCACTGGCTTCCAGTTGAAGCTCGCATCTGTTACAAGACCATGGTGCTTGCCTATGGAGCTGTGAGGGGAACGGCACCTCCGTATCTTCAGGCTCTGATCAGTCCCTACACCCAAACGAGGGCATTGCGTTCATCCACCTCTGGCCTGCTGGCTCCCCTTCCTCTGTGGAAGCATAGTTCCCGCTCAGCCCAGTCAAAACTGTTCGCTGCTCTGGCACCCCAATGGTGGAACAAGCTCCCTCACGACGCCAGGACAGCGGAGTCACTCACCACCTTCCGGAGACATTTGAAACCCCACCTCTTTAAGGAATACCTGGGATAGGATAAAGTAATCCTTCTACCCCCCTCTTAAAAAAAAATATTTGTAAAGTGGTTATCCCACTGGTTATAGAGTGAATGCACCAATTTGTGAGTCGCTCTGGATAAGAGCGTCTGCTAAATGACGTAAATGTAAATGTAAATGTACGCAGGGGGGTCATGAGGAAACTATTCAGTTATATCTGATCGACTCTCCTGCGTATCCAGTGGTGCTGGGGCTTCCCTGGTTGATTACCCATAATCCCTCCATTTCGTGGCAACAGAGGGCTCTTAAGGAGTGGTCTGCCCAGTGTGTGGGGCGATGTCTAGGTGTTTCCGTGGGGGCGACCTTGGTGGAGAGTCCGAACCAAGTGCCCGCAATGCACATTCCCCCTGAGTATGAGGAGGTAGCACTCGTGTTTAGCAAGACGAGGGCGACGCGATTGCCACCTCATAGACAGGGGGACTGTGCGATAGACCTCCAGGCAGGAGCAGCGCTTCCGCGGAGCCATGTGTATCCTCTGTCTCAAGAGGAGAAGGGGGCTATGGAGACATACATAGCCGAGTCTCTGAGACAAGGATACATACGGCCCTCCACTTCCCCTGCGTCCTCAAACTTCTTTTTTGTGAAGAAAAAGGATGGAGGATTGCGCCCGTGTATTGACTACCGTAGTCTCAATCAGATCACTGTGAAATACAGTTATCCACTCCCTCTGATTGCGACTATGACGGAATCATTACACAGAGCGCGTTTCTTCACAAAACTGGATCTCAGGAGCGCCTACAACTTGGTGCGCATTAGGGAGGGCGATGAATGGAAGACAGCATTTAGTACCACCTCGGGTCATTACGAGTATCTCGTCATGCCATACGGGTTGATGAATGCTCCTTCAGTCTTCCAATCCTTTGTGGATGAGATCTTCCGGGACATGCAGGGGCAAGGTGTGGTCGTGTACATTGACGACATTCTAGTGTACTCGTCTACCCGGGCCGAGCATGTAGCGCTGGTGCGCCGAGTGTTGAGGAGGCTGTTGGAGCACGACCTGTATGTCAAGGCAGAGAAATGTCTTTTTTTCCAGGAGTCTATCTCCTTTTTGGGTTATCAGTTGTCCGCTTCAGGGGTGAAGATGGAGGTTGACCGTGTCAGCTGTGCGTAATTGGCAAACCCCAACCACGGTTAAAGAGGTGCAGCAGCTCTTGGGTTTTGCAAATTACTACCGGAGGTTTACCCGGGGTTGTGGACAGGTGGCAGCTCCCATAACGTGTCTTCTGAAGGGGGGTCCGGTGCGTTTGCAGTGGTCAGCTGAGGCGGACAGGGCTTTTGGGAGACTGAAGGGCCTGTTTACTTCGGCTCCGGTGCTGGCGCATCCGGATCCCGCTTTACCATTTCAGGTAGAGGTGGACGCGTCAGAGGCCGGTCCGGCACGCCACCTAAACTCCGCCCCTGTGCTTTTTACTCCAAGAAGCTCAGCCCGGCGGAGCGAAATTATGACGTAGGGGACAGGGAGCTGTTAGCCGTGGTACAGGCCCTAAAGGTGTGGAGGCATTGGCTTGAGGGGGCTCAACACCCTTTTCTCATTTTGACTGACCACCGTAACCTGGAGTACATCCGGGCAGCTAGGAGATTGAACCCTCGCCAGGCTCGGTGGAACATGTTTCTAGCCTGGTTCGTATTTAAAATCACGTACATCCCTGGGTCCCAGAACGGTAAGGCAGACGCCCTGTCCCGGCGATATGACACAGAGGACAGGTCCGTTGAGCCCATTCCCATACTGCCGGAGTCTTGTCTGGTGGCACCGGTAGTGTGGGAGGTCGATGCGGAAATCGAGCGGGCGTTGCGTACCGACCCTAGTCCTCCACAGTGTCCTGTGGGTCAGACGTACGTTCCGCTCGAGGTTCGGGATCGACTGATTTGTTGGGGTCACACGTCACCCTCCTCTGGACATCCAGGTATTGGCCGGACAGTGCACTGCCTTAGCGCTAGGTACTGGTGGCCAACGTTAGCCAGGGATGTGAGGGTTTATGTCTCCTCCTGCTCGGTGTGCGCCCAGTGTAAGGCGCCTAGACACCTGCCCAGGGGGAAGTTACAACCCCTGCCCGTTCCACAACGACCCTGGTCTCACCTCTCGGTGGATTTCATTACAGACCTTCCCCCCTCTCAGGGGAATACCACTATACTGGTAATATAATAATAATAATAATAATATGCCATTTAGCAGACGCTTTTATCCAAAGCGACTTACAGTCGTGCGTGCATACATTTTTGTGTATGGGTGGTCCCGGGGATCGAACCCACTACCTTGGCATTACAAGCGCCGTGCTCTACCAGCCTGTCGTCTCCTCCCAATGCCGGGTCTTCCTACTGCCCTACAGACCGCTGAGGCACTATTCACCCACGTCTTCCGGCACTACGGGGTACCCGAGGATATAGTGTCTGATCGAGGTCCCCAGTTCACCTCCCGAGTCTGGAGAGCGTTCATGGAGCGCTTGGGGGTCTCAGTGAGCCTTACCTCGGGGTACCACCCGGAGAGCAATGGGCAGGTAGAACGTGTGAACCAGGATGTGGGTAGGTTTCTGAGGTCGTATTGCCAGGGCCGGCCGGAGGAGTGGGCGAGGTATATCCCCTGGGCGGAGATGGCACAGAACTCTCTCCGCCACTCCTCCACCAACCTAACCCCTTTCCAATGTGTGTTAGGGTACCAGCCGGTCCTGGCACCATGGCATCAGAGCCAGATCGAGGCCCCTGTGGTGGATGAGTGGGTGCGGCGCTCGGAGGAGACGTGGAACGCTGCACACGTCCATCTGCAGCGGGCCATCCGTCGACAAAAGGGCGAGCGCCGATCTCCACCACAGTGAGGGGCCGGTGTATGCACCTGGAGATCGAGTCTGGCTCTCGACCAGAAACCTACCCCTCCGCCTGCCCTGCCGGAAGCTGGGTCTGCGGTTTGTGGGGCCTTTTAAAGTCCTGAGGAGACTGAACGAGGTGTGTTACAGGTTACAACTGCCTATTGATTATCACGTTAACCCCTCGTTCCATGTGTCTCTTCTCAGGCCGGTGGTAGCTGGTCCACTCCAGGACTGTGAGATAGGAGAGACTCCTCCGCCCCCACTGGACATCGAGGGGGCTCCGGCGTACACAGTTCGGTCCATCTTGGATTCGAGACGTCGGATGGGGGGTCTCCAATATCTCGTGGAGTGGGAGGGGTACGGCCCGGAGGAACGGTGCTGGGTGCCGAGGAGGGACATCTTAGACCCGTCTCTCCTGACTGAGTTCCACCGTGGTCATCCCACGCGCCCTGCTCCGCGTCCTCCTGGTCGTCCCCGAGGCCGGGGTCGCAGCTGGAGCCGCGCGTCAAGGGGGGGGTACTGTCACGGTTTCGGCCGAGGCTGCTCCTCTTCCTTGCTCGGGCAGGCTTCGGCGGTCGTTGTCCCCGGAACACTAGCTGCCATCGTTGTATAATATCGATGTTTGTTTGGTTTTGTCTTCTTTGTACACCTGTTTCCTTTTAGTGTTAATTATGTCTCCTATAAGTTTCTCGTTTTGTTAGTCGTGTGTTGTGTGTAGTTGTTCCGCCTGTCAGCAGGTGCCTTGTATACTTTGCTCCTATGTTTGGTGAGTCGACGCACTGTTTGTGTATTTATTTGTAATTTTGGTGTTTGCACACTGTTTTTGTAATCGCTCGCCTCCGGGCTCTTTGAGGCCCGTTAGTTTGTATTGTTGTCGCCTACTAAAGTCTGTTGGACGAAGCTTCTGTGTCCTGCGCCTGATTCCTACACCACATCCACATTCAGCCCTTGACATATATAAGCAATATAACAATTGAGATGTACAAAAGACGGCATAAGGGAACGATGAGCGGATACAAGGCAAGCCATAATTTCGATGAAGACATTACTGAGCGAGCTTAAACAGCTTTTGACATGTACAGCGACAGAATTCAGAACATGGGCTGTTCTTACAGTGTTCTCCCTGTGCATCAAGTCAGAACCGTAGGATAAATAATGGGAGCATATAAGCAGACAATGAAAGCTCTTACAATATTCAATGATTACATTTCTCTAAAACAGGTTAAAGGCTACATGTGCACCACCAGTCAGATTATTCGGCTAAATTCTGATGGGGAAAGGGACCAAATTCTTATGAGATGAGGTGAGACACATGGGCTACTAACCGCTTACTACACAGCATATACTTAGTATTACTTTCTTAGCTGCAGTATACATATATCCCTGGCATATTACATAATTTATGCAGCAGTATACAAGATATATTTTTGGACTCACCGTTGTTGTGCTGTGCTCACTTGAACAGGAAGGTGGAGCAGCGGTCCCTCTTGTGGGTAAATTTGTCATCATCAAACCTATCAAAGTCAGGCATTCTCTGTATTAAGTCATGCTGGATTGATCCAATGCATTCAACCTTTTCTGGCCCAGGTGTTGCATGTGAATGTTTATCCTTTTAAGCTTGGAAATAAGACCCTTTCAGGCAAATGTTTTTGAACTTACCCACTGATTCCTTCCAAACCACTCATTGTGTAATGTTTATGTCCAATGGCCGATGAGCACCGAGATGTTCTATCTATAATAGCTCTTCATATGACAAGGATTGAAAAGGATTTGCCAGTAGATTGTCAATGTGAGTATGGTGATGACTGCTTGTCTAGCTAGCTAGTATGCTAGCTAAGATTTTGAAAGTATGATGTTGACATGGTCAGTCGAATCAAATCTACGGTATAACGTGTTTTGACGTCATTTTATCTGTGGCCAATGACCTTGAGCCTTCTAGGACGGAATTTCTACTGTAAATCTATGGCAGCACCCAAGGGGGCTTGAACTGCCTAGCTCTCCTCGTAAATTCTGCGGTGACGTAGTGTCAGTATTCTGAGAGACAGAACACTGAGCCAATCACGGCGCAACTAGAAAATATATCCAACGCCTACACTCTGTGCCCCTCCATCACAGAAAGTACTGAGCTGGGCTGAAACACCAGCATTTTGGAGGTGACTTCCTCAAGATAGAGACCATGTTTGTATGCGACTTTATTATCTCAAGGATGTTTTGTTGTTGTTGATTGTTTGCAAAGTTATATGTGACACAAATTAATGCCAGGATAACATGCAAAACAGGTGGAGCTCTGCCCCACCTGCCCTGAATGACGGGTCGCCACTGTGCTCTGCAAAGATCCAGTGAAACTTGAGAGATCAGTTTTGTGAATCTTCTTACTATGAAAGTTAGATACGATTAAAGTACTACAGTGTGCAGGAACTGGTAAACATTTAGTTCCCTGATGCACAGTTTGATTGACAGGTGCCCTATTGATGTAGTGTCAGGTATACATTTGTTAAGTTGATTTTTAATAAAGCCTTTGACAACACCTTTTACAGTGAACTCTATTAAAGTTGGGTAACTACCAACTACTCACTACACTACTCTGAGGGAAATGTGCGATGTATTATACTGAACCAAAAAATTTACGCAACATGTAAAGTGTTGGTCCCAAGTTTCATGAGCTGAAATAAAAGATCACAGAAATGTTTGTTACGCACAAAAAGCTTATTTCTCTCAAATGTTATGCACAAATGTGTTTACATCCTGTTAGTGAGCATTTCTATATTGCCAAGATAATCCATCCACCTGACAGGTGTGGCATATCAAGAAGCTGATTAAACAGCATGATCATTACACAGGTGCACCTTGTGCTAGGGACAATAAAAGGCCACTCTAAAATGTGCAGTTTTGTCACAAACACAATGCCACAGATGTCTCAAGTTTTGAGGGAGTGTGCAATTGGCATGCTGACATTTGACATTTGACATTTGAGTCATTTAGCAGACGCTCTTATCCAGAGCGACTTACAGTTAGTGAGTGCATACATTTTCATACTGGCCCCCCGTGGGAAACGTACACACAACCCTAGCGTTACAAGCACCATGCTCTACCAACTGAGCTACAGGGGACTGACCACAGAAATGTCCACCAGAGCTGTTGCCAGATAATCTAATGTTCATTTCTCTACCAACGTCGTTATAGAGAATTTGTCAGGACGTCCAACCGGCCTCACAACCACAGACCACGTGTATGGCGTTGTGTGCGCGAGTGGTTTGGTGATGTCAACGTTGTGAACACAGTGCCTCATGGTGGTGTGGGGTTATGGTATGGGCAGGCATAAGCTACGGACAACTAATAGAATTGCATTTCATCGATGGCAATTTCTATGCACAGACATATCATGACGAGATCCTGAGGCCCATTGACGGTGCCATTTATCCATATTCAGCATGATAATGCACTGCCCCACGTCACAAAGATCTGTACACAATTCCTGGAAGCTGAACATTTCCCAGTTCTTCCATGGCATGCATACTCACCAGATATGTCACCAATTGAGCATGTTTGGGATGCTCTGGATCGATGTGTATGTGTTCCAGTTCCCGACAATATCCAGCAACTTTGCACAGCCATTGTAGAGGATTGGGATTCCACAGGTCACAATCAACAGCCTGATCAAATTGTCGTCACAAATCAGATACTGACTAGCTTTCTGATCCACACACCTAGTTTTTTTAAAGGTATCTGTGACCAACAGATGCATATCTGGATTAAGACCTAATGAATTAATTTCAATTCAACGATTTCGTTATATGAACTCTAACGCAGTAAAATCTTTTAAATTGATGCATGTTGCCTTTATATTTTTCAGTATATTAACAAATGACTAGTTGCCAACAATATAAATATATTGTGGAAACTCTTTGTAGGCAAATAGGCAAATAATTAAGTTCCGTAAACATTCATTTTACAGAGTGTAAATAGCTCATTTACATTTTCGGGCAAGTGATCAAATCAACGGGCAACCAAAAAATACTCCTGACTTGCCCGATGGGCAAGTGCCTTTCAGACTTTAATGTAAATCCCTGATGTGCATGTGTATGAAGCAGGTGACCTACGGCCTGGGCTGTCTTTGGATCGTCTAAAGGTCTGGCTTCACCATGCAGTGCACACTTTCATAATAATTAGTAATGGGCACCAATATCGATATGAGCAAGGCATGTCGTAATATCGATTGATCCTCACTGTTAACCTACACTAATATGTAAAATAGCCTGGTCATGTTGCTCACAATGCACATTGGTTTTGTTATTTTTCAGTGAATGCAATCCTTGTCATAGCTCATCATCTCTGATATTACATCATGATCATAGCCCAATCAACAATGTTTTTTTTGTTTTTTTTAACAGTGTTGTGTGAACTTAAATATAGAAATGTGCCTTTGCAACACAAATAGCTGAGTTTATTACACAACAGAGTATAGTTTGCTGACACCCACAACTTCAGAATACTCTGTTAGCTTAAAATACATGTCTCATTAACATATTTCCCAGTGTGCTATCACTCAAACATCAACCAACCCTGGTCACTGATGATGTCCTACGTAGGGTCGTAATTCATTGAAGTTAAATAAAAAACTAATAGATTTGTTTCCTTCCCCATTTCGGCAGCCTGCCTGAATCTCCATCCGACAGTCCAAAATGTAGCTGGCTGTCTTCTGCAGGCTGTCTTCTAACCAGTGATGTACAAATCTTTCCAGTTTCCGTAGTTTTTGAGTTGTGTTAGTTTCAATAATGCATACAACCTGATTCCCCCCCCCCCCAATCGATATGAGTGATCAAAACTACAGGGTTTTTGGCTCATATGCAGTTCATAACGTGTTAGTTTAAAGAAATACAAGTCATCTCATTACTATTGTTGCACATATATGTGGAGATGGGACATTTTAGGTTTTCAGTGATTATTGATTTGGACAGTTCAAAACTGTGTTTTGACATTGGGCTATTTATCCAAAGTTTTTGATAACAGGAAGCAGCGAAAGCATAATTTTTGACTTATTTTTTTGGAATATAAATGGAAGTTACAACATTAATTTCCAATTGTATTCTATTTAATCATGGAAAAAACTGTCGAAACTAAACTTATATAATAGACTTTGAAGGAATGTGAAGACTGTACGGTAAAATATGTAGAAGTTCGATCTCCTTTAAAGCTACAGTTTGGGATAAAAAAACTACTAAATGGCCACCCCGCCACTTGTTTTAGTAAACAGATGAGGGATGGGACAGGAGAAATGTAGCCACTCTCTAATTCGTAGATGGATCAATAGATGTAAGGACAGACAGATGATAACAAAATGATTTTTCATTTAAACATGTTTTGTAAAGCTATACATTGTTTACAATAGCATTGTTTACAATCAATTGAGTAAAATCTTACATATTTTCTTCTGATGCAGTTGTATTAAGCTCATGATTCATTCATAAGTTATATTCTTCAACAATCAATGACTATATACAATTAATAAAGTTCCACAATTTATGTTCTTTAAAAAATAATATGGATGAGCTTTAAACATGTGAACCCCACCTCTTTCTTCAACACAGAGACAGCATCACAGCCAGTAAACCAGAGGGCACTGGATAGAGCATTGTCCCAATGGATGAAGCACGTGACCTACGACCTGGGACATCTTTGGGTCATCTCCAAGTCTGGCTGTAACACCTAACGTAGCAGGTGTAAACGAAACGCCTGAAACTACTATAGATCCCCTACATCAAGGGTGTCAAACTCATTCCACAGAGGGCATTGTTTCTGTGGATGTTTGCTCCTCCCTTGTACTTGTTTGATGAATTAAGGTCACTGATTAGTAAGGAACTCCCCTCACCTGGTTGTGTAGGTCTTAACTGAAAGTAAAAACCAAAAAACCCACAGACACTCGGCCGTCCATGGAATGAGTTTGACACCATTGATGTAGGGGATCTATACTGCCCTACCAAGCAATAAGCAGTAACTGCTCATAGAGTGAAACTGAGAAGAATTACTTCAAAGTTGTTTTATTGTCCAGCCAAATGAATTGTAGGCAGATCATTGGAGATGTGGTTATCTGTTGTCTTACTATGAGGTAATTTTCCATTCATATTGACCCTGACCTCTGACATGACCTTTGATCCTAGTCTGCAGTTACTGCCTTGTTGCTTGGTATACCCACTGGAATACGTTTCCATGACGATAAAATAAAAATACAAACTTTTGTTAATATATTTATTTGTATGTGTCTGTCAGTGTCATATAGTTTGATATTTGTATCAGCGAAGAACAATAAATAATACCAAGGTTTACCGTAGTCACTGCAGCCCAAAGCTCTGTGAAACCAAGGTAAAAGGCAGTAACTGACGTGAGTGATGCCAATTACTGCCTTTTTCCTTGGTTTCACTTGAACTTTTTTGGAGTTACTGCAAACATGAACCCCCCATTTTCTCCATAATACAACAAAATGGAGGCAGGATATTTGTCCACATGATAAAGCATGTAGTTAATGTATAAAAAATGTATAACTCATTTTTGACGAAACACGCAGTTACTGCTCTTTTGCTTGGTAGGGCAGTATAGCAGTTTCAGGTGTTTCGTTTACGCCTGCTACGTTAGGTTACCGTGTATGAGAGATAGCATGGTGGTGTCTGTAACATTCATTCTCATTCCTTGATTCACACCATGTCATCAATAGAGCCTCCAAGAGGATATTATCATCGTGTGAAGACTTGGGCACTGTCATGTTGCTCACAATACTCATTGGTTTAGCTATTATTCAGTGAATGCAATCCTTGTCATAGCTCATCATCTCCCATATTACATCAGGATTTTCCATAAATAAAGCATTGAGTTTAAAACACATTTTGTGTTATTCAACTATGGAGATTATTTTCTCCAAGGCAACGCTGCAAAACTCCAGTAATTTCCGGTTTTGCAATTTGAAACCCTCTGGTTACTGTTCCGCCTCTCTAACGTCAGGGCTACCTCCACCCCTAATATTCCCCAGGTATTTGTTTTGTTGATTACAAAAAGACTTACGGTATATGTACTATCCACTTCCTCATGAAATAGTTAGACTTTTACTGGCAGGTGATTCAATGTGTCATTTCAATGTCGTGACATTTGTTTGAGCTTTATGGTGAAACTGTTCCTTACAGTTGGTGTGACTATTCAAGATGTTTTATACCCTTATAAGGAGGGAGGGACAAAATACTGAGAAACAAGGATGGAAAGGGAGAAACAATATACTTTTGTATATATAATGTATGTGGAAACCCCTTTAAATTAGTGGATTTGGCTATTTCAGTGTATAAAATCGAGCACACAGCCATGCAATCCACATAGATAAACATTGGCAGTAGAATGGCATTACTGAAGAGCTCAGTGACTTTCAATGTGGCACCGTCATAGGGTGCCACCTTTCCAACAAGTCAGTTTGTCAAATTTCTGCCCTGCTAGAGCTGCCCCGGTCAACTGTAAGTGCTGTTATTGTGAAGTGGAAATATCTTTCCATGGCCGAGCAACCGCACACAAGCCTAAGATCACAATGCGCAATGCCAAGCGTCGGCTGGAGTGGTGTTAAGCTCGCCGCCATTGGACTCTAGAGCATTGGAAACACATTCTCTGGAGCGATGAATCACGCTTTACCATCTGGCAGTCCGACTGACGAATCTGGGTTTGGCGGATGCCAGGAGAACGTTACCTGCCCGAATGCATAGTGCCAACTGTAAAGTTTGGTGGAGGAGGAATAATGGTCTGGGGCTGTTTCTCCTGGTTTGGGCTAGGCCCCTTAGTTCCAGTGAAGAGAAATCTTAACGCTACGGCATACAATGACATTCTAGACGATTCTGTGGTTCCAACTTTGTGGAAACAGTTTGGGGAAGCCCTCATCCTGTTTCAGCATGACAATGCCCCGTGCACAAAGCGATTTCCATACAGAAATGGTTTGTCGAGATCGGTGTGTAAGAACTTGACTGGCCTGCACAGAGCCCTGACCTCAACCCCATTGAACACCTTTGAGATTAATTGGAATGCCGACTGCAAGCCAGGCCTATTCGCCCAATATCAGTGAGAGATAAGGTTTTTGAGAGAAATACGCTTTTTGAGAGAAATAAGCGTTTTGTGCGTATGGAACATTTCTGGGATATTTTATTTCAGCTCAAAGAACACGGGACCAACACTTTACACGTTGCATTTATATTTTTGCTCAGTATATATTATTATTGTGTGTCTGTGTGTGGGAGAGGGTGGGGTTATGTCCTCCTCCCGTTAACATTTCCTTGGAACAAGTTGTTTGTCAAATATAAATAGCTCATTAATAATTATTTTATGGGGGGTTGAAAGCTGTTTGCAGGGCTATATAAGGGGGAAAAGTCTGTGTTCAACCAAACTACGAACAAACTTATACTGTAGATCTACAGAGACATCATGAGAGCCACTGCAGCCGTCCTACTGGTCCTCTGTCTCCTGGCCATCAGTCATGGTAAGTTACCATCATCTGAAAAACTATTTTAAAGTCAACTCTACACTAAACTTGAAATTGATCATCAAGTTGGCTCCATAATTTCATCCTCCTTTTTGCTGGTGTCCTCTACTCATGTGTCTTTGATCTGGTGTCTCCATAGCATGGGACTGTCAGACTGTAGTGGATATATATAATCTGATGCAGATCGACGCAGGACTGGGACAAGTGGTTGCAACGAACACAAGTCAAATCCCCTTCTACCTGGTAGGTGATAAATGGATCCCCCTGCCTGGATCCCTGAGGCATATCACTATAGGACCAGCAGGGATCTGGGGTGTCAACAGCGGAAACATCATCTTCAAGTATGTGGCCGGTAACTGGCAGCAATATGCAAGTAAGTGGAGAGCATTACTCAATTATGAATCCAGAGGACACCTGCTTCTTAGCTTTCCTGATATCATCAGGTTAAATGATTCATGTTCAACATTATGTCATTGTACTGTAAGTCATTTGGCAGTACTCACACATGCGTACTCCTTGTTTGCTTGTCTGTCTCTGTCTTTGTGGTCTTCAGTCGGTGTGAAGCAGGTGGATGCTGGGGGTGCCGAGTTTATTGTGGGGGCCAACATGGACAATACTCCATTCTGTGTGAAAAGTAGTGCCATAGTTGGCATCATGGGACAAGACACACACTATCATGGGACAAGATTGCCAGGAAGTGTGAAGTACCTCAGTTGTGGACACTTTGGGTGCTGGGCAGTCAACAACAATGATGAAATCTTCTTAATGAGTGTAAGATCTGGGACAGAGTGTGAGATCTGGAGTATAGTGGTAGAGTATGGAGAGTGTCAGTTATTTTAAAACTGTTTCATATAATAACTGTTGAAATTGTCCTAAAACCCTGATTGACTTGAATCTGTTTGTTTTCAGAATGTGAACAAAGACACTTGTCAAAACAAGGGGTGGAGTCACATTGACGGCAAGCTTTCCATGATTGAGGTGGCAACTGATGGTAGTGTCTTTGGGGTCACCTCTGACGGCCAAGTTTATACCAGGTAAGGTTGATACTTAACTATATGTATGGTTCCACCTTTTCCCCCCTCAACATTAGTAACTTTAAAATGACTTGTAATAAGAACTTATAATAATAATGATATATCTTTATGAATAACTCTGACCCTTACTGTACATGCTTTGTGAAGCGATTTATACCAAAATTAAAACAGACGCATAAATCAAATCTGTAAAATATAATCAGATCTAAACTTATAAGACTTATAAAGAAATGTGTGAACAGTTTATGGTACATTTTGAAAAGGTTGGATATCCTTTAAAGCTACAGTTTTGGATTTTAAAAAACAACTGCACGGTCACCCCACCGCTTGTTTTGGTAAACAACTGAGATATGTAGCTAGAGAAATGTAACTATTCTCAAATTCATAGATGGCGCTATGGATGCAAGGACAGATCATCCATGAGAAAAAAAAAAACATACATTGTTCATTGAAATAACATTGTTTACAAACAATTGAGTAAAGCTTATATTTTGGCTTCTGATGCGATTGTATTAAGCTCAAGAGTCCTACATTATATTGTTCAATAATCAATAGCTATATACAATTAATAAAGTCTGAAGATGTATGTACTTAAAAAAATATATAAGCTTTAAATGCGAACCTCACCTCTTTATTCAACATAGAGACGGCATCACAGCCAGTAAACCAGAGGGCACTGGATGGAGCATTGTCCCAATGTACATGCCAATGACGCACGTGACCTACGACCTGGGACGTCTTTGGGTCGTCTCCAAGTCTGGCGTCACCATGGTGTGCAAACGTTAGCCTCTCCTCTGCATCTGAAGGCCGTTCAGGATCTGACTAAAGTTCACTTGTTAACTCATTGATCTCTCTTTCTGGAGCAGACTTCTGCTTGAGAATTATCAACATTAGTTCAGAACAATCCTTCATTCTAAAACCTATTGCTCTAACAATATTTTTTTCAGTTTTTTATCTCTATCAATAGTAATCACTGATCTTAATGACATTTTAAAGAATTTTCTCTAACATAATTGACAAGCAACAGCTATATAAAAGTTTATTATTTTCTTAATCACTCCTTGATTAACACTTCAATAGAGCTTTGCCATAGCTGCTATCTGATCGTAGTGTAAACTTGGGCACGGTGATCCACATGGGTTTTGCTGTGCTTCAGAGGTCATCAATAGGGTTGGATGGAATCCTTGTCATTATCTCATTATATAATCATTTCCCGTGGATAAAGCATTCAGTTTGAAACTAATTTCAGTGTTTTTTTAATCATATTGAACAGGGGGATTTAAGGTTGCCCTGCAAAGATCCAGTGAAACTTGAGAGATCTGTTTTGTGAATCTTCTTACTATGAATGTTAGATACGATTAAAGTACTACAGTGTTCATGAACTGGTAAACCTTTAGTTCCCTGATGCATAGTTTGATTGACAGGTGCCCTATTCTTGTAGTCTCACAGGGACATATTGTTATGTTGATTTAAATAAAGCCTTTGACAACACCTTTTACAGTGTGCTCTGTTAATAATAATATAATAATATGCCATTTAGCAGATGCTTTTATCCAAAGCGACTTACAGTCATGTGTGCATACATTTTTACGTATCGGTGGTCCCGGGGATCGAACCCACTACCCTGGAGTTACAAGCGCCATGCTCTACCAATTGAGCTACAGAGGACCACATCTTTGTTAAAGATGGTTAACTACCCACTACTCACTACACTACTCTGAGGGAAATGTGTAATTTAATATTAACAATCTGGGAGATTTCCTGCTGTTCAATGGCCATTTAATATACCAGAGTTATAAAGCCTACTCTTAGAAAAATAAGTGTTATCTAGAGACTTAAAAGTGTTCTTCGGCTGTCCCCATAGTTCATTTTCTTCTTTTGACACCAAAGCCATATGAGTAGAGCTCACAGACAAAGACAGATAAACAAAGTACAAAGAGACAAAGACCTGAGTAGAGTACACCGACAACAAGGAGGAGGAAATTATGTAGCCAACCTGATGATTAACTCCAAGTTGAGCAGGCATGCTTCAGATGATGGTTAATTTACCACGTCTGATGGCCAGGAGACAGAGGAACAGCAGGACGGCTGCAGTGGCTCTCATGATGTCTCTGTAGATCTACAGTATAAGTTTGGTTGTACACCAGACTTCAATTATCCCGTTGAAGGACTTTGCACTTTATAGCACCGCACAGCTTTGACTAATGATGTCTTCCTGTTCCACCTGTTCATTGAAGAGTTGATGGTATCCGGGAGAGAGAGGAGTGTTGTGTAAATATCACCTGGTGATTAAGCGCTTTTTTCACTGCGTTTACATTTTCTGAATACGTTTGATGTGTTTACATTTTCTGAATATGTTTGATGGGTTTACATTTTCGGAATACGTTTGCTGTGTTTACATTTTGAAATACAGTGCCTATAGAAAGTCTACACCCCACTTCACATTTTATTGTCTTACGAAGTGGGATTAAAATGGATGCAATGTTTTGTATATTTTGTAATGTCCAAATAATATATACATAAAAAATGTAAATGAATGAAAAATAAAAAAACTAATTTACCTTGATTAGATAAGTATTCAACCCTCTGAGTCAATAGATGTCAGAAACACCTTTGGCAGCGATTACAGCTGTGAGTCTTTCTGGGTAAGTCTTATAAGAGCTTTATACACCTCAGGCAAAAACCAAAACGTGCACCCCTTGGGTTCCCCAGGACCGGGTTTGGGAAACGCTGGACTAAAGGCTATAATGCAGAGGTAGACAACCCAGGTCCTGGAGTGCCGCAGGTACTTCATGTTTTTGATTTAACTGACATGGAAGACCAGGGGACTCATTTATCGACAGTGCGTAGGCACAAATCTGTGCGTAAACCATGCATTTCCACGCAGTGTGAGATTTATCAACATGAATGTTTCCTTGAGAGCGTGTGTAAATTTAGGCACAACCATGACCATTCCTATGCACAGTGCCAAGTGGTGGGATAAGGGAACTGCTTGTCAAGCGTAGAATGGGGAAAATATATGCTGAAAATGTGTGACATTGTGAGAGTAGGCCTAATCATTGAATCATTTTTAAATGTAATTGTATTTCCATTGTGAATTCATGCAACACACCTTGACAGGCTATATACAGTACCAGTCAAACGTTTGGACACACCTATTCATTCAAGTGTTTGTCTTTATTTTTACTATTTTCTACATTGTAGAATAATAGTGAAGACATCAAAACTATGAAATAACACATATGGAATCATGTAGTAACCAAAAAAGTGTTAAACTAATCAAAATATATTTTATATTTGAGATTCTTCAAAGTAGCCACCCTTTGCCTTGATGACAGCTTTGCACACTCTTGGCATTCTCTCAACCAGCTTAACCTGGAATGCTTTTTCAAATATGCCTTAAGGAGTTCTCACATACGCTGAGCACTTGTTGGTTGCATTTCCTTCACTCTGTGGTCCAACTCATCCCAAACCATCTCAATTGGGTTGAGGTCGGGTGATTGTGGAGGCCAGGTCATCTGATGCAGCACTCTATCACTCTCCTTCTTGATAAAATAGCCCTTACACAGCCTGGAGGTGTGTTGGGTCATTGTCCTGTTGAAAAACAAATGATAGTCCCACTAAGCCCAAACCAGATGGGATGGCGTATCGCTGCAGAATTCTGTGGTAGCCATGCTTGTTAAGTGTGCCTTGAATTCTAAATAAATCACTGACAGTGTCACCAGCAAAGCACCCCCACACCATCACACCACCTCCTCCATGCTTCACGGTGGGAACCACACATGTAGAAATCATCTGTTCTCCTACTCTGCATCTCACAAAGACACGGTGGTTGGAACCAAAAATCTCACATTTGGACTCATCAGACCAAATTTCCACCAGTCTAATGTCCATTGCTCGTGTTTCTTGGCCCAAGCAAGTCTCTTCTTATTGGTGTTCTTTAGTAGTGGTTTATTTGGACCATGAAGGCCTGATTCACACAGTCTCCTCTGAACAGTTTATGTTGAGATGTGTCTGTTACTTGAACTCCGTGAAGCATTTATTTGGGCTGCAATTTCTGAGGCTGGTAATTCTAATGAACGTATCCTCTTCAGCAGAGGTAACTCTGGGTCTTCCTTTCCTGTGGCGGTCCTCATGAGAGCCAGTTTCATCATAGCGCTTGATGGTTTTTGCGACTGCACTTGAAGAAACTTTACAAGTTCTTGACATTTTCCAGATTGACTGACCTTCATGTCTTAAAGTAATGATGGACTGTCATTTCTCTTTGCTTATTTGAGCTGTTCTTGCCATAATATGGACTTGGTCTTTTACCAAATAGGGCTATCTTCTGTATACCAACCCTACCTTGTCACAACACAACTGATTGGCTCAAATGCATTAAGAAGGAAATAAATTAACTTTTAACAAGGCACACCTGTTAATTGAAATGCATTCCAGGTGACTACCTCATGAAGCTGGTTGAGAGAATGCCAAGAGTGTGCAAAGCTGTCATCAAGGCAAAGGTGGCTACTTTGAAGAATCTCAAATATAAAATATATTTCGATTTGTTTAACACTTTTTTTGGTTACTACATGATTCCATATGTGTTATTTCATAGTTTTGATGTCTTCACTATTATTCTACAATGTAGAAAATAGTAAAAATAAAGAAAAACCCTGAAATGAGTAGGTGTGTCCAAACTTTTGACTGGTACTGTATAATTTGACCACATCAGTGCATTAGTTGCGATAATAATCCATATAAAGTACAGTCATTTGTTAAATTAGGCAGGTGTGAAAGTGAAACCATTGTTGAAATAGTAAAAAATACTGAGTTAATGGGAAATTCAATGAGAGATAGCTGATCTGCTCTGTTGGTAGGTTTGGCACCTGTTGCATTTTGCAGAGAGTGCGTTTTTAGAGACAGGTGGGACTTTTTTATATCAGAAAGTACAGATTGGTTCATCAGATATCATTTCCCAACTGTCACCTGACGTATAGCCACCTGCTGCTCCACCAATATATTGATACAACTCATCTTGTCCGAGAGAGAATTACACAGTTATCAAAACGTCACACCAAGGTAATCCTACACCAAAACCATATTTAATTTGAAGTGTTTGTAAAATTCACTATCTGAAAATTGTATGGTGGAAAAATTATTGGAACCATTTCCGTGGTTGACCGCTAGGTTTTATGACGCGTCCACTGTGTGTTTTTTTACATTGGATAAAAGTAGAGACTCAGAGCTAGAAAATTGTATATCATACACTACCATTGAGGAACAATAGGAAAGTAATTCTGCTGTCACGGATTCAGCCGAGGCTGCCCCTCCTCCTTGCTCGGGCAGGCTTCGGCGTTCGTCGTCACCGGAGTACTAGCTGCTACCGATCCATGTTTCTACTTGTTTTGTCTGTATTGGTCTCACCTGTTTCCCATCTTGTAATTATGTCTTCCCTATTTAACCCTCTGGCTCACACTGTGTGTTGTGCGTGTTTGTCCATGTTTTGGTTGTCGTATGTGAGCGGGTTTGTTCCTCCCTGCGTGGAGGCATGTTCATTAAGAGACCTACGAGTAAAGTGCATTTTTCGAGTAGCTCTGTGTTCTGCGCCAAACTTCGTCCTAGATTCAGGTGCAGCTGGGAACTTTATTGATCATCAGTTTTCCCGTAGTTTAGGGATTCCTATTGTGCCTGTTGCTGTGCCCTTCCATGTACATGCCCTAGATAGTCGCCCTTTAGGGTCAGGTCTGATTAGGGAGGTCACAACTCCACTCTGGATGAAGACGCAGGAGGGTCATGAGGAAAAAATTAGTCTCTATCTGATTGATTCTCCTGCATTTCCAGTGGTGTTGGGGCTTCCCTGGCTAGCCTCTCATGACCCCACTATTTCATGGCAACAGAGGGCTCTCAAGGGATGGTCTAGTCAGTGCTCGGGGAGGTGTGTAGGTGTTTCCGTAGGGGCAACTACGGTGGAAAGTCCAAACCAAGTTTCCACCATGCACATTCCGCCTGAATATGCCGATTTTGCTCTCGCCTTCTGTAAAATCAAGGCGACTCAATTACCACCCCATCGACAGGGGGATTGTGCGATAAACCTCCAGGTAGGCGCTGCACTTCCCCGGAGTCACGTGTATCCTCTGTCACGGGAGGAGACAGCAGCTATGGAAACATATGTCACCGAATCTCTGAGGCAGGGATACATTCGGCGTTCCACTTCCCCTGTCTCCTCAAGTTTATTTTTGTGAAGAAGAAGGATGGTGGCTTACGCCCGTGCATTGACTATCGTGGTCTTAATCAGATCACTGTGAAGTACAGCTATCCACTGCCTCTGATTGCTAGTATGACGGAGACATTGCACGGGGCGCGCTTCTTCAGTAAATTGGATCTCAGGAGCACGTACAACCTGGTGCGTATCCGGGAGGGAGATGAGTGGAAAACAGCATTCAGTACCACCTCTGGGCACTATGAGTACCTTGTCATGAGCATGTGTCTCTGGTGCGTCAAGTGCTTGGTCGACTGTTGGAGCATGACCTGTGTGTGAAGGCAGAGAAATGTCTGTTCTTCCAAGAGTCCTCCTTCCTAGGGCACCGCCTGTCCGCGTCAGGGGTGGAGATGGAGATTGACTGCATTTCGGCTGTGCGTAATTGGCCGACTCCAACCACGGTGAAGGATGTGCAGCGATTCTTGGGTTTTGCCAACTACTACCGGAGGTTTATCCGGGGCTTTGGTCAGGTAGCGGCTCCCATTACCTCCTTGCTGAAGGGGGGACCAGTGCGACTGTAGTGGTCAGCTGAGGCGGACAGGGCTTTTGGTCATCTGAAGGACCTGTTTACCTCGGCTCCAGTCCTGGCTCATCTGGCTCCTCCTTAGCATTCCAGGTTGAGGTGGACGCGTCCGAGGCTGGGATAGGAGCTGTACTGTCTCAGCGCTCGGGTACGCCACCAAAGCTCCGCCCCTGTGCTTTCTTTTCTAAGAAGCTCAGTCCGGCGGAGCACAACTATGATGTGGGGGACCGGGAGCTGTTAGCTGTGGTTAAGCCTCTGAAAGTGTGGAGGCATTGGCTTGAGGGGGCTAAACACCCTTTCCTCATTTTGACTGACCACCGCAATCTGGAGTACACCCGGGCGGCGAGGAGATTGAACCCTCGCCAGGCAAGGTGGGCCATGTTCTTCACTCGTTTTGTGTTTACTCTTACTTACAGACCAGGTTCCCAGAACGCTAAGGCAGACGCCCTGTCCCGACTGTATGACACAGTTGGAGAGGTCCATTGAGCCCACTCCCATACTTCCGGTGTCGTGTCTGGTGGCACGGTGGTGTGGGAGGTTGACGAGGACATCGAGCGGGCGTTTCGTACCGAGCCCACTCCCCCCCCCCCAGTGTCCAGAGGGTCGTATGTACAGTACGTGCCGCTCAAGGTTCGCGATCGATTGATCTATTGGGCTCACACGTCACCCTCCTCTGGTCATCCTGGCATCTGTCGGACAGTGCACTGTCTTAGTGGGAAGTACTGGTGGCCCACTTTAGCCAAGGACATGAGGGTTTATGTTTCCTCCTGCTCGGTGTGCGCCCAGTGTAAGGCACCTAGACACCTGCCCAGAGGTGAAATTACAACCCCTACCCGTTCCACAACGGCCGTGGTCCCACCTATCGGTGGTTTTTGTTACGGACCTTCCACCCTCACAAGGGAACACCACGATCCTGGTCGTTGTGGATCGGTTTTCTAAGTCCTGCCGTCTCATTCCTATGCCAGGTCTCCCTACGGCCCTACAAACTGCTGAGGCCCTATTTACACACGTCTTCCGGCACTACGGGGTGCCTGAGGATATTTTATCGGATCGGGGTTCCCAGTTCACCTCAAGGGTCTGGAGGGCGTTCATGGAACATCTGGGGTCTCGATCAGCCTGACCTCAGGTTTTCACCCTGAGAGTAATGGACAGGTAGAGAGAGTTAACCAGGATGTGGGTAGGTTTCTGCGGTCATATTGCCAGGACTGGCCGGGGGAGTGGTAGGGTTTTATCCCCTGGGCAGAGATGGCCCAAAACTCACTCCGCCACTCATCCACTAACCTTTCTCTCTTTCAGTGTGTGTTAGGTTATCAGCCGGTCCTGGCACCTAGGCATCAGAGCCAGATCGAGGCTCCTGCGGTGGATGAGTGGTTTCGATGCTCGGAAGAGACCTGGAACACTGCCCATGTACGCCTACAGCGGGCCATCAGGCAACAAAAGGTGAGCGCCGACCGCCACCACAGTGAGGCCCCGGTGCCTGCCCTGCCGGAAGCTGGGTCAGCGGTTTGTGGGGCCATTAAAAGTCCTGAGGAGATTGAACGAGGTGTGTTATAGGTTACAGCTTCCTCTGAATTACCATATTAACCCCTCGTTCCATGTGTCTCTCCTCAGGCCGGTAGTAGCTGGTCCACTCCAGGAGTCTGAGGTACGGGAGGTTCCTCCGCCCCCACTGGACATCGAGGGGGCACCGGCGTTCTCGGTCCGTTCCATCTTGGATTCGAGGCGTCGGGTGGGGGGCCTGCAGTATCTCGTGGAGTGGGAGGGGTAATGTCCGGAGGAACGGTGCTGGGTCCCTAGGACGGACATCCTCGATCCCTCCATGTTGAGGGATTTCCACCGTAGTCATCCGACTCGCCCTGCTCCGCGTCCTCCTGGCTGTCCCCGAGGCCAGGGTCGGCGCACGGCTAGTGCTGCGCGTCAAGTGGGGGGGTACTGTCACGAATTCAGCCAAGGCTGCCCCTCCTCCTTGCTCGGGCAGGCTTCGGCGTTCATCGTCACCGGAGTACTAGCTGCTACCGATCCATGTTTCTATGTTCTACTTGTTTTGTCTGTATTGGTCTCACCTGTTTCCCATGTTGTAATTATGTGTTCCCTATTTAACCCTCTGGCTCACACTGTGTGTTGTGCGTGTTTGTCCATGTTTTGGTTGTCGTATGTGAGCGGGTTTGTTCCTCCCTGCGTGGAGGCATGTTCCTTAAGAGACCTACGAGTAAAGTATGTTTTTCAAGTAGCTCTGTGTCCTGCACCTGACTTCGTCCTACCGCATTACACTGACGCCTTGACATCTGCTTTGAGAGTTGATAAACTTGTAACCTCACTTTTGAGAAATTTGCCCTTGAATGTTTTGGTAAACCTACTGGAGCGCTCTTCTTTGTCTACACCCATTTAGCATCATTCACACCATCTTAAGCCTTAGCCCCACCCATCTGTTTAAGGATTCACAGGCCATGTACTAAACAACCAAAGATTTCAAGACTAAAGGCTGGTTTATACTACGTCTATTGACAGTTGTCGCAGTGACATCATGAACATTCTATTGTCATCTGACATCAAACTTGTCGTTATAAAAAAGTATAAACACAAAAACTACAGGCTGCATGACATCAGCAGCCTGGTGGTCCAAAATAGTATAACTAGTGTATTTTAACACCAATAAATCCACCCGTTTAAAAATTAATTTAGTGTATGTCAATCTAGCAAACAGGGCAACTAAAAGCAACTTTCTAAACAATGTTTTAGTTTGTTTCTAGAATGTTAGCTAGCTAGCTAATGTTAATTTAGCTGGCTAGCCAGTTCAAATAATGACCATATCATATAGCTGGCTATGTCTTCACTGTAGCTCATTTGTCTTCATTATTACAGGAAAATAAACTCACAACAAGATCATTATTTACAAGTGAGTGTGACAAAATAAAAGCAGGGCATTCTACCGGAGAATTTTAGAACTTGGACACTGTGTCATTGCCCTAATGTTATATCCTAATTTGACTTTGGTGCAGGTCATGTTCTTCACATCACCGTCTCTTGTAAACACATACTATATCAAAAAAAGTATTTTTGTCATATGCACAGCATACAGAAGGTGTAGTGAAATGGTTACTTGCATAGTGGAATCTTTTGTTTAGACATGTAGCTAGCTAGCTAAACAATGAACTATAATCCCAACTCATAACGTTACTATCCTGCATGAATCTGCAGGTAGCTAACCAACCAGGTTCAATGCAAATATCTCAGTGAAACAAATAATATTACTACACAGATCATACACATAACGTAATTGTATGCTTTATCTTGAAATGAAAACAACTTTCTGACTAAATTAGAAAAGTACAATATCTGAAAATGTAGCTAGCTAGACTATCTTACCCGTATACATGGCTGGACGCTTCTCCCTCTATGTCACGGATGCCATGGTTGCCCTTAGTTTGAAGATGTAATCCGGAGACAGGTGTTGTATACAATAGCTTTCTGTGTGTTCTCTTTTCGACTCCCTCTGTGTTTTTGCAATCAAACGGCATAATTTTCTCCATCTCCTTAGCTATTATATTCTAATTCCACCGGGCATTCCACTGATCTTGAAAACTCGGTCCGCCAGAAAGTGGAGAGCAACACTTTTGCAGTTCTACTACTTGATATCTTTAAAAAAATCAGCGTTAGAAAAGATTACCTACACATACTGACCAGCTCATGTTTTAGACAGAAGCATGTTACATGACAGACCAATCCAAACTCATCTCTCGGCATGTTCATCCCATCCATTATCTCAGCCAATCATGGCTAGCGGGAAGGTTCCCGTCTTTTTCTGTGGCTAAACCAACTAGGCTCGTAATTTAACAATTGTATTTTTGTATTTACAGATGGCATACAAGTTTGTCATTAAGGCACATGAAAGTTCACATGTTCCAGAAGTCATTTCGGTATATCAGAACATTAGAATTCAATGGCATTCTTACATGTTCTATGTTTGAGCTGCTTTTGAAGCTGCAAAAGTCAAATTAAAAACATTATTGGCATTGTTGAATTAGATTTGCATAATAGCAGGCCACAACTGATGGTTTGGTTAGCTTAACTGGTAAGTCTCTGTTTGGTTACCAAGGCAACTATTGTAGCTATCTACAGTGCATTCGGAAAGTATTCAGACCTCTTGACTTTTTCCACATTTTGTTACATTACAGCCTTATTCTAAAATGGATTACATTTTTTAAAATCCTCATCAATCTACACACAATACCCCATAATGACAAAGCGAAAACAGGTTTTTAGAAATATTTGCTAATTTATAAAAAAAGAAATACCTTATTGAAATAAAATAAAATGTTATGGGTCACATACACATATTTAGCAGATGTTATTGCGGGTGTAGCAAAATGTTTGTGTTCTTAGCTCCAACAGTGCAGTAGTATCTATAATTCACAACAATACACACAAATCTAAAAGTAAAAGAATGGAATTAAGAAATATATAAATATTAGGATAAGCAATGTCGGAGTGGCATTGACTAAAATACAGTAGAATAGAATACAGTATATACATATGAAATTAGTAAAGCAGTGTGTAAACATTCTTAAAGTGACAAGTGTTCCATTTATAAAGTGACCAGTGATTCCGTGTCTATGTACATAGGGCAGCAGCCTCTAAGGTGCAGGGTTGAGTAACCGGGTGGTAGCTGTCTAGTGATGTTTATTTAACAGTCTGATGGCCTTGAGATAGAAGCTGTTTTTCAGTCTCTCGGTCCCAGCTTTGATGCAACTGTACTGACCTCGCCTTCTGGATGATAGCGGGTTGAACAGGCCGTGGCTCGGGTGGTTGATGTCCTTGATGATTTGGCCTTCCTGTGATATCGGGTGCTGTAGGTGTCCTGGAGGGCAGGCATTGTGCCCCCAGTGATTCGTTGGGCAGACCGCACCACCCTCTGGAGAGCCCTGCGGTTGCGGGCGGTGCAGTTGCCATACCAGGCGGTGATACAGCCCAACAGGATGCTCTCAATTGTGCATCTGTAAAAGTTTGTGAGGGTCTTAGGGGCAAAGCCAAATTTCTTCAGCCTCTTGGGATTATCAGTGATGTGTACGCTGACGAACTTGAAGCTTTTCACTTTCTCCACTGCGGTCCCGTCAATGTGGATAGGGGCGTGCTCCCTCGTGCTGTTTCCTGAAGTCCATGATTAGCTCTTTTGTTTTGTTGACATTGAGGGAGAGGTTATTTTCTTGGCACCACTCCGCCAGGGCCCTCACCTCCTCCCTGTAGGCTGTCTCGTCATTGTTGGTAATCAAGCCTACTACTGTTGTGTCGTCTGCAAACTTGATGATTGAGTTGGAGGCGTGTGTGGCCACGCAGTCATGGGTGAACAGGGAGTACAGGAGGTAGCTGAGCACGCATCCTTGTGGGGCTCCTGTGTTGAGGATCAGCAAAGTGGAGGTGTTGTTTCCTACCTTCACCACCTGGGGGTGGCCCGTCAGGAAGTCCAGGACCCAGTTGCACAGGGTGGGGTTCAGACACAGGGCCCCGAGCTTAATGATGAGCTTGGAGGGTACTATGGTGTTGAAGGCTGAGCTATAGTCAATGAACAGCATTCTTACATAGGTATTCCTCTTGTCCAGATGGGATTGTGCAGTGCGATGGCGATTGCATCATCTGTGGATCTATTGGGGCGGTAAGCAAATTGAAGTGTGTGTAGGGTGTCAGGTAAGGTAGAGTGATATGATCCTTAACTAGCCTCTCAAAGCTCTTCATGATGACAGAAGTGAGTGCTACAGGGTGATAGTAATTTAGTTCAGTTACCGTTGCTTTCTTCATTACAGGAACAATGGTGGCCATCTTGAAGCAAGTGGGGACAGCAGACTGGCATAGGGAGAGATTTAATATGTCTGTAAACACTCCAGGCAGCTGGTCTGCGCATGCTCTGAGGACGCGGCTTGGGTTCAAGAGTTAACACACTTGAATGTCTTACTCGTGTCGGCCAAGGAGAACAAGAGCACACAGTCCTAGGGTGCGGGCCATCTCGGTGACACTGTGTTATCCTCAAATTTGGCGAAGAAGGTGTTTAGCTTGTCCGGGAGCAAGACGTCGGTGTTCGCGATGTGGCTGGTTTTCCCTTTGTAATCCGTGATTGTCTGTAGACCCTGCCACATACGTCTTGTGTCTTAGCTGTTGAATTGCGACTCCACTTTTTGTCTGTACTGACGTTTTGCCTGCTTGATTGCCTTAAGGAGGGAATAACTACACTGTTTGTATTCGACCGTATTCCCAGTCACCTTGCCATGGTTAAATGCAGAGGCTACCCAGAACATATCCCAGTCCGCGTGATCAAAACAATCTTGAAGCATGGATTCCGATTGGTCAGACCAGCGTTGAATCGACCTTAGCACGGGTACTTGCTGTTTGAGTTTCTGCCTATAGGAAGGGAGGATCTGATTTGCCGAAGGGAGGGTGGGGGAGGGCCTTGTAGGCATCCCGGAAGGGGGAGTAGCAGTGGTGTAGTTTTCTTCCAGCGTGAGTACTACAGTCAATGTGTTGATAGAACTTTGGTAGCGTTTTCCTCAAATTAGCTTTTTTTTATCCCCAGCTACAATAAATGCGGCATCAGGATATGTGGTTTCCAGTTTGCATAAAGTCCAGTGTAGTACCTTGAGGGCCATTGTGGTATCGGCTTGAGGGGGAATATACACGGCTGTGACTATAACCGAAGAGAATTCGCTTGGGAGGTAACACGGTCTGCATTTGATTGTGAGGTATTCTAGGTTGGGTGAACAAAAGGACTTGAGTTTCTGTACATTATCACAATCACACCATGAGTAGTTAATCATGAAACATACACCACCGCCTTTCTTCTTCCCAGAGAGTTATTTATTCCTGTCTGCGCGATGTACTGAGAACCCAGCTGGGGACAGTACATCGCGCAGATGGGGACAGTATGCCCAGAGAGAGCCATGATTCCGTGAAACAGAGTATGTTACAGTCTCTGATGTCTCTCTGGAAGGAGATCCTCGCCCTGAGCTATTCTACTTTATTGTCCAGAGACTGAACATTAGTGAGTAATATACTCGGAAGCGGATGGTGTGCACGCCTCCTGAGTCAGACTAGAAGTCCACTCCGAATACCTCTTCTCCGCCGGCGGCATCTTGGAGCAGCCTCTGGGATAAGTGTAATTGCCCTGGGGGATACGAACAAAGGACCAATTCGGAAAAGTCGTATTCCTGGTCGTAATGCTGGTGTGTTACCACCACTCTGATATCCAAAAGTTATTTCCGGCTGTATGTAATAACACAAAAAAAAATCGGGTCTAATAATGTAAGAAAAACACACCAAAAAACAAAATACTGCAAAGTTGCTTAGGAGCTAGAAGCAGAGCTTCCGTGTCAGTCGGTGCCATCTTTCATAAGTATTCAGACCCTATGCTATGACACTCAAAATTGAGTTCAGATGTATCCTGTTTCCATTGATCATCCTTGAGATGTTTCTACAACTTAATTGGAGTCCACCTGTGGTAAATTCGATTGATTGGACATGATTTGGAAAGGCACACACCTGTCTATATAAGGTCCCACAGTTGACAGTGCATGTCAGAGCAAAAACCAAGCTATGAGGTTGAAGGAATTGTCCGTAGAGCTCCGAGACAGGATTGTGTCGAGGCACAGATCTGGGGAAGGGTACCAAAACATTTCTGCAGCATTGAAGGTCCCCAAGAACACAGTGGCCTCCATCATTCTTAAATTGACGAAGTTTGCAACCATGTCCTTGAGTGGCCCAGCCAAAGCTCGGACTTGAACCCGATCGAACATCTCTGGAGGGACCTGCAAATTGCTGTGCAGCGACGCTCCCCATCCAACCTGAGAGAGTTTGAGAGGATCTGCAGAGAAGAATGGGAGGAACTCCCCAAATAGATAAAAAAATGGGCCTCACAATTGGCCTCAGGATCTCTTCATGGTATTTCTTTGCATTGTATTTGCCATCGATAAAATGCAGTTGTTTTCATTGTCTGTAGCTTATGCCTGCCCATACCATAACCCCACCGGCACTCTTTTCACTGCAAACAGCTCGGCCACACAATGCCAAATTCACTAAAAAGATGTTGCCGATTGCCCGCCAATTGCCCGCTCCCTCAAAACTTGAGACATCTGTGGCATTGTATTGTGTGACAAAACGTCACATTTTAGAGTGGCCGTTTATTGTCCCCAGCACAAGGTGCACCTGTGTAATGATCATGCTGTTTAATCAGCTTCTTGATATGCCACAACTGTCAGGTGGATGGATTATCTTGGCAAAGGAGAAATGCTCATTAACAAGGATGTAAACAACTTTGTGCACAGAATCTAAGAGAAATATGCTTTTTGTGCATATGGAACATTTCTGGGATCTTTTATTTCAGCTCATGAAACATGGGACCAACACTTTACATGTTGCGTTTATATTTTTGTTCAGTGTAGTAAACTTGCTAGCTACTTCAGTGGATGTTGAACACATTTCTATTTACAAATGAACACATTTCTAGTGGCAATAATTGTTAAATTACTGTCATGTTATGAAATGGATAATCAACTCTGGGCTGTATGTGTTCTCTGGAAAATAATGCAACTCCGTGGAAGGTCAGATCCATTCCGCTCGTGTGTCGTGGAACACACCTTCCATGTTGTTCATTATTTTCCATAGAACGCATTGCCCCTCGATGATTATCGCTTACATTACGCCCCAAAATGTCCGTTGTGGTTACAGTGTTAATATCACCATGTCACCAATAGAGCCTTCTAGGGGGCTTTTTCATCATGGTATAAAAACTTTTGGGCATGGTCGTTGCTCACAACACAGATTGGTTTTGCTGTGGTTCAGAGGTCATTGATAGGGTTTGATGGAATCCTTGTCATTGCTCATTATCTCATAATTCATTTTTTACTCAATAAATTAAAGCATTCAGTTTGAAACCAATTCTGTTTTTCAATTATTGAAATGATTTCCTCCAAGGAAACGCTGCAAAACTCCAGTAATTCCCAGCTATGCAATTTGAAACATTCCGGTGACTGGCCCACCGCCGCCTCAACGCTACCGCCACCCATAATATGCCCCAGGTATTTGTCACGTTGATTACAGGAAAGCCTTTGACGTCTTACAGTATATGCGCCATCCACTTCCTTATGACTTGCATATTATTAATATTAGCTCTCTGTGTACATCCAAGGGCTAGCCGTGCTGCCCTGTTCTGAGCCAAATCCTTTTTTGTGGCACCTGACCACACGACTGAACAGTAGTCCAGGTGTGACAAAACTGGGGCCTGTAGGACCTGCCTTGTTGATAGTGCTGTTAAGAAGGTAGAGCAGCCCTTTATTATGGACATACTTCATCGGTAACGCTTGCCGTACGGTATCAGAGAGAAAAGTGTAGGACTTGGGTGGCTGGAGTCTTTGACAATTTTTAGTGCCTTCCTCTGACACCACCTGGTATGGAGGTCCTGGATGGCAGGGTGCTCAGCACCAGTGATGTACTGGGCAGTAAGCATTAACCTCTGTAGTGCCTTGTGGTCGGATGCCAATCAGCTGCCATACCAAGCGGTGTTGCAGCCAGTCGGGACGCTCTCAATGTTGCAGTGTATAACTTTTTGAGGATCTGAGGTTCCATGCCAATCATTTTCAGTCTCCTCAGGGGGAAGAGGCGTGTTGTGCCCTCTACAGTGTTGGTGTGTTTGGACCATGATAGATCCTTAGTGATGTGGACACCGACGAACTTGAAGCTTTCAACCCGCTCCACTACAGCAATGCATGTTAATGTTCACTGGGCGTCGGGGCTCTTAACAAAACTTTCCCCGTACATAAGACACCTTCATCCAATGACTAATGACCTCCCTGTAGAACTGCCTCCAGTACATGAGTCATCCCAATAAATGCCAACCTGCTTTGACACAACAGTGATTCCACTAAATGATCAGTATTTGTGTGTCAGGCTGCATGCTGAAATCAGAGAGAAACCAGGTGAAGAGAGCCGATTGATGAAACAGGAAGGTTTGACAATGCAGGAAAGTGAAGTTCAAGGGTTAGAATCTGAATAATCAATTCAATATATCTTCATAAATAAAATGTTTAGTAGCTTACTAAAAACTTCTGGGATTAAAAAGTGATTTAAAGTATCTACCATACTGGAAAATGTAGTTGATATTTAAAATAAATGTAGTCAGAGATCATGTACAGTGGGGGAAAAAAGTATTTAGTCAGCCACCAATTGTGCAAGTTCTCCCACTTAAAAAGATGAGAGAGGCCTGTAATTTTCATCATAGGTACACGTCAAGTATGACAGACAAATTTAGATTTTTTTTTCCAGAAAATCACATTGTAGGATTTTTAATGAAGTTATTTGCAAATTATGGTGGAAAATAAGTATTTGGTCACCTACAAACAAGCAAGATTTCTGGCTCTCACAGACCTGTAACTTCTTATTTAAGAGGCTCCTCTGTCCTCCACTCGTTACCTGTATTAATGGCACCTGTTTGAACTTGTTATCAGTATAAAAGACACCTGTCCACAACCTCAAACAGTCACACTCCAAACTCCACTATGGCCAAGACCAAAGAGCTGTCAAAGGACACCAGAAACAAAATTGTAGACCTGCACTAGGCTGGGAAGACTGAATCTGCAATAGGTAAGCAGCTTGGTTTGAAGAAATCAAATGTGGGAGCAATTATTAGGAAATGGAAGACATACAAGACCACTGATAATCTCCCTCGATCTGGGGCTCCACGCAAGATCTCACCCCGTGGGGTCAAAATGATCACAAGAACGGTGAGCAAAAATCCCAGAACCACACGGGGGGACCTAGTGAATGACCTGCAGAGAGCTGGGACCAAAGTAACAAAGCCTACCATCAGTAACACACTATGCCGCCAGGGACTCAAATCCTGCAGTGCCAGACGTGTCCCCCTGCTTAAGCCAGTACATGTCCAGGCCCGTCTGAAGTTTGCTAGAGCGCATTTGGATGATCCAGAAGAGGATTGGGAGAATGTCCTATGGTCAGATGAAACCAAAATAGAACTTTTTGGTAAAAACTCAACTCGTCGTGTTTGGAGGACAAAGAATGCTGAGTTGCATCCAAAGAACACCATACCTACTGTGAAGCATGGGGGTGGAAACATCATGCTTTGGGGCTGTTTTTCTGCAAAGGGACCAGGACGACTGATCCGTGTAAAGGAAAGAATGAATGGGGCCATGTATCGTGAGATTTTGAGTGAAAACCTCCTTCCATCAGCAAGGGCATTGAAGATGAAATGTGGCTGGGTCTTTCAGCATGACAATGATCCCAAACACACCGCCCGGGCAATGAAGGAGTGGCTTCGTAAGAAGCATTTCAAGGTCCTGGAGTGGCCTAGCCAGTCTCCAGATCTCAACCCCCATAGAAATTCTTTGGAGGGAGTTGAAAGTCCGTGTTGCCCAGCGACAGCCCCAAAACATCACTGCTCTAGAGGAGATCTGCATGGAGGAATGGGCCAAAATACCAGCAACAGTGTGTGAAAACCTTGTGAAGACTTACAGAAAACGTTTGACCTGTGTCATTGCCAACAAAGGGTATATAACAAAGTATTGAGAAACTTTTGTTATTGACCAAATACTTATTTTCCACCATAATTTGCAAATAACTTCATAAAAAATCCTACAATGTGATTTTCTGGATTTTTTTTCCTCATTTTGTCTGTCACAGTTGACGTGTACCTATGATGAAAATTACAGGCCTCTCTCATCTTTTTAAGTGGTAGAACTTGCACAATTGGTGGCTGACTAAATACTTTTTTCCCCCACTGTATATAATGACGAGATGTTCTTGTATCCGCCCTAACAATCAGAGGTGGGAAGGCAGGCAGTCTGATTATCGGTCTGCTTATCGCTGTATTCCTGTGTGGACAGGGTGTTATCTTTTATAACAGATTTCGGCTCTGGGGCTGTTATTCCCTGCACTACGTATGAGGTATACCGTGGTGATGTCTGTAAACGGTACTAACAATAACTGTAACTTTAGTAAGCATTCGCTTAGCAATAGATGGCTTGTTGATAGTATTACCATCTATATGGGACTATCTAAATAACGTATGACCACATTCATCTTTATTCCTTGATTAACACCATTTCATCATCTCTCATATAACACATTAACATATCTCATATTGTGCATGTGTGTGCGCATGGTTGTGTGCGCATGGTTGTGTGTGTGTGTGTGTGTATGGAGGGGGGGGGGATAGGGCAGGATTATATCCTCCTCCCATTAACCTTTCATTGGAACAATCCTTTTATGGGGGGTGAAAGCTGTTTGCAGGGCTATATAAACTCAGCAAAAAAAGAAATGTCCCTTTTTCAGGACCCTGTCTTTCAAAGATAATTTGTAAAAATCAAAATAACTTCACAGATCTTCATTGTAAAAGGTTTAAACACTGTTTCCCATGCTTGTTCAATGAGCCATAAACAATGAATGAACATGCACCTGTGGAACGGTTGTTAAGACACTAACAGCTTACAGACGGTAGGCAATTAAGGTCACAGTTATGAAAACTTAGAACACAAAAGAGGCCTTTCTACTGACTCTGAAAAACAGCGCTACAGGGAGACAGGATGGACAGCTGATCATCCTTGCAGTGGCAGACCACGTGTAACTAACAACACCTGCACAGGATCGGTACATCCGAACATCACACCTGCGGGACAGGTACAGGATGGCAACAACAACTGCCCGAGTTACACCAGGAACGCACAATCCCTCCATCAGTGCTCAGACTGTCCGCAATAGGCTGAGAGAGGCTGGACTGATGGCTTGTAAGCCTGTTGTAAGGCAGGTCCTCACAAGACATCACCGGCAACAACGTCGCCTATGGGCACAAACCCACCGTCGCTGGACCAGACAGGACTGGCAAAAGTTCATTGACGAGTCGCAGTTTTGTCACACCAGGGGTGATGGTCGGATTCACGTTTACCGTCGAAGGAATGAGCGTTATACCGAGGCCTGTACTCTGGAGCGGGATCGATTTGGAGGTGGAGAGGCCGTCATGGTCTGGGGCGGTGTGTCACAGCATCATCAGACTGAGCTTGTTGTCATTGTAGGCAATCTCAACGCTGTGCGTTACAGAGAAGACATCCTCCTCCCTCATGTGGTACCCTTCCTGCAGGCTCATCCTGACATGACCCTCCAGCATGACAATGCCACCAGCCATACTGCTCATTCTGTGCGTGATTTCCTGCAAGACAGGAATGTCAGTGTTCTGCCATGGCCAGCGAAGAGCCCGGATCTCAATCCCATTGAGCACGTTTGGGACCTGTTGGATTGGAGGGTGAGGGCTAGGGCCATTCCCCCCAGAAATGTCTGGGAACTTGCAGGTGCCTTGGTGGAAGAGTGGGGTAACATCTCACAGCAAGAACTGACAAATCTAGTGCAGTCCATGAGGAGGAGATGCACTGCAGTACTTAATGCAGCTGGTGGACACACCAGATACTTACTGTTACTTTTTATTTTGACCCCCCCTTTGTTCAGGGACACATTATTCATTTTCTGTTAGTCACATGTCTGTGGAACTTGTTCAGTTTATGTCTCAGTTGTTGAATCTTGTTATACAAATATTTACACATGTTAAGTTTGCTGAAAATAAACACAGTTGACAGTGAGAGGACTTGCTTTTTTTGCTGAGTTTATATAAGTGGGAAAACTCTGTGTTCAACTAAATTGCAACCAAACGTATACTGTAGATCTACAGAGACATCATGAGAGCCACTGCAGCCGTCCTACTGGTCCTCTGTCTCCTGGCCATCAGTCATGGTAAGTTACCATCATCTGAAGCATGCTTGCTCAACTTGGAATTGATGAAGTTTGCTCCATAATGTCATCCTCCTTTTTCTTGGTGTCCTCTACTCATATGTCTTTGTCTCCATAGCATGGGACTGTCAAGAGGTAGTAAACATTAAGAATCTGATGCAGATTGATGCAGGACTGGGACAAGTGGTTGCAATGGACACAAGTCAAATCCCCTTCTACCTGGTAGGTGATAAATGGATCCGCCTGCCTGGTTCCCTGAAGCATATCACTGTAGGACCAGCAGGGATCTGGGGTGTCAACAAGGCAGACTCAATCTACAAGTATGTGGCCGGTAACTGGGTGCAAGCTGCAGGTAAGTAGAGAGCATTGCTCAATATTTATCCAGAGGACACCTGCATCTTAGCTTTCCAGATACCATCAGGGTGATGAAATAATGATTCATGTTTTACAATAGTAAGTCATTTGGCTTTTCATTTACTCACAGATACATGCTCCTTGTTTGTTTACTTGTCTGTCTCTGTGGTCTTCAGGCCTTCTGAAGCAGGTGGATGCTGGGGGTAACCAGTTTATTGTGGGGGCCAACATGGACGATACTCCATTCTGTCTGACAAGTAGTGCCACAGTTGGCTACAAGGGTCCAGGTTCATCCCTTCCTTGGACAGGATTGCCAGGAGCTGTGAAGTACTACAGTTGTGGACCCTTTGGGTGCTGGGCAGTCAACAAGAATGATGATATCTTCTTAATGAGTGTAAGATCTGGGAAAGAGTGTGAGAGCTGGAGTAGAGTGGTAGAGTATGGAGAGTGTCAGTTATTTTAAAACTGTTTAATATTATAACTGTAGAAATGGTCCTAAAACCCTGATTGTATCTGTTTGTTTCCAGCTGAATCAAGACTGCCAAAACAAGGGGTGGAGTCACATTGACGGCAAGCTTTCCATGATTGAGGTGGCAACTGATGGTAGTGTCTTTAGGGTCAACTCTTTGTGTGATGTTTAAACCAGGCAAGGTTGATACTTACAGTGGGGAAAAAAGAGTATTTAGTCAGCCACCAATTGTGCAAGTTCTCCCACTTAAAAATATGAGAGAGGCCTGTAATTTTCATCATAGGTATACGTCAACTATGACAGAGAAATTGAGAAAGAAAAATCCAGAAAATCACATTGTAGGATTTTTTATGAATTTATTTGTAAATTATGGTGGAAAATAAGTATTTGGTCACCTACAAACAAGCAAGATTTCTGACTCTCACAGACCTGTAACTTCTTCTTTCAGAGGCTCCTCTGTCCTCCACTCGTTACCTGTATTAATGGCACCTGCTTGAACTTGTTATCAGTATAAAAGACACCTGTCCACAACCTCAAACAGTCACACTCCAAACTCCACTATGGCCAAGACCAAAGAGCTGTCAAAGGACACCAGAAACAAAATTGTAGACCTGTACCAGGCTGGGAAGACTGAATCTGCAATAGGTAAGCAGCTTGGTTTGAAGAAATCAACTGTGGGAGCAATTATTAGGAAATGGAAGACATACAAGACCACTGATAATCTCCCTCGATCTGGACTCTTTCTTCAAAACAGAGACGGCATCACAGCCAGTAAACCAGAAGGCACTGGATGGAGCAATATCCCAATGGGTATGCGCATGGGCCACGTGACCTACGATCTGGGCCGTCTTTGGGTCGTCTCCAAGTCTGGCGTCACCATGGTGTGCAAACGTTAGCCTCTCCTCTGCATCTGAAGGCCGATCAGGATCTGACAAGTTCACTTGCTAACTCAATGATCTATTTTTCTGGAACAGCCTTCTACTTGAGAATTCTCAACATTAGTTCATAAGAATCCTTCATTCTAAAACCTATTGCTCTAACTATTATTTTCAGTACTTTATCTCTGTCAATAGTAAACACTGATCATAAGTGAAGATTTTTCGCACATGAAATTGACAAGCAACAGCATTACAAAAGTTTTCTTTGTTTGATCACTCCTTGATTAACACTTCAATAGAGCTTTGCCTTGGATGCTATTTGATCGTAGTGTAAACATTTACATTTACATTTTAGTAGACACTCTTATCCAGAGCGACTTACAGTTAGTGAGTGCATACATTTTCATACTGGCCCCCCGTGGGAAACGAACCCACAACCCTGGCGTTGTAAGCGCCATGCTATACCAACTGAGCTACACGGGGCCCGGTCATGTTGCTCACAATCCACATGGGTTTTGCTGTGGTTCAGAGTTCATCAATAGGGTTGGATGGAATCCTTGTCAATGTTCATTATCTCATTATATAATCATTTCCCGCAATAATAAAGCATTCAGTTTGAAACTATTGTAATGTATATATTTTTTAATGTTGTATAATTAGGTTGCTCTGCCAATGGCGATTTTAGCATGTAAATCTTGGTGGGGCATACTCAACCATTTTTTTTAGATGCATGTCATCAAAGCCACTACACAACACAACATTAAACAGTACAGTACAATAGTTAAATAGGTAACCAAATAGCTACCCAGACTAACTATTTAGCAGTCTAATGGCTTGTAGGTAGAAACTGTTCAGGGTCCTGCTGGTTCCAAACTTGGTGCATCGGTACTGCTTGCGGTGTGGTAGCAGAGAGAACAGTCTATGACTTGGGTGGCTGGGGTCTTTTTTTTATTTTCTGACACCACCTGGTACAGAAGTCCTGGATGGCAGGAAGCTTGGCCCCAGTGATGTACTGGGCTGTACGCACTACCCTCTGTATCGCCTTGCAGTCGGATGCCAAGCAGTTGCCATACCAAGCGGTGATGCAGCCAGTCAGGTTGCTCTCAATGGTGCAGCTGTAGAGCTTTTTGAGGTTCTGAGGGCCCATGCCAAATCTTTTCAGTCTCCTGACGTGCCCTCTTCACTACTGTGTTGGTGTGTTTGGACCACGATACTGTAGATATTTAGTGATGTGGACAGCGAGGAACTTGGAGCTCTGACCCGCTCTACTACAGCCCCAGCGATGTGGACGGGGGCCTGCTCGGCCCTCCGTTTCCTGTAGCTCCTTTGTCTTTCTATCTAGCTTAACTTTTCTGAAAACGATTATTATTTTGTGGCTGATATGAAAGATAAGGTCCTTATGGTTCCAAAACCGTAATGCAAGAGATGCGAGTTAATGTTCAGACTGAGCGTCGGGGCTCTTAACAAAACTCCCCCCATACATTAGACGCCTTCGTCCAATGACTCTTACAGAATGTGTAATGATCATGACTCTCAGTTCCATTACAAGCGGTTAATGACCTCCCTGCAGAACTGCCTCCAGTGCATGAGTCATCCCAATAAATGCCAACCTGCTTTGACACAACAGTGATTCCACTAAATGATCAGTATTTGTGTGCCAGGCTGCATGCTGAAATCAGTGAGAAACCAGGTGAAGAGAGCCAAGTGATTAAACAGGAAGGGTTGACAATGCTGGAAAGTGAAGTTCAATGGTTAGAATCTGAATAATCAATTTCAACAAATTTTTGTAATTTACTAGACCCCTAACTGGCAAAAAAATTGTGACCTAACTACTAAAAACTTCCAGGATTAAAAAGTTATTTACAGTCACTACCATCACACTACTGGAAAATGTAGTTGATATTTAAACTCCACGTAGTCAGATATACTTCATATAATGATGAGACGGTCTTGTCTCTGCCCTAATAGAGTCCAAAAGGTGGGAAGGCATTCTGCTTATCGGTGTATTCCTGTGTGGACATGGTGTTATCTTTTATGACCAATTCCGGCTGTTATTTGTATGAGACATAGTGTGGTGGTGTCTGTTAACAGTAATGGTAACACTTTATGCGGATAATCCCAAGTAGGTGGTTTGTAGATGGTCAATAACCTTCAACAACATTTCAACTAACTATCCACTAACACTAGTCCGAACCTTACCCTAACCCTTATTCTAAACCTAACCGTAACCTTAACATACATGTATGACCATCTGTTGATAATCTATATGGGACTATCTAAATAAAGTGTGACCACGTTCACCTTTATTCCTTGATTAATACCATGTCATCATCTCTCATACTATACTGAACAAAAATATAAACGCAACATGCAACAATTTCAAATATAGTTAATATAATGAAATCAGTCAATTGAAATAAATTCATTAGGCCCTAATCTATGGATTTCACATGACTGGGAATACAGATATGCATCTGATGGTCACATATGCCTTAAAAAAAAGGTAGGGGTGTGGATCAGAAAACCAGTCAGTATCTGGTGTGACCACCATTTGCCTCATGCAGCATGACACATCTCCATTGCATAGAGTTGATCCGGCTGTTGATTGTGGCCTGAATGTTGTCTCTCTCTTCTTCAATAGCTGTGCGAAATTGCTGGATATTGGCGGGAACTGGACCACGCTGTTGTACACGTTGACCAGAGCATCCCAAACATGCTCAATGGGTGACATGTCTGGTGAGTATGCAGGCCATGGAAGAAGTTCCAGGAATTGTGTACAGATCCTTGCGACATGAGGCCGTGCATTATCAAGTTGAAACATGAGGCGATGGCAGCGGATGAATGGCACGACAATCGGCCTCAGGATCTCGTCGCGGTATCTCTGTGCATTCAAATTGACATCCATAAAATGCAATTGTATTCGTTGTCTGTAGCTTATGCCTGCTCATACCATAACTCCACCGCCCCCATTGAGCACACTGTTCACAATGTTGACATCAACAAACTGCTCACCCACACAACGGCATACACATGGTCTGCGGTTGTGAGGCTGGTTGGACATAATGCAAAATTACCTAAAACGACGTTGGAGGCGACTTATGGTAGAGAAAATAACATTCAAGTATCTGGCAACAGCTCCGGTGGACATTCCCGCAGTCAGCATGCCAATTGCACGCTCCCTCAAAACTTGAGACATTTGTGGCATTGTGTTGTGACAGAATTGCACATTTTAGAGTGGCCTTTTATTGTCCCCAGCACAATGTGCACCTGAGTAATGATCATGCTGTTTAATCAGCTTCTTGATATGCCACACCTGTCAGGTGGATGGATTATCTTGGCAAAGGAGAAATGATTACTAACAGGGATGAAAACAAATTTGTGCACAACATTTGAGAGAAAGAAGCTTTTTGTACGTATGGAAAATTTCAGGGATCTTTTTATTTAAGCTCATGAAACATGGCACCAACACTTGTTGCGTTTATATTTTTGTTCAGTGTATATTATTATACTGTGTGTGTGTGTGTGTGTGTGTGTGTGTGTGTGTGTGTGTGTGTGTGTGTGTGTGTGTGTGGAGGGTGGTGTTATATCCTCCTCCCATGAACTTTTCCTTGGAACAGGATGTTTGTCAAATATAAATAGCTCATTAATGGTTTTATGGGGGTTGATGGCTGTTTGCAGGGCTACTGTATATACTGGGAAAAGTCTGTGTTCAACCAAACTGCAACCAAACTTATACTGTAGATCTACAGAAACATCATGAGAGCCACTGCAGCCGTCCTACTGGTCCTCTGTCTCCTGGCCATCAGTCATGGTAAGTTACCATCATCTGAACAATTATTTTAAAGGCAACTCTACTCTACACTAAACTTGAAATTGATCATCAAGTTGGCTCCATAATTTCATCCTCCTTTTTGCTGGTGTCCTCTACTCATGTGTCTTTGATCTGGTGTCTCCATAGCATGGGACTGTCAGCCTGTAGCAGATATCAAGAATCTGATGCAGATCGACGCAGGACTGGGACAAGTGGTTGCAACGAACACAAGTCAAATCCCCTTCTACCTGGTAAGTGATGAATGGATCCGCCTGCCTGGATCCCTGAAGCATATCACTGTGGGACCAGCAGGGATCTGGGGTGTCAACAAGGCAGACTCAATCTACAAGTATGTGGCCGGTAACTGGGTGCAAGTTGCAGGTAAGTGGAGAGCATTACTAAATATTTATCCAGAGGACACCTGCTTCTTAGCTTTCCTGAAACCATCGGGGTGTTTGAAAATCATTCATGTTTTACAAGTTTAACATTATGTTATTGTAAGTCATTTGGCAGTACTCACACAGAAGTGCTACTTGTTAGCTTGTCTGTCTGTCTGTCTGTCTGTCTTTCTGTCTTTGTGGTCTTCAGGCCTTCTGAAGCAGGTGGATGCTGGGGGTAACCAGTTTATTGTGGGGGCTAACGTGAACGATACTCCGTACTGTCTGACACGTAGTGCCACAGTTGGCTACAAGGGTCCAGGCTCACCCCTTCCATGGACAGGATTGCCAGGAAGTGTGAAGTACTACAGTTGTGGACCCTTTGGGTGCTGGGCAGTCAACAAGAATGATGATATCTTCTTAATGAGTGTAAGATCTGGGAAAGAGTGTGAGAGCTGGAGTAGAGTAGTACAGAATGGACAGTGGTGTTAAGTACTTAAGTAAAAATACTTGAATGTACTACTTAAGTCGTTTTTTGGGGTATCTGTACTTTACTTTACTATTTATATTTTTGACTACTTTTACTTTTACTTCACTACATCCTTAAAGAAAATAATATAATTTTTACTCCATTCATTTTCCCTGACACCCAAAAGTACTTGTTACATTTGTTATACATAGCAGGACAGAACAATTGTCAAATTCACATACTTATCAAGAGAACATCTCTGGTCATCCTCACTGCCTCTGATCATGTGACACTCTGGCTCCATGGACTTTGATATTTGAGCCAGGGTTGTTCATTTTTCATTTGTTTGGGTGTATTTCTATGTTGGGGTGTCTAGGTTGTTGATTTCTATGTTTGGTGATTGTGCTTGATTAGTCATATGACTCCCAATCGGAGGTAACGAGTGTCAGCTGTCGGCTCGTTATCTCTGATTGGGAGCCATATTTATACTGTGTGGTTTCTCCTTGGTTTTGTGGGTTTTTGTTCCGTTTTCGGTCTGAGTACCGTGGACGTCATTGAGTCGTCTTTTGTTTTGGATTTTGGTTACTTTGCTAAATAAAGTCATGTTTCTTGGACACGTTGCGCCTTGGTCATACTTGGACGACATAGACGACCGTGACAGAAAAACCCACCACAAAAAGACCAAGCAGCGTGTCAAGCGGCAACAGGACCTACCTACACAGGATTTATGGACTCCCATAAAGGATTCATGGACATGGGAGGAGATTCTGGATGGTGAGGGGCCTTGGGATCAACCGGGAGAATATCGCCGTCCTCGTGAAGAGCGGGAGGCAGCTAAAGCCGAGAGGCGGCGATATGAGGAGGCAGCACGGAGGCAAGGCTGGAAGCCCGAGAGTACTACCCAAAAATTTCTTGGGGGGCTAGAAGGGAGTGTGGCGAAGTCAGGTAGGAGACCTGCGCCTACTCCCTGGACTGACCGTGGAGAGCGAGAGTACGGGCAGACACCGTGTTACGCAGTAGAGCGCATGGTGTCTCCTGTACGCAGGCATAGCCCGGTTCGGTACATTCCGGCCCACGTATCGGCCGGGCTAGACTGAGCATTGAGCCAGATGTCATGAGGCCGGCCCCACGCATCCGGTCACCAGTGCGTCTCCTCGGGCCGGCTTACATGGCACCAGCCTTACGCATGGTGTCCCCGGTTCGCCTACATAGCCCGGTGCGGGTTATTCCACCTCCCTGTACTGGTCAGGCGACGGGGAGCATACAACCAGGTAAGGTTGGTCAGGCTCAGTGCTCAAGGGAGCCAGTACGCCTGCACGGTCCGGTATTTCCGGCACCACCTCCTGTCTCCAGTCCAGTACCACCAGTGCCTACACCACGCACTAAGCCTCCTGTGTGTGCCCAGGGTCCAGTATGCCCTGTTCCTGCTTCCCGCACTAGCCCTGAGATGCGTGTCCTCAGCCCGGTACCTCCAGTTCCGGCACCACGCATCAGGCCTACGGTGCGTCCCCAGGGTCCAGTATGCCCTGTTCCTGCTCCCCGCACTAGCCCTGAGAGGCGTGTCCTCAGCCCGGTACCTCCAGTTCCGGCACCACGCATCAGGCCTACGGTGCGTCCCCAGGGTCCAGCATGCCCTGTTGCTTCTCTCCGCACTAGCCCTGAGATGCGTGTCCTCAGCCCGGTACCTCCAGTTCCGGCACCACGCATCAGGCCTACGGTGCGTCCCCAGGGTCCAGCATGCCCTGTTGCTTCTCCCCGCACTAGCCCTGAGATGCGTGTCCTCAGCCCGGTACCTCCTGTTCCGGCACCACGCACCAGGCCTACGATGCGCCTCAGACAGCCAGAGTCTGCCGTCTGCCCAACGGGGCCTGAACTGTCCGTCTGCCCAACGCCGTCTGAACTGCCCGTCTGCCCAACGGGGCCTGAACTGTCCGTCTGCCCAACGCCGTCTGAACTGCCCGTCTGCCCAACGCCGTCTGAACTGTCCGTCTGCCAAGCGCCGCAGGAACTGCCCGTCTGGACTGAGCCTGCAAAGCCGCCCGTCTGCCATGAGCCTTCAGAGCCGTCCGCCAGACCGGAGCCGCTAGAGCTCTCCGCCAGACAGGAGCAGCCAGAGCCTTCCGCCAGACAGGATCAGCCAGAGCCTTCCGCCAGACAGGATCAGCCAGAGCCTTCCGCCAGACAGGATCAGCCAGAGCCTTCCGCCAGACAGGATCAGCCAGAGCCTTCCGCCAGACAGGATCAGCCAGAGCCGTCCGCCAGCCATGAGCAGCCAGAGCCTTCCGCCAGCCATGAGCAGCCAGATCCGTCAGCCAGCCATGAACAGCCAGATCCGTCAGCCAGCCATGAGCAGCCAGATCCGTCAGCCAGCCATGAGCAGCCAGATCCGTCAGCCAGCCATGAGCCGTCCAGCCAGGATCCGCCAGAGCCGTCCAGCCAGGATCCGCCAGAGCCGTCCAGCCAGGATCCGCCAGAGCCGCTCCAGCCCGGGATCCACCAGCCAGCCAGGATCCGCCAGAGCCAGCCAGCCAGGATCCGCCATTCAGTCCGGGAGCTGCCCCTCAGTCCGGTGCTGCCCCTTAGTCAGGTACTGTCCCTTAGCCCGGTGCTGCCCCTTAGTCCGGTGCTGCCCCTTAGCCCGGTGCTGCCCCTTATCCCGGTGCTGCCCCTTATCCCGGTGCTGCCCCTTAGTCCGGTGCTGCCCCTTAGTCCGGTGTTGCCCCTTAGTCCAGGTGGGGTTAGTTGGAGGGTGGTCATTGGGAGGAGGCTACTGAAGCAGGTTGTGACTGTGGTGGGGTGGGGATCACGACCGGGGCCAGAGCCGCCACCGTGGACAGACGCCCACCCAGACCCTCCCCTAGTCCTTATGTTGGTGCGCCCGGAGTTCGCACCTTTAGGGGGGGGTACTGTGACACTCTGGCTCCATGGACTTTGATATTTGAGCCAGGGTTGTTCATTTTTCATTTGTTTGGGTGTATTTCTATGTTGGGGTGTCTAGGTTGTTGATTTCTATGTTTGGTGATTGTGCTTGATTAGTCATATGACTCCCAATCGGAGGTAACGAGTGTCAGCTGTCGGCTCGTTATCTCTGATTGGGAGCCATATTTATACTGTGTGGTTTCTCCTTGGTTTTGTGGGTTTTTGTTCCGTTTTCGGTCTGAGTACCGTGGACGTCATTGAGTCGTCTTTTGTTTTGGATTTTGGTTACTTTGCTAAATAAAGTCATGTTTCTTGGACACGTTGCGCCTTGGTCATACTTGGACGACATAGACGACCGTGACAGATCAGGCGGACTCACGGACTCACAAAACACACATGCTTCGTTTGTAAATTATGTCTGAGTGTTTGAGTGTGCCACTGGCTAAATTAAAAATATTTGCTTTATATAAGGAATCTGAAAACGATTTATACTTTTACTTTTACTTTTACTTTTGATACTTAAGTATATTTGAGCAATTAAATGTACTTTTGATACTTAAGTATATTTAAAACCAAATACTTTTAAACTTTTACTCAAGTAATATTTTACTGGGTGACTTTCACTTTTACTTGTCATATTCTATTAAGGTATCTTTACTTTTACTCAAGTATGACAATTGGGTTCTTTTTCCACCACTGAGTATGGAGAGTGTCAGTTATTTTAAAACTGTTTAATATTATAACTGTAGAAATGGTCCTAAAACTCTGATTGTATCTGTTTGTTTCCAGCTGAATCAAGACTGCCAAGACAAGGGGTGGAATCACATTGACGGCAAGCTTTCCATGATTGAGGTGGCAACTGATGGTAGTGTCTTTGGGGTCAACTCTTTGGGTGATGTTTATACCAGGTAAGGTTGATACTGAGCTATATGTATAGTGTCCCTCTTTTCCCCCTCAACATTATTAACTTAAAAATGACTTGTAATAATAACTTATAATAATAGTGATATACTTTTAATTATAACTCTTATCCTTACTGTACATACTTTGTGAAGTGCTTTACAAAAACATTTAAATAGATACATAAATAAAATCAGGAAAATATAATCAAACCTAAACATACAATAGACATAAAAAAAATTAGTAGACAGTGTACAATAAAATATGTAAAAGTTGAATCTCCTTTAAAGCTACAGTTTGGGATTAAAAACAACAACTAAACGGTCACCCCGCCACTTGTTTTGGTAAACAACTGAAATATATAGCTAGAGAAATGTAACCACTCTCAAATTCATAGATGGAGCTATGGATGCAAGGACAAACCATCCATGAGAAGAAAAATATATTTTTGTTTTAAACATGTCTTTTTAAAGCTGTACATTGTTTGTTTACAATAACATTGTTTACAAACATTTGAGTACAAGCTTACATTTTGGCTTCTGATGCAGTTGTATTAAGCTGAGGATGAGCTTTAAACATGTGAACCCCACCTCTTTCTTCAACACAGAGACGGCATCACAGCCAGTAAACCAGAGGGCACTGGATGGAGCAATGTCCCAATGTGCATGCAAATGAAGCGTCACCTATGACCTGGGCCGTCTTTGGGTCGTCTCCAAGTCTGGCTTCACCATGGTGTGCACACGTTAGCCTCTCCTCTGCATCTGAAGGCCGATCGGGATCTGACAAGTTCACTTGTTAACTCATTGATCTCTCTTTCTGGAACAGCGTTCTGCTTGAGGATTATCAACATTAGTTCACAAGAATCCTTCATTCTAAAACCTATTGCTCTAACTATATCTGTTCAGTACTTTATCTCTATCGATAGTAATCACTGACTGTACTGATTTTTTTTATTTTTTTATCAATGTAGATGTTTTCTCCCACAAAACTGACCACCAACAGCATTATAAAAGTTGTGTTCTTTTCTTGATGACTCCTTGATTAACACTTAAATAGAGCTTTGCTATGGCTACTATTTGATCATAGTGTAAATACTTGGGCACTTTAAATGTCATCAATAGAGTTGATGTAATCCTTGGCATTGCTTATTATCTCATATTATGTCATAATTTCCCGCAAATAAAGCATTCATTTCGAAACTAATTTCTGTGTTTTTTAAATCATATTGAATTGAGGAATTTAAGGTTACTCTGCAAAGATCAACTGTTTTGTGATTATGGTTTTTGCCCTAGCACCACACGGATTTTTCAAATGATCCAAGCTTGATGATGAGTTGGTTATTTGAATCAGCTGTGTAGTGCTAGGGGAATAAACTAAATGTTCACCCATTGGGGTCCCCAGGACCTAGTTTGGGAAATGCTGCCACAGGAAGTCTTACTGTTAGGAATAGAGGTAGGGAAGTGGCTGGGCCACAGTTAACCTCTACTGGATCGGTGTCCCTAAATCGGGACAGTTGTTGCTCAGTATGCGATAATGTGACTAGAATGATGTTGTAGACAACAGCCAACTTTCCGGGACATAGACATGTCTTATTTGGGCAGAAAGCTTAATTTCTTATCAATCTAACTGCAGTGACCAATTTACAGTAGCAATTACAGCAAAATAAATACCATGCTATTGTTTGAGGATAGTGCACAACACCAAAACACTTTTATCACGGCAACTGGTTTGATACATTCAATTCTGAAGGTAAATAAAGTACTTACATTCAGTAATCTTGCTCTGATTTGTCATCCTGAGGGTCCCAGACATAAAAGGTAGCATAGTTTTGTTTGATCAAATCCATTTTTATTTTCAGCCATCTAGATGTGTGAAGGTTAGTGCATTTTCGGTAGGGAAGCAAATGATCCATCATGTATGACATTCCTGGGAGTGTGTGAACTTTAATTTTCTATTATCATAGCATTTTTATATATTCTCTATAGTTATGTGCTTGAACATTTATAAATTGACCAATTCGGCACATTTGGGGAAACTCCTGCCAGACTTGATACAAAATATTGTGTAGTGACGTACTTCTTCACTGGATCAGTCTGAGACTTTGCACAAACTGCTGCCATCTTGTGGACAACATCTAAATTACGCCTAGAAAATCCTATCTCAATGCATCGCCTTTGTCTTCCATTTCAAAGATGATAAAAATAAAAAAATAAAAAAACGCATGTTTATTTTGGTATTATATTTTACCAGATCTAATCTAATTTACCAGATCCTACATTAATTTCAAATCTCCACAAACTTTCAAATGGTATCAAGAATATGCATATCCTTGCTTCAGGTCCTGAGCTACAGGCAGTTAGATTTAGGTATGTCATTTTAGTCGAAAATTGAAAAAAAGGTTCCGATCCTTAAGAGGTCAATTTCCACTATTTCTATCACACCCCTAGGGAGCAGTAGTAACCAGGCCAGGTGCTTTGAGTGCCGACAGTGTTGAAAAAGGCTCACAGGTGTGAGCGATTGATGAGTGATTGACAATTTGAGAGGCTGATTAAGAGTAGCCTCCCAACTCAGCAGGGCTTTCCCACATGTTTTTGAATCCTTTTTGTTTGGCATACCTTTTTTTTTCCTTTTGTATATTATTTGTCACCATGAACATCATTAACCTGGTTGGGCTGGCTGACAACATAATCTTGACCAAGCTCACCTTGGACCCCGGTAAGTACACTGTCTCCCCACTGAGTGTAAAAAACATTAGGAACAGGGGCGGCCTGTTCAATAGGGCGATATGGGCGACGCACTGCCAAACGGGAAAAGGAAGGGATTTTTTTTCTAATCAATTATATCACGGCAACAGTAGTTATCAGTGTTGTAATCTATACGTCTGATCTGCCACAGTGCCACACTGCCACTAAATGTCGAATCAGGCTAAAGTCGTGCTTCAAATGGCTCCCCCCCCTTTTGGGGCGATTTCAGTCAGGTTGAAAATCGCCCAGAAGTCTGTCATAGACTCCCATGTAAAATCTATTTTTTCAAATTTCAGAGCCTTCAATACAATCTCAATGGGTGTCTGTGGGCTTGCACTTACGCTGTTTTCGTCATACGTTACGTAACCATGAACGTAACTGAGAAAAGAGCGGATTGTTTGAAAGAAGTTCCTTTTTGTCGGCGAACAAATGAAGATAAATTGGCAACGAAACAATTAGGACCTCCCAGACCAAATTTAATAATTCAACAGGTTTCTACTAAAGGCGGAAAGTCCTACACCCGAGGATTTTCCAAAAATTGGTACGAACGAAAAAGACATTGCCACTCACTCAACTGGATGAGGGATACAGGCTAGCTGTCCGCCGCCACAACGATGAGGTTAGTGTTGATAATCACAAGTTTACTGGAGAACTGAGACCAAGTAGAGACTTTGGACAGGGTGGATATGGTATAATAAAGGCAGTTTATTCAGAGGTAAAGATATCTGGAATCGCGTTCACGGACCCGTTCGTCAAACTCTTAGGGAGCTATAAATTAAGCCCCATTACTTACCATATCAGATAAGAGAAATTGCTGCAGCTACATATATTTTACATCCTGGCCCTACATAGTTCACTATTTGCATCACTTACCAAAATATTACATGTGGTCATATATGCTTGGAAAGTGGAGATGCCATAGAACGTCAAAAAAAGTAAACATTGCTGGAGACACATTGCCGTTTTGGAGAAGACATCGCGTTTGCTAAGCGAAGAGATTTGTTGTGGCAAATGAACTTGGGCTGGGAATTGCCAGGAACCTCACGATAAGATATATGCATCAGCATTGCGAGTCTCATGATTCTATACGTATTGCGATTCGATACTGTGATTTTATTGCGCACCATATGTCTGTTGCAGAGGGATCAGAAAGCCATGAGAACGAGTTTTGATCAGTCATGGAAATAAAAGTGCTGAAAACAAATTGGCTCCCAATGTGAAAAGATTGAGAACAAGCTATGAAGGAACAATAATGGTGTTTTGGTGCAGGTACAGCCAACTAGCGCTAAAATATTGCGATATTGTCAATACAGTATATCGTAAAGTATCACTATGTAACTCGATTTCTTTCACCCCAATCCCTCAAATTAACGGTAAATAACTGAATTGTTTGCCCCACATTTAGCTAAGATGATTAGCTAGCCAGCTAAAATGTTTTATTTAGTTAGCAGTCGCATCTACAATAGTTTACTGTCAATAACATGTCTCCAAAAATGACGTGGTGTCTCCAATTGTGTTGACATTTTACAATTGCGATGCGCATCCATGAGTATCCACTTTCTGTAGCTCAGCTGGTAGAGCATGGTGCTTGTAACGCCAAGGTAGTGGGTTCGATCCCCGGGACCACCCATACACAAAAATGTATGCACGCATGACTGTAAGTCGCTTTGGATAAAAGCGTCTGCTAAATGGCATATTATTATTATTATTATTATTATCTGAAGAGAGCCCCGAAACATTGTGTGCAGACATTTTATGCAATAAATGAAGTAGGTTGAATCTAGTAGTTCTGATCTTCTGATTGGTCCTGATGAGTTGGGCGAGGTCCCCTCCAGGCTACTGTCACTGTTGCATTGGCTCTGAGTCGGGTTCTCTGTCTTCAAATGTTCAGCCTAAGAGAGGGGATTTTTGTGTGTGTGTGTGTGTGTGTGTGTGTGTTTAACAGTGATGATGTGTGTGTGTGTGTGTGTGTGTGTGTGTGTGTGTTTAACAGTGATGATGTGTGTGTGTGTGTGTGTGTGTGTCCTCAGAGCAAGAACTCGTGAGTTGGAAGAACTGAGAGGCCTATGGCGTGGGTGTTGTCCTTGGCCACCTGCTGACAAGGCTGACAAGATAGGACCCTTTTGTCCATTGTTATTGGATAGGAACAGAACTTATAACCAGCTCCTGACCTAAATAGATCTTAGCACAACATTTTACTCAACATATCATATTCCATATTCACTATAACAAATATATTTACTACGACATTAGCAAGAACCGCCACATCCTCAGCCGGCTAATCCAGTGTGTGAAGTTTTGCGGAGTGTTTGAGTTAGCTTTGCGAGGCAAAGATGAAACTGAGGGCTCCACCAACCCTGGTAAGCCAACACTTTTGAGATCAGTCAATAAATGCTTCTGGTATTGACTTATATGCTGCCCCTGTCTTCATGTTGTTGCTGGACATATCTTTTTTAAAATGTGTGTAGGTCACCTAAATCATCAGAAAAATTGCCCCTCCTGAGAATTTTTTCAGGAGCCGCCACTGATTAGGAACACCTGCTCTTTCCATGACAGACTGACCAGGTGAATCCAGGTGAAAGCTATGATCCCTTATTAATCCACTTCAATCTGTATAGATGAAGGGTGGAGACTGGTTAAAGAATAATTGTTAAGCCTTACGACAATTGAGACATGGGGTGTTTCTCAATCACAGGGGGTTGAAGGCACCTTAATTGAGGAGAACAGACTTGTAGTAATGGCTGGATCGGAATTAGTGGAATGGTATCAAATACATCAAACACATGGTTTCCATTTGCTCAGTTCCGGCCGTTATTATGGGCCGTTCTCCCCTCAGCAGCCTCCTGTGTTCTCAATATGCATAATAACGTACTCCACACTCTCACGCTCTGAGTGCATTCTCAGAGGACGTTCTCCTGAGTCCATTCTTGTGTGGAGAACGCATAAAACATTACATTTGAGAAGCACTGCACTCCCCCTACTGTTTTACCTCACACACGCTGAACCTCCTCATTCACTGAACCTTCTTCCAGCCAGGACAATGGCAATAGAGACGAAACAAGATATACACAAAGCAAACATTTTACTTAATAATGATCAGCTAGCTATATGTGAATCTTAATAATCTAGCTAGCCAGCTAGTTAATCAACCAAATCTGACATAAAACTAATGACCTAAAACGAATGTTATGCAAGGTAGATAAATTCTTTGTCGGTAGCTAGCTACCAATTCTTCGTGACTAGCTAGCTGGCTAAGAGTAGTTGCAAGCCAGTTCACCCTATTGACTTACTATGGGCTTGCAATCTACGCACACTACAGTGGGTATTGCAGGCAGATAAACATGCCAAAATTAACACAGAATGTATTTATTAACATACACTCAGTGCATACAGTACATAAAACACCCAGTTCGCTTGGCTCTAATTTTCACATTCAATTTCCACGTTTGGAGAGGTCACAGACTGGTTAATTTGTCCTAGTTTCTCTAGATTAAGATAGAATAGGAGCTGGTGTAGGTTGACTACTGTCACGATCGTTTATGGAAGATGCGGACCAAGGCGCAGCGTGATAAGCGTACATTTTATTAAGTACTTAACTCACGACAAACAAACGAAACGTGAAGTCCTAGGTTACACAAAACAAACCTTAACGGAACAAGATCCCACCCCGACTAGTGCCAAACAGGCTGCCTAAGTATGGTCCCCAATCAGAGACAACGAGATACAGCCGCCTCTGATTGGGAACCACCCTGGCCAACATAGATCTAAACGATCTAGAACATCAACATAGAAAATATAACACAGAAACTACACACCCTGGCTCAACATTTCAGAGTCCCCAGAGCCAGGGCGTGACACTACCCCCCCCAAAGGCGCGGACTGTGACCGTGCCACACAAACACAACAGGGTAGGGGCCGGGTGGGCATTCCTCCTCGGAGGCGGATCCGGCTCCGGGCGTGACCACCACTTTCTCTCCACCTGCCAGTTGCGCCCCTGATCTGGTCTGGCACCGCTGACTGGAGCTGGACCCGACGACGGTGGATCAAACCTTACAGGCTCCGGACTGGATCCGCTGGCCGGAACTGGACTAGACTCCGGTGGAGCGGATTGCTCTGGCTCCGGAGTGGATCCGCTGACTGGAGTTGGACTGGACCCCGGTGGAGAGGATTGCTCTGGCTCCAGAGTGGAGCAGCTGACCGGTGCCGGACCAGGCACCGGTGGAACAGGCACGGGCCATGCCGGACTGGACACACGCACCACTGGCTTGGTGCGGGGAGCAGGAACGGGCCGGACCGGGCTGACGACGCGCACCACTGGCTTGGTGCGGGGAGCAGGAACGGGCCGGACCGGGCTGACGACGCGCACCACTGGCTTGGTGCGGGAGCAGGAACAGGCCGGACCGGGCTGGCGTCGCGCACCACTGGCTTGGTGCGAGGGGCAGGAACAGGCCGGACCGGGCTGGCGACGCGCACCACTGGCTTGGTGCGAGGGGCAGGAACAGGCCGGACCGGGCTGACGACGCGCACCACTGGCTTGGTGCGAGGGGCAGGAACAGACCGGGCTGGCGACGCGCACCACTGTCTTGGTGCGAGGGGCAGGAACAGGCCGGACCGGGCTGGCGACGCGCACCACTGGCTTGGTGCGAGGGACAGGAACAGGCCGGACCGGGCTGGCGACGCGCACCACTGGCTTGGCGCGAGGGACAGGAACAGGCCGGACCGGACTGGGAACACGCACCACTGGCTTGGTGCGGGGAGCAGGAACAGGCCGGGCTGGACTTGCAACACGCACCACTGGCTTGGTGCGGGGAGCCGGAACGGGCCGGGCCGGACTGTGGAGGCGGACTGGAGGTCTGGAGCGGAGAGTTGACACAACCCGTCCTGGCTGAATGCCTACTTCCACACAATACGTGTGAGGCATCAGCACAGGACGGCACTGGCGCAGGATATTCCTGTTCCTGCTTGGTCCTCTTTTGGTGGGATCTTCTGTCACGATCGTTTATGGACGATACGGACCAAGGCGCAGCGTGATAAGCGTACATTTTATTAAGTACTTAACTCACGACAAACAAACTAAACGTGAAGTCCTAGGTTACACAAAGCAAACCTTAACGGAACAAGATCCCACCCCAACTAGTGCCAAACAAGCTGCCTAAGTATGGTCCCCAATCAGAGACAACGAGATACAGCTGCCTCTGATTGGGAACCACCCTGGCCAACATAGATCCAAACGATCTAGAACATCAACATAGAAAATATAACACAGAAACGACACACCCTGGCTCAACATTTCAGAGTCTCCAGAGCCAGGGCGTGACAACTACTTGCAAGCCATTATCAGTCTTCTGTAGTAATGGGCACACACCATATAGGTCTAGGATTTATAACTGTGATATATCCATTTGGCATGACAGGTTGACGTTTCTATGGATGAATCTTGTCCTGGAGGCAGAGCTGAGCGGTTTCCACTAGATGGGCCAGCTGCAAAGTCAAAATTGGCTACTATCATAAACATTTATGAAAACAAAAATTCACTTTTTAGTCTAAATTTAGGGTTAGCCACAAGGTTAGCAGTGTGGCTAAGGTTAGGGTTAAGGTTAGGTTGAAAATGTGATTTTATGACTTTGTGGCTGTGCCAGCTAGATACCTCCCTGCAAAGCTGCCTCCAGTACATGAGTCATCCCAATAAATGCCAACCTGCTTTGACACAACAGTGATTCCACTAAATGATCAGTATTTGTGTGTCAGGCTGCATGCTGAAATCAGTGAGAAAATGGGTGAATAGAGTGATGAAACAGGAAGGTTTAATAATGCAGGAAAGTGAAGTTCAAGGGTTAGAATCTGAATAATCAATCAATTTAAAATATTATTGAAATATGTTACTACTGGAAAATGTAGTTGACAGTAGTTAACTGTACATAGTAACTACTCCCCAATAAGCCTTTACATCCCCTTAGCAACATATATATCAACCAGATTGCAAGCAGCAAATGCATTATTAGTCTTGTCCTACATGCCGATGTGAAAATTCCTTCACCAGAGGTCAACCGAGATCCTTCATAGTCTTTGCCCAAATGTATTTGCAATATTTGCTTGCAAATGTGATGCTGTCTCCAAAACTGCAAGGTGTCTCCAATAATATTTCCACTTTATTTTTTACGTTTGTGGCGTCTCCACCTTCCAAGAGTATTCAGGAAGAATTCCAAATGTTTCTCATAGGGAAGCATTGCATGGCATTTGCGAAGCATTGCATGGCATTTGGGAAGCATTGCATGGCATTTGGGAAGCATTGCATGGCATTTCTTGTTTTGATTCTTGCCGTACTTCCACTCACCACCGCTTGTCAACAACATAAAGTGTATTTTCTTGACCTTGATTAAAGATAACTCCCAGACACACAATTACCTCCCCACGTGTAGTTTGGTATTATTACACAAACTACAGGTGCAGAGATAATCTAAAGTGGGTATTATTGTTCATAACAAGTTGGACTCGGGCTGTAATTCCCTGCACCGCGTATGAAAGATAGTGGTGTCTGGTAACACTTTACTTGGATAGTCCCAAGTAGATGGTTTGTAGATGTTCAGTAAATGTTAAATTGCTGTCAACAACATTTCAAATAACTAACCCTAGCCCTAACCTTAACCCTTAGCCTAACCCTAAACGTAACCCTTATCCTAACCCTTATTCTAACCCCAACACTAACTGTAGCCTTAGCAAGAATTAGCTTATCAACAGATAGTTTGTTGATAGTATGACCATCTGGAGGATAACTTTATTATTATCTAAATAAAGTGTGACCACATTCATCTTTATTCCTTGATTAATACCATGTCATCATCTCTCATTTATTACATTAACATATCTCATATTTTATATTAACATATCTCATATATTACATTAACATATCTCATAAATTGTATTAACATATCTCATATATTGTGTGAGTGCATGCGTGCATATATGTGTACGTGTTTTCCTGCCTTATCAGGACCCCAATGTTCAAACAATTCACCCGAATGTCCTGACAAGGTAGGAAAATAACAACTTTTTACACACACACACGACATGGTGGCGTAGCAGGAAGAACGGAATGCCATGAACCAAAAGGTTGTGAGTTCATATCCCAGGTGAGGACATGTTGAATAATAATTACTGTATAAATAAACATGCACAACGTAATCATGTACGTCAAGCTGTGTCAGATATATAAGTTGAAAACATTGTATGTGAAAAGCCCTTTGTGTGTGTAATCAGATTTTTTTGTTCGATGCCCAAATAATAGTTGAATGAACATATTAGACAAGTTGAGCAAACACAATTTTATGTTGACTGAGTTTTTGCCTAAGTTTCCTCAAGTTGGAGTTAAGTTTGGGCCAACTAAACATTTTAAGTTCAGGTAACACTAACTGAAAAGTTGAGTAAACTATGAAATCAGTTACTTAATAATAATTAGTTGAAACTACTAGATTTTTTTTTCTGTGTATATTTGACGGTCTCCCTCACATTTAGGATCTCCTTTAAACGTGAACCCCACCCCTTTCTTCAACACAGAGACGGCATCACAGCCAGTAAACCTGAGGGCACTGGATGGAGCCATGTCTCAATGTGCATGTGCATGAAGCACATGACCTAAGACCTGGGCCGTCTTTGGGTCGTCTCCAAGTCTGGTTTTCACCATGCAGTGCACACAATACTAGTAATAAATATTAATTTATTTAGTTTGTATATCGCTTTTCATTATAAAATAGAATCTCAGTGCTTGAAAAGCAAATATACAGCCTAATGATAAAATGTTACCCTCTCCTGTACAGCTGTCTGAGAGGTTGTAATGGTAGTCTTTTTATTCTGATCTAAGATCATATTTTGCAAAGTCAGGTTTATCTTTTGAGTCTCAAGTTCGCCAGCCATTGGTCACTTGAAATTAGAGAACTCACATGCTGTTACAGTGTCCAGACGTTTTGTTTGTGAGAATATTTTATTCTAAAATGTATTTCTTTAACTATGCCTTTACTGTTAATGCTTTCATTCAGCACTTTATCTATATTAATAGTTCAGAGACTGTATTGAAAAATAATCAATGTTTACTCTCACAAAATTGACACCAGCATAATAAACAGTGTTTTTCTTGATCATTGATCTTGATCAACTTAGTAAAGATAACTCCAGGACACACATTACCTCTCCACGTGGCGATTGCTGTTATTATTGGTGACAATCTACACATGCAGAGATAATCATACTTGGGTATTCTCTTTTATAACCAATTTGGACATTGGGGCAGTAATTCCCTGCACCGCATATGAGAGATAGCATGGTGGTGTCTAACATTAATTCTCATTCCTTGATTCACACCATGTCATCAATAAAGCCTCTAAGAGGATATTATCATAGTGTATCAACTTGGGCACTGTCATGTTGCTCACAATGCACATTGGTTTAGCTATTTTTCAGTGAATGCAATCCTTGTCATAGCTCATCATCTCTCATATTACATCATGATTTTCCACAAATAAAGCATTGAGTTTGAAACAAATTGTGTGTTTTAAATCATTGATATTATTTCCTCCAAGGCAATGCTACACAACTCCGGTTTTAACATTATGATGAAACTGTTCTTTATAATTGGTATGACTTTTCCAGGGAGGGAAGAAAAACAGTGAAACAAGGAGGGAGAGAGGAACAAAAAGATATGTGTTAAAAAAATTAAAAGTTAGAAAATGAAAATAAAGTTGTCCTCCAATGAGGGGGGGGGGATGATAGTAGTATAAAAGAGATTATGTATACTTAGTGTGGTACAGTGTAAACATTATATAGGACCTCCTATAACACATTGGCACTTTTATTTTATCTTTGTTGTAAATGTTTAATGGCCAAACTGCTGGTTACTCACCTCAAATTCGACTTTCTGGACCTGGGCCCGGATTCACCAAGTCTTCTTAAGAAGACATTTCTTACTTAAGTGCCATTTCTTTTCCTGAACTTTATACTTACAAAGAAACATACTAAAAAAGTTGTTGTTCCTCAAAGTTCTTGAAAATGTTCTTAAGTTTCTTCCTATGTTTCTTCCTAAGAAAACAGTTAAGAAGAACTTAAGAAAATAAGCTAATGAAAGCAATTGAACATGTTTAATTCACTCACAAACGTCTTCTGAAAGATTCAGTATTGATTGTCTTAAATTCAATAACAATTTAGACCAGTAATCTCAGATATAAATATGCTTACATGATTCACCTTGCTAGCTAGATGGCTAGCTAGCTCGGTTACCTAGTGACAATGATCTTAAGAGGATTGTTAAGAAGTTCATGAATTCTTAAGAAATGTTAGGAATTGCACATACGAACTATCTTATGAATTTATAATTTATTTCTTAAGAAGCTTTTTAAGTGGATTCTCAGAAGCAGTCCCACTCATACCTGGCGCCCTACCCAAAAGGCGCTGCCGGAGAAATGGAAGGAGAGCCAGTGTTTTAGTAAGGCTGAGAAGGGCTAATCGCCCACCCCTTCCTAGTATTTTACTAGCTAATGTTCAGTCTCTGGACTATAAGAGTGGACGAGCTCAGGGAGAGGATTTCCTACCAATGGGACAAGAGAGACCGTATCATACTATGCTTCACCTTTTACAGGACTTTAAACAAACAGTAAACTGCACATCCAGAGGCCGCATTCATTGTGGCTGGTGACTTTAACAATGTAAATATTAGGAGTGCTACCGAAATTCTTTCAACACATCTCCTGTTTCACTCAAGGAAATCAAACGTTAGATCACTGTTCCTCTTTCCGGGATGGAAACAAAGCCCTCCCTCGTCCCCCCTTCGGCTAATCAGATCACGCCTCTATCCTGCTTCTACCCGCCTATAGGCAGAAATGAAAGCAGGAAATGGCCGTGGTAAGATCGGTTCAACGCTGGTCTGACCAATCAAAATCTATGCTACAGGACTTTTTTGATGACGTAGACTGGGAAATGTTCCGGGTCGCCTCTGACAATAACATAGATGAGTACACAGAATCAGTCACAGGGTTTATCAGGAAATGCATAAAGGACATTGTTCCAACAGTGAAAATTCGCACATATCCCAAACAGAAACCATGGGTAAATGTCATTAAAAGGCGCAAAACTGGGGCCTCTCGAGTGGTGCAGCGGTCTAAGGCACTGCATCGTAGTGTTGCGGTGTCACTACCGGTCGTGACCGGGAGTCCCATAGGGTGGCGCACAATTGGCCCAGCGTCGTCCGTGTTATGGGAGGGTTTGGCCGGGGGGGGCTTTACTTGGCTCATCGCGCTCTAGCGACTCCTTGTGGTGTGCCGGGTGCCTGCAGGCTGACTTCAGTCGTCAATTGAACAGTGTTTCCTCCGACACATTGGTGCAGCTGGTTTCTGGGTTAAGCGAGCGGGTCATGTTTCGATGGGTCAATAAATAAATTGTACCCAATCTCTATAATGTGGTACAGATCAATGCAGGACTGGGGCAAGTGGTTGCAATGACCATACATGTGCAGTCCTTCTTTCTGAGGGAGCTTTCCTGGTAATATGCAGGTTGACGTTTATTGTCATAAACCTTGCCCTGGAGGCATAACTAAGCGATTTCATCTAGATAGGCCAGCTGCAAAGTAAGAATTGGCTATATTGTACAAATTCATGAAAGAAAAGTGTTTTTTGGTCTTCATTTAAGGTTAGGGTTAGGAATTAGGGTTAGCAGTGTGGTTAAGGTTTGGGTTAAGGTTAGGTTTATTATTACTTTGTGGCTGTGCCAGCTAGTGACCACTGCAGAGCTGCCTCCAGAGCAAGATTCATGATGAAAAATGCTAACCTGCTTGTATTACCTGGGTGGTTCCCTGAAGCACATCACTGTAGGACCAGCAGGGATCTGGGACATCAGCACAACAGACAATCTTCAAGTGGGTGGCCGGTAACTGGGTGGCCGGTAACTGGGTGGTCGGTAACTGGGTGGCCGGTAACTGGGTGGTCGGTAACTGGGTGGCCGGTAACTGGGTGGTCGGTAACTGGGTGGCTGATAACTGGGTGCGAACTGCTGGTAAGTGAAGATCATTGCTTTATAACTGTAGTTATTTTTAGAGGGTAGATATTGTATAGGTATAGGTATAGGTTTTTTTAGCTTTCCTGATACCACTTTTTCCTAGTTGTTCTTCTACAAAATGATTTAATGTTTTATAATCATAACATTATGTTAGTGTGAGTAATTTGGCAGATACTCTCTTTCTTTGTGTTCGTCAGGCAGTCTGAAGCAGTCTGATGCGGGGGGTAACCCGTTTATCTTGGGGGTCAACAAGACAGCTGTACCATTCTGTCTGTGAAGTGATGCCACGCTGTGCCATGGACACAAATGCCAGGAGGTGCGAAGTACTACAGTTGCGAACCCCTTGGGTGCTGGGCAAACAACAACCAAGACCAAATCTTCTTCATGAATGTAAGGTACGGGAGAAAGTCCTTAACACTGGATTAGATGGGCTAGATACACTTTCAATTATATTAAAACTGTTTATTATAACAGTTAAGGTTAGAGTAGAAATTGTGCTACTCACCAATGACTTTGCTTCTAAAACTTGGTTTCTCAAATGACTGCCTCGCCTGGTTCACCAACTACTTCTCAGATAGAGTTCAGTGTGTCAAATCGGAGGGCCTGTTGTCTGGACCTATGGCAGTCTCTATGGGGGTGCCACAGGGTTCAATTCTTGGGCCGACACTTTTCTCCGTGTATATCAATGATGTCGCTCTTGCTGCTGGTGACTCTCAGATCCACGTCTACGCAGACGACACCATTTTGTATACATCTGGCCCTTCATTGGACACTGTGTTAACAAACCTCCAAACGAGCTTCAATGCCATACAACACTCCTTCAGTAGCCTCCAACTGCTCTTAAACACAAGTAAAACTAAATGCATGCTTTTCAATCGAACGCTGCTGGCACCCGCCCACCCGATTAGAATCACCACTCTCGACGGGTCTGACCTAGAGTATGTGGACAACTACAAATACCTAGGTGTCTGGTTAGACTGTAAACTCTCCTTCCAGACTCACATTAAGAATCTCCCAATCCAAAGTTAAATCTAGAATCGGCTTCCTATTTCGCAACAAAGCCTCCTTCACTCATGCTGCCAAACATGCCCTCATAAAACTGACTATCCTACCGATCCTTGACTTCGGCGATGTCATTTACAAAATAGCCTCCAACACTCTACTCAGCAAACTGGATGTAGTCTATCACAGTGCCATCCGTTTTGTCTCCAAAGCCCCATACACTACCCACCACTGTGACCTGTACGCTCTTGTTGGCTGGTCCTCACTACATGTTCGATCGTCAAACCCACTGGCTCCAGGCCATCTATAAATCACTGCTAGGCAAATCCCCGCCTTATCTTAGCTCATTGGTCACCATAGCAGCACCCACCCGTAGTCTGCGCTCCAGCAGGTATATCTCACTGGTCATTCCCAAAGCCAACACCTCCTTTGGCCGCCATTCCTTCCAGTTCTCTGCTGCCAATGACTGGAACGAATTGCAAAAATCTCTGAAGCTGGAGACTCTTATCTCCCTCACTAACTTTAAGCATCAGTTGTCAGAGCACCTTACCGATCACTGCACCTGTACACAGCCCATCTGAAATTAGCCCACCCAACTACCTCATCCCTATATTGTTATTTATTTTGCTCTTTTGCACCCCAGTATCTCTATTTGCACATAATCTCTTGCACATCTAGCATTCCAGTGTTAATACTATTGTAATTATTTTGCACTATAGCCTATTTATTGCCTTACCTCCATAACTTGCTACATTTGCACCACTGTATATATATTTTCTGTTGTATTTTTGACTTTATGTTTTTTTTACCCCATATGTAACTCTGTGTTGTTTTTATCACACTGCTTTGCTTTATCTTGGCCAGGTCGCAGTTGTAAATGAGAACTTGTTCTCAACTGGCTTACCTGGTTAAATAAAGGTGAAATAAAAAAATTAAAAAAAACTGATTGACTGCATGTGTTTGTTTCCAGGATGTGAACTCAAAACCCTGCCAAAACAAAGCTAATTTCCGGCAGCCTTTCCTTGGTTGAGGTGGCAACTGATGGCAGTGTCTTCGGGGTCAACAAGGCAGGCCAGGTCCTTAACAGGTAAGGTTGTTACTTAAAGCTACAATCTGGGAGTTGTGTTCAGCCTAACGGGAGCCTTAAAGCTACAATCTGTGATTTGGGAAGCTGTTTAATGGTAATTTAAATTATTGATAATTACCCATTGATTATCGAAGATTATAAACTGGGTGGTCGAGCCCTGAATGCTGATTGGCTGAAAGCTGTAGTATATCAGACTATATACCACAGGTATGAAAAAAACCTTACTTTTTACTGTTCTAATTATGCTGGTTACCAGTTTATACTAAAAATAAGGTATATGGCCAATATACCATGGCTAAGACCTGAATCCAGGCACTCCAAATTGCGTTGTGCATAAGAACAGCCCTTAGCCATGGTATATTGGCCATATACCACACCCCCTTGGGCCTTATTGCTTACATATAACTTAAAGATGTCGCATGAGCTTGGTTCAACTGTCTTTCTTTATCCTAACCCATAATACAAGGTTGTATTATTGGGTTGTCTCCCAAAGGATGGTGGCCTTGCCATGCGGTGCACACATTAGCCTCTCCTACTGCAGCTGAAGTCTGAGCCATAGATTGAAGTCTGAGCCATAGATTGAAGACTGAGCCATAGATTGAAGTCTGAGCCATAGATTGAAGACTGAGCCATAGATTGAAGTCTGAGCCATAGATTGAAGTCTGAGCCATAGATTGAGCCATAGATTGAAGTCTGAGCCATAGATTGAAGTCTGAGCCATAGATTGAAGTCTGAGCCATAGATTGAAGTCTGAGCCATAGATTGAAGACTGAGCCATAGATTGAAGTCCGAGCCATATATTGAAGTCTGAGCCATAGATTGAAGTCTGAGCCATAGATTAAAGTCTGAGCCATAGATTGAAGTCTGAGCCATAGATTAAAGTCTGAGCCATAGATGAGAATGACAAACTCAATTGCTGCAATGTTAATCTAAGATTCTAATCTTAAAAAATATTTAACCTTGTTAAGTATAGCAAGTCTCATTTAGTCACCTAAATCACTGGTGGTGGGGTAAACTGTAAGACTGAAAGCTTAGCTGTTACAAAGACCACAATGTTTTACATTAATTCTTAATAAGACTGTTTTATTATGAAATGTTGACATTGATGTACCATTTCTTCTTTGAATACTTTTCAGTACTTTATCTACATCAATAAAGCACTCTACTGAACAAACATCATGTCTTCTTTCACACACCTGACTGCAGCCCACTTAAAGGCACAATCCTGAATTCGTTTTTTCAGCTGAACAATAGCCCCACCTCTTGGTTTGAAATAAAATTGAGGGATGGAGCTAGAGACATGTAACCACTCCCAAATTCATAGATGGAGATATGGATGCAAGGACTGATAGTCCATGAGATCAACATGATCATTTTAAACATATTTTGAAGCTATACACTGTTTGTTTACAGAGACATTGTTTAAACCATGGTGGGGTAAAACTGTTTTTCTATGCTGAGATATTTATAAGATAGAATCAAGGGTTATTTATAATAAATTGAATATCTATTTAACAGCAGAAAATATTGCAGATTGACCCTTTAAAATACCTTTGCTGGTTCACTGTCTGATAAGCCGCCAATTGTCGTAAGAAAGCACAACCAAATGTATTTGCTCACATGCAAAAATAATATATTCTCTATGGCGTTCTGTGACGTCTTCATTATGGATTCTTATCAGACATATGTAATCAATTGCAAGAACAGCTTTGTCAAGGCAACGGTTGGTCTGGGAGGTTTTAGAAGTAGGTGGGAGGGACAGACAGACAGAAAACACAACTCTGACCTGCAGAGGTTTTCCCAGCCAGATCCAGGAGACATGCAGTGCCAGACCTGTCCTGCTCTCGTCACAGTCCACGTATTATTTATGAACTTCCAGCGATTAAATCCAGATGCCTCACAATGAAACCATTTATTGAATCGTGAAACAGCCATTTATGTCATCCACATTCATGTGATCAATGACTATGCAAGAACATTAAATAAATATGGTTCAGGCATAAAGACAGGCCAAAGGAAACCCCTGCAAGCAAAGACTTGTGGGTGTGTGAGGTAAAGAGTGTCACTACATGACATTAGCATTTTGACCAATCTACTTCTATATCTGTAAATGTTATGATTTTGACATGGACAATATTTTTCTTGATATAAACCTGTTTGAACTAATATGAGATGTGTGGTCAGTCTTGGGAATGGATCTGACCTCTGAACGATATGCCTGGGTGGACATATAGCAGCTAGGGGTATACATGGATCTTTCCAATGTTTTCAACAGCTTTTCGTCTTTTAATCACTTTTATTTGTCGACTTGAGACTATGGTTTGTGAGGTGGAAAGAATACTCTGAACTGGGCCTAAGATCCTTTGTAATTGTGCAAAGCTGCAGCAATTGGATAGTACACTGCTGTTCTTACCTGGCGTTGACAAATTGGAATCTGGATGACTGACGCATAGTCCTTCGAGGACAACAACAGGTACTGACTGCACTGTATGGTACTTCAATAGAATGTCCTTGTTCCCATGACAAGAACAGAAAAGTAAATATGAGTGACTCAAAAGAATATTAGTGTCTGCTTGACCTCCTTGGTGAACACACACACACATGCACGGATGCACACACACACACACACACACCATCCTTGGAGCCATCTTAGACCATGAGCACAGTCCATTGACGGAACCAACTGGAGATATAACCACAGCGAGCGTCAGACACAGTGGCTGCTGCCTGGAGGAGTGTGTGACTGACTATGTGAAGATTAATGAATGTCTCAGGCAAGCAGGGAACCTAATGAACCAGGGAGGGGTGCTGAGCTGACATTTGCAGTTTGCATAAGCAGGGTCTAACTTTGTCTTAGTGCTAAGCACATGCACAGAGAATGCCCTTGATGAGACCCAGAAGTGCAGCACATGCTTGAAAATGGTGTGCTGTCTGGTTGGAGGAAGACAGGGTCTGGGTGAATGATAACAACGTGATGAACAGAATATAAATACTTTTTTAAAACACAAAAGTCATGTTCATATTGGCAGTTTAAAGTGACTAAAAATAATAATAATTGCATTCCGATTTCAAATCTGTTCTTTTTCCTGCAGTCTGAACAGCCAAAAAGCACATCTGATATTTCAAGCCACATTTCAAACCACCTTCATAGGTGGTTTGAAGTAAGATATAAATCTGATTCCTGGCCATGCGACATGTGTCTGAACGATCAAATCTGATGTATTTGCCCTCGTGGTTTTTAGACTTATTTGGCATATCTTGTTGCTTGCTAGCTACTCTGTTGACAGTTTGACAAGAACATGTGGTAGCCAACTAGCTAGTTAATTGTTTACAAACCAATTAGAGAATGTGCTAGAAAGCTAAACAGCTACCTAGCTAGCTACTTGACTGCTGTGGCTAGCCAAAAACGACTCGTTTTGACAGGTGGATATCTTATACTTTGAGGCTTTAAAAGTGTTTTCACACTATGATTTTGAACAACTGGGAGACATCCATGGCAGGCATTGTTGTCACCTTAGCTTGCTACATAACTTCTGAGTGATAGGCAGCACAAACACCACCACCAATCTGCGCACACACCCGTCATTACTATGACAACTATGCGTAGCAATGGCAGCAAATGACTGCTGTCTGAACACACATCCCAATTTGGTCCAAAACGGATTTGAAAAACAAAACTGATTTGAGCATGAAGGCCTGCAGTGTGAAGAAGGCTTAAGAGGTCCGAAGCACTTCACAAATTTGTTTTGTGATTTTTTGTTTGCTATTTATTCAGACAGTGTAGCGTTGCAGCTCATTAGTTTGACCTTCAGCCTGGTCTGTCCCACAGCCATAAGGCATGAATGTCCCTTAAATGATTCTACACGCTGAACGGCTCACAGCTGGAGCAACAACCTAACGCACAGTGCTCAATTACCAGTTAAACACAGTTTGAGCCAATCTTACATAATCTCTCACAAAATGATTTTTGTCATATATACATTTCAGGGAATCTCTTGAGAGAGGCTAAACATAACCATCCCAGATGCCTCAGCCCAATTGTGGTCAGAAAACACCTGGCTGTTTGTATACGAGGCCTCCCCTGCTATTTACCCTTTACGTCTGGCAATGGCTGACTTCCTCTAGGTAAATACCACCAATTTTAAACATCATTAGCCTGTGAAATAAATATACAGTAGGGTGTTGGATCACACATCAGCTTGACTGTTGACGATACATTTCAATGTTTGAAGGCTGTTAAGACCCTTCCCTGTGAAAGATGGATAGGTGGTGAAACAGCTCAGGAAACTGTATTCCGGCTGTGAGTTACTGTCTCTCAGCGATGGTCTTATTACATAGTTGCCAATCTGGACCCTGACCAGAATACAGAGACAGACTAACAAACAGGCTGTCTTGTCTGTGTTACCTTGAGTGAATGTCACAGTGGAGTGATGATGCCGGGGAGCAGACATAATGAGCTCGCCAGTTAGTGCCACGTGGGCGTAATTGGAGTCAATGGGCTGATTGGTAATGCAGACATATTGAAAAGTGATCCGCATCCCACTTGCCTCGTCCCTAATTGAGTATTCATGATATGGCGACTGGAGTTGTTGTCTGAGCTTGGTCAACCATAGCCGGTGAAGACAGTGATAACCTTGGGGAAGGACTTCTGGTTGGCAGGAGATAATGGGTGAGACGCGAGAGTAGGGCTTGATGACTTTGAACAAGGGTGGCTTGCTTGTGTTCTCTGAGAGCAACAGGAGTTTCACATCCGTAGCTTTTGATCTGGAATGAGTATGTTGTAAATCATAGGCTAAATTACCCACATATTCATGGGGTCTTAGGTACAGCAGAGGAGGCTGGTAAGGTGAGGACGGCTCATAATAATGGATGGAATGGAGTGTTTGGAATAGAATGGTTTCAAACGCTTGGACAACTAGGTATTTGATGTGTTTAATATCATTACATTTAATCCGTTCCAGCCATTACTATGAGTCCGTCCTCCCCATTTAAAGTGCCACCAGCCAGCACTTACTGTAGGTACTGTATAACATTTCTACAAGTTTGCTGCTAAAGTTTTTCTTAGCAAATAGATGGGTGAGGAATTGTACTTATACCAAGTTGTATGTCCATGATTTCAAAGCCAGTTTGTTAGTATAAGATTAATTGTATTAGAGATAAAAGTAATCTGTCTGTTTTTAAGATCAACATCCAAAACATGTTTCATTGTTTTCTTTTAAATGTTTCTAATTTCTAGATTATACAAGTGAACACATTCAAATTCAAACATTGAACAGGGGCAAAGGAGAAATTTGAATATTTCTGCATATCATCCATTGGTTGACAAAAAAAACATGGATTTTAGTGAATGGATGCTGCAAGAGTACTCTTGGATGCCACAAGAGTAATTGGATGCTGTAAGAGTCACTGGTGTTCATGACATGGACAGTTGCCAGGGAATCAGTCGTGTTTTCATGTCTGTGATTTATTCAAATCACACATACACTAGGTGGGAACTCACTCATTATCAGAGCAGGCTGTAGACACCTATAATCACCCCTGAATTACACTCATTAGTGATGTTTGTAGAGGCAAAAATAATTAGCAGCCAGATTTTGTCATCCTATCTGTGTATTTGTCATGACAATGGGATTTGGAGCACAGTGCAATGGGGACAGTGTGTTTGTATAGATCAATTCTAATTAGGGTAGCACATTTTGTCTCCATGGGCTGTAGAGGCTAGTGGTGGCACAGCGATGCACTGCTGACAGACCAGAGAAGTCAAGCCCAGATCAGCACTGTGGGAGAGGCGCAGGAGAGAGAAGAATAGTTTTCAAACAGTGGTTAGAGTATAGAGAAACAGGGAACTTGCCATGGATACCCAGCAACGCTACACACACAAATGAATAATACAGCGGCACGGTGATACCTTAGGAAGTTGCATCCTAAAAATGAACACACACAGAAATATATTGGTGGTGTAAAGAAAGCAGTGTCAGCCCTGGCTAAATGCAGTAGAATTTATATTCCTTTAATTCTATAATAAACCCCATTCAATTTAAGTGCTTCCTTGTTCTCATGGATTACTACGTGGATTACACTATATTATAGTGTCATTATATGCTGACTATAATAAATTGTAATCCACGTAGTAATCCATGAGAACAAGGAGGCATTTAAATTGAATGGGGTTTACTGGTTCTAGAATGACATTTTAGGCAACCGGGAAAATACATATTTAACTGGTTGTAATGTGATCAAATATGACATCATGATTATTATTTTTTATGATGCCAGAAAATCATGACATTGTGACATCACATGCCAAATTTTGCTGGCTGGGATGACCCTGAAGATCTGCTCTGGGACACCTCCCTTTTCATCCAAGAGTGTAGGATAGATGTTAAACTGATGGGAGGCTGTTGCTTTGATACATACAGTTGTTCTGAGAAAAGCAAAGACCATGAAGAACAATACTGAGTAGGGCTGTTGTATCTACAGTTTGTTTAGCTGAAATGTCTTACCACAGCGCCTCCTGGTGGTAGGATTTATAAGAGACTGCCTCTACAGTCGTGGTCAAAAGTTTTGGTCTTCACAAAGTTCGCTGCTTCAGTGTTATGAGATATTTTTTGTCAGATGTTACTATGGTATACTGAAGTATAATTACAAGCATTCCATAAGTGTCAAAGGGTTTTATTGACAATTACAATAAGTTTATGCAAAGAGTCAATATTTGCAGTGTTGACCCTTCTTTTTCAAGACCTCTGCAATCCGCCCTGGCATGCTGTCAATTAACTTATGGGAAACATCCTGACTAATGGCAGCCCATTCTTGCATAATCAATGCTTGGAGTTTGTCAGAATTTGTGGGGTTTTGTTTGTCAACCTGCCTCTTGAGGATCGACCACAAGTTCTCAATGGGATTAAGGTAAGGGGATTTTCCTGGCCATGGATCCAAAATGTTGATGTTTTGTTCCCCGAGCCACTTAGTTATCACTTTTGCCTTATGGCAAGGTGCTCCAACATGCTGGAAAAGGCATTGGTCGTCACCAAACTGTTCTTGGATGGTTGGGAGAAGTTGCTCTCGGAGGATGTGTTGGTATGATTCTTTATTCATGGCTGTGTTCTTAGGGAAAATTATGAGTGAGCCCATTCCCTTGGCTGAGAAGCAACCCCACACATGAATGGTCTCAGGATGCTTTACTGTTGGCATGACACAGGACTGATGGTAGCGATCACCTTGTCTTCTCTGGACAAGGTGTTTTCCGGATGCCCCAAACAATCGGAAAGGGGATTCATCAGAGAAAATGACTTTACCCCAGTCCTCAGCAGTCCAATCCCTGTACCTTTTGCAGAATATCAGTCTGTCCCTGACGTTTTTCCTGGAGAGAAGTGGCTTCTTTGCTGCCCTTCTTGACACCAGGCCATCCTCCAAAAGTCTTCGCCTCACTGTGCGTGCAGATGCACTCACACCTGCCTGCTGCCATTCCTGAGCAAGCTCTGAACTGGTGGTGCCCCGATCCCGCAGCTGAATTAACTTTAGGAGACGGTCCTGGCGCTTGCTGGACTTTCTTGGGCGCCCTGACGCCTTCTTCACAACAATTGAACCTCTCTCCTTGAAGTTCTTGATGATCCGATAAATGGTTGATTTAGGTGCAATCTTACTAGCAGCAATATCCTGGCCCGTGAAGCCCTTTTTTGTGCAAAGCAATGATGACGGCACGTGTTTCCTTGCAGGTAACCATGGTTAACAGAGGAAGAACAATGATTTCAAGCACCACCCTCCTTTTAAAGCTTCCAGTCTGTTATTCTAACTCAACCAGCATGACAGAGTGATCTCCAGCCTTGTCCTCGTCAACACTCTCACCTGTGTTAACGAGAGAATCACTGACAAGATGGCAGCTGGTCCTTTTGTGGCAGGGCTGAAATGCAGTGGAAATGTTTTTTTGGGATTAAGTTCATTTTCATGGCAAAGAGGGACTTTGCAATTAATTGCAATTCATCTGATCACTCTTCATGACATTCTGGAGTACATGCAAATTGCCATCATCAAAACTGAGGCAGCAGACTTTGAAAATTTGTATTTGTGTCATTCTCAAAACTTTTGACCACGACTGTATATTTTCTTGTAAAAGTGATCATCATCATATGTTTCTTGTGGTTGTTGTTAAAAGTGTAAAGGATCTATAAATCTCATCTAATGAACAAAAATACAAGGTTCCTCCTTGTTGGAAGCAAGTTTTGATTGAAATCCATATAAGATGAGTTAAGCACATTGAAGTAAATAGACACTGGAATATAACTTCAGTAACACTTTCCGTAGCTCACTCCAACACGAGGAGTCACATTTGCATTGAATCGAATGGGCTGCTTTAGCATTAGCTAGCCTAGCATGAGGAGGAAAAAGGCAGTTCAATTCAAAACCAGAAGTATTTCAATCTTCTCAAATTGTCTTTTTCGGATAATGGGATAATTAGGAGAACAGCAATATCTTCCATCCCTGGATTGAGGTACATTTTCAAGCTATATCCTGCGCTCGTCACCGCGGTGCAAACATTATGGGAGTTGTGTGTTTTGACCTGAAAGGTTCAGATACAATTCCGGCTAACTTCAGCCCTGACCTTGAGATCTTTTGTCTAATAAATTGGGTTCTGCAAATGAAGAAATTAAGATTTACATAGAAGGGCCGAGTGAGTGCCGGCCAAAGTATGATGTTTGATCTCTGTCTCTCTGTGAAGTCCAGCAGACAGTATCAATCTGCACACTGAGTTTGATTGTATCATAGTTATCACTGTTGATTCACCGCACCTCTGCTAAGCTGAGTGGAGGAAGGTGTGATGTCCTGAACATTTCAAATGGTAGAAATGTGTTCTATAGAGCTGATATGATTTCTTATTCCACATGACAGAAAGGGCTGTTCTACATATTATATACTGAACAAAAATATAAACGCAACACGCAACAATTTCAAAGATTTGACTGAGTCACAGTTCATAGAAGGAAATCAGTCAATTGAAATACATTAATTAGGTCCTAATCTATGGATTTCACATGGCAGGGGCGCAGCCATGGGTGAGCCTGGGAGGGCATAGGCCCACCCACTTCGGAGCCAGGTCCACCGACTGGGGAGCCAGGCCCAGACAATCAGAATGAGTTTTTCCCCACAGAAGGGCTTTATTACAGACATAAATACTCCTCAACACCCCCTCTCCTCTCATCAGACGATCCCGCAGGTGAATAAGCCTGATGTGGAGGTCCTGGGCTGGTGTGGTTACACGTGGTCTGCGGTTGTGAGACCAGTTGGACGTACTGCCAAATTCTCTAAAACAACGTTGGAGGCGGCTTATGGTAGAGAAATTAACATTAAATTATCTGGCAACAGCTCTGGTGGACATTCCTGCAGTCAGCATGCCAATTGCATGCTCCCTCAAAACCTGAGACGTGTGGCATTGTCTTGTGTGACAAAACTGCTCATTTTAGAGTGGCTTTTTATTGTCCCCAGAACAAGGTGCACCTGTGTAATGATCATGCTGTTTAATCAGCTTCTTGATATGCCACACCTGTCAGGTGGATGGATTATCTTGACAAAGGAGAAATGCTCACTAACAGGGATAAAAACAAATGTGTGCACAACATTTGAGAGAAATTAGCTTTTTGTGCGTATGGAACATTTCTGGGATCTTTTATTTCAGCTCATGAAACATGGGACCAACCCTTTACATGTTGCGTTTATATTTTTGTTCAGTTTAGTTTTAGTGTCTTTTACTGTATTATGTCTAGGCCATGGCCGCATTCTAGCGGATCACTTTGCCTTGTGTGTCATATTATGGGGATAAAAACTGTCCGACTTTTTTATGTATTTGTTTTTTATTTGACATTTATTTAACTAGGCAAGTCAGTTAACAAGAACAAATTCTCACCACATCAGTTTCCGACTTTCGGCTGTCACAGATGCACCTCACTTCTCAAGCTCGACTTTCGTCCACAGTCGGTTGCTTTCGCCTTACTACTCAAACGAGCCCTATGAGACCAGGCTGGAACATAGCTGTAGGTTTATTGTGTAACAGCGCCACATGGTGCACCGCCCGGCAGCTGCAGGTTAAGAACAGTCGTCTTGCGCTCTCGGGCACGGCTTGGCACTGATGCATCAGCGTGTAGGGAGCGTTCACTTGGGCTTCCAGGAGTGACAGCTCGCCATACCCCTGCTTTCTAGGAGCAGCATCTATCCGGAGATAAAACACTTTTCCATACAGGGGTTCCCGTTTGTTCTGGTGTATTTTGAAGACGGCGTGAAACCGCTACTGCCAAGCTGTTAGCAGGTAAGGTAGTTTACGTTTAATCCGCTGTCGTTTTCATTCATTGACATGTTGCTTGCTAAATTCTCATGCATTATTAGTGGATAACGGGGTTTACGTATAGCTGAGTCTACTGCAATCTGCTGAAATTATCTAGCCTAAATACCTACTTGGAAATAGCCTAAACATGCAATTTTGTTAGGTGTCACGTTGAGCACATGTAGGCGGCTGTTCTTGCGGTCCAGTTCTGCGTGATTGCATGGGAAATATATTTTATTGTGCCGAATCTCCTGATCTTTAGGCTATTCAAAGAGAGACTCGATTATATGCTACAGATATATCGTAATTCCATATCTCTTGATCGCTGTTGCCTCATGTTGATGCCCTCTCATTTTGTTTTCCAAATTGCATCTCCAGTCAGCGCATCACATCAGTCACTCACGATGCCACTATTGGCACAGGTGAGAAATACAGTTCAAATACGTCATCTCAGGAGAAACTCCTCGTGAACTGAAGTATTTATGTTATTGCATGCATTTTAACCAAATGTAACATGTAGCTAGGGTCATTTTAAAATGTATCGATCTCTCATCCACAAAATGCACCCCAAATCCCTTTCCTGGATGGCTTCTTGAAATAAAGATGATTCATTTGAGCTCGGACTATTCCCTGAGAAAAACACGCAACATGCACGGGTGACGTCTTATTAGTTGGCATCGTGATGCTCGCTATCATAACGCCTCGAACGGATTAAATAATGCATGAACCGGTGTCACCCGCTCCAGCGTTTGCATTGATTCGTTCTCTGCAGGGGCGAGCCTGGATGAGTTAAAGGGGTTTAGTTTGGAACAGATAATATCGGGGAAGAGAATTACACACTCCTATCCTAATTGGCAATGCGCATTTCTTAATCACTTTTTTTTATGGGCTTCAAAGAAATAAGCTCTCGTGATGTTATTCGCTCTAACAATTATATCCCAATACCAGAATTTGTGGATGGAATTATAAATGTATCTTAATTCAATTACAGGCAAATACAAAAGGCAGGCGGAATTATCACCATGAGTAACAAGTGAAATGCTCCTGTATCTGCTCATATACATTAAAACCCAGGCATCTGTCTCCTCTTTCCAGGACTACAGTAGATAACTCCAGTACTGAATTAAACCCCTTGCTGGCACGGTATGCCTATGGCAAAGAACATCGCTAATGTATCTCAAATTCAAATATTGGATACAGGTTATCAAGTCATTTAAAATTCCATGGACATGTTCGAATTGCAAACGGTATATTTCCGCTAGGGAATTATCACAGGCCTAGCCTACAGATGATGATGAATAGCCTACTATGAAACTGATGTCATTACAGACTATTCTAGCAAAGTCGGCGGGTAGCTCGACTTGGATCTGGGTCTCTGCAGCTGTCTGTTCATCACCTTATCCATTACACAGAGGCTTGACGCTCTTGACAAGGTCGCTATACGTGTTGTGGTTACTACATTACCTCTCGCTTCTGAACGCACATGCCTGTGCTTCACTCTCACAAGTCCCTTGAGCCCATACCGATGGGACACGCCTTTGATGGCCTCCTTTGAGCGCCAATGTGCCATGATACTGCTGACATCAATGTAGCAAATCTGTGAGGTAGCTCGACCAGGAATTGAATCTGGGCCCCTGGTTATGTGCTGGTAATGTTTTTTGTTTTTTTCTGAATATTGCAAAAATACTTTTACCTGAGTATTTACAATGAGGTACTTTTTTGGAGCAGAGGTCACTTGCTCAAGCAATGACAGGAGATGGCATATAGTAGGGATGGGCATTTGAAATGATTTCACAAATCGAATAATATCATGATATTTTTATAGTCCGGATAGTCGAAATTAATGTGTTTTAAAGAAAAACATTTTTGCCCCCCCAATTCAATGGAGACTTGCTTGCGCCACTCGAGAGAGCCGGTGCACTGCGCTCTGCTTGTTTCAGCAGAAGGGTGGGGGAGGAGCAGGGGCCGGTGTGTGTGACAGTCTATGTGTAGCCAAACCAAGTCGCACTAGTTAGACAAACTTGTTACTGCCATAGGTTATCTATCAAACCATCTGGTAGTGCCTGTCTGCAAATGGTAGTGACTGTATCAAATCGTTTTAAAGGAGCTAGCTAGCTACAGTAGCCAGTTAGCTAGCTAAAGTAACAAGGCTATTTTGCTGCGCTCTCGGTAGTGTACATGTCTACAACAACTCCATTCATATGAAATAACGGCCTACTCCTTCTCAGTTAGCTAACTTTTAATTCAATTAATTAATTGATTAGAAATCTCCCATTTCACTTGCTACACATAGTGCCTCTGACTGTAGCGCCGCTTTGATTGACCTACAATAACAAGCTACACTTGTGAAACGTGTCTACCGGTGTGTATTTTTTATGGGGCAACACTCATAAAAACGGCAACACTCATAAAACTGTTGTTTTATATAAAAGAAAAGAGAATGTCATTGTCTATCCTTGTAGGCAATGTAGCAATGTCACATAGATCATTTTCTTTAATTTTAGACAGACTTTTCATTGTAAAAAAAAGTATAAATATATATTTAAACGAAAACTCTCACAAGTAATCTAATTGTAACGTCCGTTTGGATATTTGAATAATGGTGCCCATCCCTAGCATAGGCTATAGGAAACTGAATCCAATGGTAGCCTGCCTTTTTAACCTCTAGGCTACTGAACAAAAATATATACACAACATGTAAAGTGTTGGCCCCATGTTTAATGAGCTGAAATATAAGATCCCAGAAATGTTCCATATGCACTGAAATATAAGATCCCAGAAATGTTCCATATGCACAAAAAGCTAAATTTCTCTCAAATGTTGTGCAACAATTTGTTTACATCCCAGTTAGTGAGCGTTTCTCCTTTGCCAAGATAATCCATCCACCTTGTTGTATGTTGCGTTTATATTTTTTCGGTATAGTTTGGGGGTGGGGGTGCTGCGATTTTTTTTGCGGAGGGGGGAGGTGGATGCATACATACGCTGAAGATGTCTATATCGGTCCGCTAATGCAGGACTAGTAAAGGCCCAGTGCACTACTTTTGTGACAAACTTTTAACTACATGTATTTGAGTGTTTACCAGCATTTGTAACTTGATTCTGATAATTATCTGTACAAAACAGTTAATCTGATAATACTTGTGGAATAGAAAAATACTTGCTTGATATGTTTTCCAGTTTCTTGAAATACTTTGCAAATTCAACTTATTTCTATGTGAAAACTGAAATGGTCTATTCATTTCTTTTCCATTTTAGTAGACACTCTTATCCAGAGTAACTTACAGTAGTGAGTGCTTACATTTTTGTACTGGTCCCCCGTGGGAATAATACCCACAACCCTAGCATTGCAAGCGCCACGCTCTACCAGCTGAGCCACATCATCACATCACATCATCACAAACCACTTGCCTCAATGTAATCAATTGCTGTATTGAGCATTGTTTTCTTTCATGTTGTTGGAAAGTCTACATGTGCAAACCTAGATGACCAGCCTATGTACAATACAGTAATGTATATTTACATTAAGTGCTTTGTAAGGATGGTAAATTAATACTGCACAAAAAGTGGTTGTTTTCCATGTTATTTGATCAACAAAAATATTTCATTTGATGTGGATGTTTTGTGCCTTTGCCCATAACTTTGCACCTTTTGAAGTCAATGTTTAAGGACAGGGTTTTGTTCTTTCTGGATTCCATTAGAATGACACCGCAGAGAAAGGGACAGGGCAACAACTTTATTTTGTTTTATTTTTCAGCACCCCTACTTCCCGCGGCTATGTACCTGTCGCCATTGTCTTTCTCTGAAGTGAAGGTAGTCTACTTGAGTAGGATTCTTTCAGTCTAGCTGAGATCATTCCGTTCCTACCGTCTACCTCGCTGCCTGCTGTCACTGATGGCTGGCTATCTCACTGGCTGCTGTAATTCTTCCTGACATTTTACCTGTCGGAGAGGCGCTGGAGAGTTGACTACCTCGCTGATTCTTTAGTACTTTTTCCACTGACCCGGGCGAAGGAATCCGTCTGATGAAGGACACTTTATGAGGGGGTTACTCTCCAGTCCATTGTAGAAGGAGAATGGTTAATGGTTAAAGTTAATGAGATTTGTTGCCACTTGTCAGTATGTCTTTGGTTGGCGCTGCTGATTGTGGCTGCTGGGCTAATAATCAGACTGGAGGAGCAATGAACCCTGAAGGACGCAATCCCCATCACCCTTCCACCCCCACCCCAGCCCATCAGACACTCTTTTCATTTTTACTTTAGCTCCCGTCACCTTCCCTAGTTCACTGCTGTGTTCAATCTCACTCCCCGTTGCTCCTCTCTTGTCTATAGAACCTTGAGATTGGGACCAATGGGAGGGCAATCTCTCTTTCTCTCTTTGTCACATGATGTGTCCTGCACGTGCATCGTCTCAGGAGGTAGCCACTGTTTCAGTGAGATCAACGAGTGGTGAAGATATCTCATCAAGTGAAGTAGATTGCACTCGCAGACGTGTTTTATGGCGATGATAGAAAGCTGTGACAGTCTCTCTTTTCAGCATCAATTAGTCCCGTTGTCATATAGGGGGTTAAAGTCACTTGATTAATGGTTCCTTGAGTACCACCTGGAAGGAAGCCATCCAATATTCCCATGCATTAGCCTGGTCCTGCCTTTGTGACATCATTACTGTGTTCTACAGATTGATATGATTATTCCTTCCTCTTTTTACTATGAAGGTGCGCAACCATTGTTGTCCTAGGAAATGGGGATTCAAAACAGGGCGAGCACCTGCACCATACAAATGGCAACACAACCTGGGTTTGGGGGACATGTTGAATTGAGAGGTGACATGATTTGGTGCTTTAGTACTTTTGACTTTTGTTTTCAGCCTTACCTAGGATTAGATTTAGATTTTGAACAAGATGTCTTGACACAAACAAACAGCTCTCGGTGCTGTTGGCCAGATGAGAGGACTGTAGTGAGAGAAGAGAAGAAGAAAACAAGCTATACTGATAGCTACAGTAGTTGACGTGGTAACCAAACAAACAGACAAGTTTACTACACTGAGCAAAAATATAAACGCAACAAAAGTGTTGGGTCCCATGTTTCATGAGCTGAAATAAAAAGATCCCAGAAATGTCCCATGTAGCTCAGTTGGTAGAGCATGGCGCTTGCAATGCCTGGCTTGTGGGTTCGTTTCCCACGGGGGGCCAGTATGAAAATATATGCACTCACTAACTGTAAGTCGATCTGGATAAGAGCGTCTGCTAAATGACTAAAATGTAAAATGTAAATGTTCCATTCACACAAAAAGCTTATCTCTATAAAATGTTCAGCACAAATTTGTTTACATCCCAGTTCGTGAGCCTTTCTCCTTTGCCAAGATAATCCATCCACCTGACAGGTGTGGCATATCAAGAAGCTGATTATACAGCATGATCATTACACAGGTGCACCTTGTGCTGGGGACAATAAAAGGCCACTCTAAAATGTGCATTTTTGTCACAGAACACAATGCCACAGATGTTTTGAGGGAGTGTGCAATTGGCATGCTGACTGCAGGAATGTCCACCAGAGCTGTTGCCAGATAATTACATTTTCATTTCTCTATCGTAAGCCGCCTCCAACGTTGTTTTAGAGATTTTGGCAGTACGTCCAACCGGCCTCACAACCGCAGACCATGTGTATGGCGTCGTGTGGGTGAGCGATTTTCTGATGTCAACGTTGTGAACAGAGTGCTCAATGGTGGCGGTGGAGTTATGGTATGGCCAGGCATAACGAACACAATTGCATTTTATCGCTGACAATTTGAATGCACAAAAATACAGTGACGAGATCCTGAGGCTCATTGTGAGGCCCATTTTTTAAAAAGGTATCTTTGACCAACAGATGCACATCTGTACTCCCAGTCATGTGAAATCCATAGATGAGGGCCTAATTAATTTATTTCAATTGACTGATTTCCTCATATGAACTGTAACTCAGTAAAATGGTCTGAGAGTCCTTTAAGTGCCTTTTGGCAAACTCCAACCACTCTACCATAAAGGCCTGATTGGTGGAGTGCTGCAGAGATGGTTGTCCTTCTGGAAGGTTCTCCAATCTCCACAGAGGAACTCTGGAGCTCTGTCAGAGTGACCATTAGGTTCTTGGTCACCTCCCTGACCAAAGCCCTTCTCCCCCGATTGCTCAGTTTGGCGGGGCGGCCAGCTCTAAGAAGAGTCTTGGTGGTTCCAAACTTCTTCCATTTAAGAATGATGGAGGCCACTGTGTTCTCAGGGGCTTTCAATGCTGCAGAAATGTTTTGGTACCGAGACTGAGTGTGCCACCGTGCAGAGGGAGTGAGCGAGCGGGAGCTGATTTGTCACTTGTGAGTGTTAAAGGGGGGGAGGGGGGGAAGCACCCTGACATTGATGGCTTGTGAAGTTTACTCTCAGATGCTAGGGAATTAGGTTGTCATGACGAATAATGCACTCCTTCTTACAGTTGGTTGTGACTGTGGCCGGGCTGTATGAAGAGGATGGGAGACTAGGGTAAAGGCACATTCTGGAAAAAAAGGTCCTTATCCATCAATTCTGTTATGCCTTCAATGATTCAAAATCCTTCTCAAAACAAGGTGTCGTGTCCTTTAATGATTCAAAATCCTCCTCAAAACAAGGTATCATGTCCTTCAATGATTCAAAGTCATTCTCTAAACAAGGTTGTATTCTTGAGTACAGCAGAATCATTTCTAAAATGTAATATCAAGGGTCTTACATTTTAAGACTGATAATAATATGTATACATTGTTGTAGATTGTTATAAATACCCTATCAAAGATACCAACCAGAAGCCTGCCTTGATACGGTCATCCTCTAGATCAACAACCCCATCCTACTGGTGTGGCTTATTACTGTCAACCTCTAGATCAACAACCCCATCCTACTGGTGTGGCTTATTACTGTCAACCTCTAGATCAACAACCCCATCCTACTGGTGTGGCTTATTACTGTCAACCTCTAGATCAACAACCCCATCCTACTGGTGTGGCTTATTACTGTCAACCTCTAGATCAACAACCCCATCCTACTGGTGTGGCTTATTACTGTCATCCTCTAGATCAACAACCCCATCCTACTGGTGTGGCTTATTACTGTCATCCTCTAGATCAACAACCCCATCCTACTGGTGTGGCTTATTACTGTCAACCTCTAGATCAACAACCCCATCCTACTGGTGTGGCTTATTACTGTCATCCTCTAGATCAACAACCCCATCCTACTGGTGTGGCTTATTACTGTCATCCTCTAGATCAACAACCCCATCCTACTGGTGTGGCTTATTACTGTCATCCTCTAGATCAACAACCCCATCCTACTGGTGTGGCTTGTTAATACCTGAGTTATAGCCCCCATTCCACAGAGTCCCCGTGCCACAAATAATCAAAGTTTGATGATGAGTTGGTTATTTTAATCAGCTGTGTAGTGCTACGGCAAAAAACTAAACGTGCACTCAGGAGGGGCCCCAGGTTCGAGATTGGGAAACCCTGCCATAGTGTCCCCATCCCATAGAGCAGCCGCCATGCATAAGGACGTGTTTTTTTAAATTCATTAAGGCCTACATAAATTTGCCTTGGGGAAGAGCGGCTGGCCTACTGGATGCAACCTTGGCCCAGATAATGGCACTGAATACCAAGGGCTTAAATGAAGAGGGAAGCTGTGAAGGTAGCTGGAAACTACAGCTGTTTGGGTGTGGCTCGTTGGCTGGCGACCCGTGAAGAATGGCCTGAGGTGCCCTAATGGGCCTGTTCAGCAGCAAATAAAGAGCTGACTCATGCTAATGTATTAATCTGAGGCACAGGGTTTATAGACACTTCCCATAAGTCCCTGCTCAGTATGATGAGGAATCTGCATTCTGAAATATTTGATAGATTATATTTGATATGTTTGATATATTTGAACTATGAAAATGTAAGTGGCTCTGGATAAGAGCGTCTGCTAAGTGACTAAAATGTAAATGTAAATATTTGATATATTTGGCCAGCAGCATACCACCATGCATTCCACTGCTGTCTTGCCGCTGAAGCTAAGCAGTGTTGGTCCTGGTAGGTCCCTGGATGGGAGACCAGATGCTGCTGGAAGTGCTGTTGGAGAGCCAGTAGGTGAACTCTTTCCTATGGTCTACAAAAATATCCCAATGTCCCAGGGTAGTGATTGGGGACATTGCCCTGTGTAGGGTGCCGTCTTTTGTAAGGGACGTTAAACGGGTGTCCTGACTCTATGCTCACTAAAGATCCCATGGCAGTTATTGTAAGAGTAGGGGTGTTAACCCCAGTGTCCTGGCTAAATTCCCAATCTGTCCCTCATACCATCATTGCCACCTAATCATCCCCAGCTTCCAAATGACTCATTCATCCCCCCTCCTCTCCCCTGTAACTATTCCCCAGGTTGTTGCTGTAAATGAGAATGTGTCTCAGTCAACTTACCTGGTAAAGTAAGGGTAAAATAAAAATACATATTGTTGCGTGATAGATTGATAACCTATCAGAATGCATGCGGTAGGACGTTGGTGAGGGAGTGGTGGAAGGGGGTACAGCCTCAATTTGTTGGGGCATGGACTACAAGGTGTCGAAAGCATTCCACAGGAATGCTGGCCCATGTTGACTCCAATGCTTCCCACAGTTGTGTCAAGTTGGCTGGATGTCCTTTGGATGCTGGACCATTCTTGATACACACAGGAAACTATTGAGCGTGAAAAACCCAGCAGCGTTGCAGTTCTTGACACACTCAAACCGGTGCGCCTGGCACCTACTACCATACCCCATTCAAAGGTACTTAAATATTTTGTCTTGCCCAGTCACCCTCTGAATGGCACACATACACTACCGGTCAAAAGTTTAAGAACACCTACTGATTCAAGGGTTTTTCTTAATTTTTTTACTATTTTCTACATTGTAGAATAATAGTGAAGACATCAAAACTATGAAATAACACATATAGAATAATGTAGTAACCAACAAAGTGTTAAAAAAATCTAAATATATTTTATATTTGAGATTCTTCAAATAGCCACCCTTTGCCTAGATGACTTGGGGTGGCAGGTAGCTTAGTGGTTAAGAGCGTTGTGCCAGTAACCGAAAGGTCGCTGGTTCTAATCCCTGAGCCGACTAGGTGAAAAATCTGTTGATGTGCCCTTGAGCAAGGCACTTAACCCTAATTCCTCCTGTATGTCGCTCTGGATAAGAGCGTCTGCTATATGTAAAAATGTAATGACTGCTTTGCACACTATTGGCATTCTCTCAACCAGCTTCATGAGGTAGTCACCTGGAATGCATTTCAATTAACAGGTGTGGCTTCTTAAAAGTTAATTTGTGGGATTGATTTCCTTCTTAATGCATTTGAGCCAATCAGTTGTGTTGTGACAAGGTGGGGGAAATATATTTTGATTTGTTTAACACTTTTTTGATTCCATATGTGTTATTTTATAGTTTTGATGTCTTCACTATTATTCTACAATGTAGAAAATAGTAAAAATAAAGAAAAACCCTTGAAGGAGTAGGTGTTCTAAAACTTTTGACCGGTAGTGTACACAATCCATGTCTCAAGGCTTAGAAATCATTATTTAACCTGTCTCCTCCCCTTCATCGACACTGATTGAAGTGGATTTAACAGGTAACATCAATAAGCGATCATAGCTTTCACCTGGATTCACCTGGTCAGTCTGTCATGGAAAGAGCAGGTGTTTCTAAAGTTCTGTACTCTGTGTATCCGACAGTCATATTTAGTTTGTCTCTGTTGGCAAAGTTGAGATTGACGTTGAATGGACGTTGAATGCAGGCCCCAGATTCCATCTTCGCCTCTTCTCCTTCTCTGCTTAGGAGTGACTCTGAGAGCGAGCGTGGAGATGACAGATGACAGCGGTGTTTAATGAACTTGCATCCAAAGGCAAGTGCTGAAGCAGGCACGTTACACTTTTATGGAGGAGGGAGATGAAGTCAGACTTATGGCAGAGCCAGCAGCCACGCAAAATCTTCAGTTCCAATTAGTAGGATGATCCTCTGAGTGGTGGGGTCTGATAAGGCGCCTGTAGGAAGAGCTTACGGAGTCCCACACACAATTCCAGTCTCCTGTGACTAAAATCTCCTTCCTTTTTATTAGGATTGTATACCTGGAGCGAGATCCTATATACACAAACACACACACACACGCACACACGCTGAGGGACAGTCATTCCACCACCCCCCTCACCCTCAAAGATGTCTTTGAGGAATTGGGGAGTATCCAATTAACATTTTATCACAACCGCTAGCTCCCCTGGTGCCTGTAAACTCCATATCAGCTCCTCCACCCCCAGACTGTAAACTCCATATCAGCTCCTCCACCCCCAGACTGTAAACTCCATATCAGCTCTTCCACCCCCCAGACTGTAAACTCCATATCAGCTCCTCCACCCCCAGACTGTAAACTCCATATCAGCTCCTCCACCCCCCAGACTGTAAACTCCATATCAGCTCTTCCACCCCCAGACTGTAAACTCCATATCAGCTCCTCCACCCTCCACCCCCCAGACTGTAAACTCCATATCAGCTCTTCCACCCCCAGACTGTAAACTCCATATCAGCTCCTCTACCCTCCACCCCCAGACTGTAAACTCCATATCAGCTCCTCTACCCTCCACCCTCCACCCCCAGACTGTAAACTCCATATCAGCTCCTTGACCCTGCACCCACCACCCCCAGACTGTAAACCCCATATGAGCTCCTCTACCCTGTACCCACCACCACCAGACTATAAACCCCATATCAGCTTCACTACCCTCCACCCACCACCCCAGACCCTGACACCCCCACCCAGCTTCACCAATTCCCCTCACTGTCTCCTGAGAGTTTCGCCAATAGACAATCTAATTTCAATTAGAGGTAAACTCTGTTTTGATCTTGAACTTGGGTCGTTGGTGTTGAAAGGCCTCCTCAACCCATTTCATTAACCCAGTGGCCTCCTCGTACTCCCTCTCCCCTCTCGTCGGAGTGCTGAGACCCTGCCAAAACCTAATCAGCTCCCAGACTGCATTGTGTGTGTGTGTGTGTGTGTGTGAGAGAGGAGCAGCCTGGTCTCATAGACTAGACGTAACATTGCAAAATATAAATCCGGGACACTCAAATTAGTATGATATGTTATGTTTGGTATGGTTACATAAGACAGAAGGTTACTTAAGTCAAAAAGAAAAGTAGGGTGGTTGGTCGGGGTGGATGTGTTGGCATAACACGAATGTCTAGCAACCCAAAGGTTGCGTGTTTGAATCTCATCACGGACAACTTTAGCATTTTAGCTCATTAGCAACTTTGCAACTACTTACTACGTTTTAACTACTTTGCAACTACTTAGCATGTTAGCTAACCCTTCCCCTAACCTTAACCCTTTTAGCTAACTCCTAACCCCTAACTCTACCCCTAGCCTAGCTAACGTTAGCCACCTAGCCACCTAGCTAACATTAGCAACAACAAATTGGAATTTGTTTATCATACATTTTGACATATTGTATGTTTTGCAAATTCATAACATATTCTACGAATTGCAATTCATAACATATTGTACAGAATAATTTGAAATGCTCTGAGGTTGGTGAGAGAGAGTATGTCTGTTTGTCCTTTGTTCACTGCACAATGAAACATGTTATTAAGAAAAAGTTAAGTCTTCCCCTTGCACTGCAGACGTGATTTTCAGAGTTTGGGTTGATTGTGTTTAGTTCTGCTTGTTTACATCATTTAAATTTTTTTACATGCTTGTGTAAGCGGTAGTGTGTTTGTGTGTGTATAGTTAAGCAAGTGTGTGTGTGTGTGTGTGTGTGTGCCCGCGCGCGCAGTGTGCATTGTGTGTGTTTCTGCTTGTGTAAGTGATCGTGGTGGTGTGTACATGTGTGTGTCTTCGGGTAATTGGCCTAGGTTCTGGCCAGGGAATATTGCTGACACAAAGAGAAAAACAACCACTTTTCTTCTCTTGCAACAATCAGCATGGCAGCACTTGTACCATCAAACTGTGGTGGGGGGAGGGAAGGAGGTAGAGGGGAGGGGTGGAGAGGAGGGAGGGGAGGAGAGGAGGGGGGTGGAGAGGAGGGAGGAGGGAGGAGGAAGAGGAGGGGGTGGAGGAGTACGGGTGGAGAGGAGGGGGTGGAGGGGACGGGTGGAGAGGAGGGGTGGAGGGGGAAGGGTGGAGGGGACGGGTGGAGAGGAGGGGGTGGAGAGGGAGGGGTGGAGAGGAGAGGTTGAGGGGGACGGGTGGAGAGGAGGGAGGGAGGGGGGCGGTAGGAGGGGAGGTGGAGAGGAGGGAGGGAAGGGGAGGAGGGGGGTGGAGGGGACGGGTGGAGAGGAGGGAGGGGAGGGAGGAGTGAAGAGGAGGGGGTGGAGGAGTACGGGTGGAGAGGAGTGGGTGGAGGGGACGGGTGGAGAGGAGGGGTGGAGGGGGAAGGGTGGAGGGGACGGGTGGAGAGGAGGGGTTGGAGAGGAGGGGGGGCGGTAGGAGGGGAGGGGTGGAGAGGAGGGAGGGGAGGGAGGGGAGGGGACAATTCAGTACTCAATGTGACAAGATTCTCTGGAGGAGCCTTCAGAGTGATTAGAGCATTCAAAGACTCCTGTGTTAAGACTGTGTTGGTGCGTATTGAGTTAGGCTGGACTCTAGATCTAAACAATGGAGAATTATCAATCCGGTTGTTCTATGTGTCAGAGAATACTATGGCGTCACAGAGCCCTATGACAGAACACTCAGTCCGAAATATCATACTTTCATACAATAGCAATAGGGTGTTTTTAGTGGGGTAATTCTTCTTACAAGAGGAAGATGACCTGCAGTGAAATGTAGACTGTCACCCAAGGGACAGAGAATGCTGGGAAAATGGCTCTATTTTTAGTGAAGCTCTCTGAAAGTAGCAAAGGCTCAACTGAGCGTCTGTAGAATCCTGTAGACCTATGTGTATATCTCTGGAAGCTCGATTGTACAGCGAGACCAACCCAGGATTATATTAACAATCCTGATTGTAATTGTCATAGTCAGAGAGAGTCTACCTCTGTGGAAATCGATTATGTTTGCATGGCGTAAGCATTTATGTGGTGATGGCGTCCTTCGAGTAATCCATGAATAAAGAACACCAGGTTCTATTCTAGTTATTTTTATTTCCCCCTAGTTTCCGTGGTGTCACTGGTGACCACGGCGACCCCTCTTCATCATGGCCACACCAGCCAGCGTAGGGTCTCCTCCAACTCTGATTCAATGGCAATTATTTACCCAAACGCAACTCTAATCACTAATCAGGGGAACGTCCAGGAGTGCAATTAGATGGCCCGTGTTTCATTAGAACTGGAATAGTCAGGCTGCAGTATGCAGTCACTTAGTAGAGGACCGGAGATTGTATGCTGGGTGATGAGATTTGAGTTGGTCATTATGTTTGAATGGAAGACGGCTCCGATCGTTGCCTTCCCTCTGTGGATCAACTGATTGGCGATTATTTCTCAACATCGTGCAAGGGTTTTGTATGGGGACATTGGAATGAGATGAAGTGTGTATTTATGTCCTGTCTTAATGTGTGTGATAGGCCTACAGCTGAGCACACTCGGAGCTGGTTTCCCGGACTCAGATTAAGCCTATTCCTCAACTAAGAAGCGCTTGTAATGTATAATGTATCATTTTTACATTGACATTAATGTAGTGACTGCACACCCTTTTCCAGGAGTAAGATTAATCTGTGTCCGGGAAACCTGCCCGCTGTGTTGATTGTGTGTCTGGTGGCACCTGGGCTGACTGTCTAAGACAAGAGTATTACCAGCCCGTGGCTGGTCTGTTGCAGAATAACATATTGACCGCTGAATCAATGCTGGGAGAGGCAGTCAGCCACTAGGCTCCCTGATGTCTCCACCCAGTTTGACTGAATATGGAATTCCCACAGAGCGGATGGCAACCCCAGCCTTTTCCCCCTTAGAGGACGCTGGATTTTTTTTTTTTATGAGTTATGAGTTATTGGTCTCTCAACATCACTGACAGTCCCTGTAGACAACCACATTAGAAGCAGCCGTGACTGAAGACACCAAACAGGGAGCGAGGAAGCCTCTGCCAAGTGGGCGTATGCCAACCTGTTAGGAACCTTAAAGATTCGGCCCACCAAGACATTTATTGGGCAATTGAACTAATAAACAACAGTATAGACCTCCATTGTCGCTCTCTCTCTCTCTCTCTCTCTCTCTCTCTCTCTCTCTCTCTCTCTCTCTCTCTCTCTCTCTCTCTCTCTCTCTCTCTCTCTCTCTCTCTCTCTCTCTCTCTCTCTCTTTGAATCTTTTATCCCCCCTTCTCTCTCTCTTTGACCGTCTCTGTCTCAGACGACTATCATTGCTCATCTCATCTGGAATTCCTTGCCCTCGGGCCTCCGTGGTTCCTTCTCCGGTGGTTTAGGAAATTACACACTTTCCCTTTTTTTCTTGTGAAAGTGGGTGGTTGAGCGAGATGCTTTCCATTACAGTATCCATCACCACACGCAGTCATTTTGATGGCGGGCAGATTTCTCCCCTCTAACACATGCAAGCCACCATCAGGATTAAACACCAACAACACAGGAACAACAAGGGCTGGACGTTCCATGGTTTGTGCACGTCTGTGTTCCCCGATGAAGGAAGACACAATTATTTGTAATAGATTATGGCCCTCTGGACTTCTCTAAACTTGGATAAGTACATCTAGTTAGTGATGGCATACAGGGTGTATTTTCTTACCCTTCTGTAGGTCAGTCCTATAAGTCAGCCATGTCAATCATTCAGGCCCAAATAGAGCTCCTCAATTATTTTTCATAAAGATTAGGGAAAAAACTATAATACATAGAAAAGTAGTGAATTCTGAAATTAGATATCTGCTATTGCATTATATTATTTAGAGGATATCTGACATTGTGTTATATTATTTAGTACCTGATAGTAGAGGTGTTTTTTGTCTTATTGTTTTTCAATCAAAGTCATTCCAGACATTTGCCTTCATAGAAATGGCTAAATGACTTTGACACTCCCGTCATTAACCATCCCCAACATGTCCACCACACATAGGACCACAACCCTCTGTCCTTCCAGCCTATTGAAGTAGTCAACTCTGACACCCTTTCCTCCTGTACCCATTCATCCCCCTCTCCTCCCTCTCCTTCAACTACCTCTTTCTCCTCTCCTTCTACTTCTCCTCTCCTTCATCTACCACCTCTTCTTCCTCTCCTTCATCTACCTCCTCTCCTTCCGCTTCTCCTCTCCTTCATCTACCTTCCTATCCTTCATCTACCTCCTCTCCTTCCTCTCCTTCATCTACCTCCTCTCCTTCATCTACCTCCTCTCCTTGAACTACTTCCTCTCCTTCATCTACCTCCTCTCCTTCATCTACCTCCTCTCCTTGATCTACCTCCTCTCCATCATCTACCTCCTCTCCTTCATCTTCCTCCTCTCCTTCATCTACCTCCTCTCCATCAGCTACCTCCTCTCCTTCATCTTCCTCCTCTTCTTCCTCTCCTTCATCTACCTCCTCTCTTTCACCTACCTCCTCTCCTTCATCTACCTCCTCTCCTTCATCGTCCTCCTCTCCTTCATCTACCTCCTCTCCATCATCTACCTCCTCTCCTTCATCTTCCTCCTCTTCTTCCTCTCCTTCATCTACCTCCTCTCCTTCATCTACCTCCTCTTCTTCATCTATCTCCTCTCCTTCATCTATCTCCTCTCCTTCCTCTCTTTCATCTATTTCCTCTCTTTCAGCTACCTCCTCTCCTTCATCTACCTCCTCTACTTCCTCTCCTTCATCTACCTCCAATCCTTAATTTACCTCCTGTCCTTCATCTACCTCCTCTCCTTCCTCTACCTCCTCTCCTTCATCTACCTCCTCTCCTTCCTTTTCAGGCCACTGCAGAAAGTAATTAATGTAATTTGCAAATGGCACCCTATTCCCTACACAGTGCACTGCATAGTGCACCTAACACACGTCCCTGGTCAAAAATAGTGCCCTATGTAGGGTGTATGGTACATTATTGACGCAGCCGTACTGTATTGATGAGAAGGTGTTGATTTATGCGGACACCCCAGGAGTTGGGATTATTGAGGAAAAGAGGGAGGGGTTCTGCAGTAGGGGAGGGAGGAGCCAGATGCTGTGTGTCATCCTAGCTCATAACAGGCACAACAGAGCATCCTGTGGATGTGGGCATGACCTTTGACCCCGTAATCCATCTGAGGCACGTTTCTGGTTCTTCTCCCCCTCCCTCTCTTCAACCTCAGTCACAGAGCGCTCAGCTATTGACGCTGTTGTTTGATGCATCATTTATTGAAGGCAGCTCGTTTGTAGAGCACACTACACACATACACACTACACACACATACACACACTACACACATACACACTACACATACACACTACACACACTACACACACTACACACATACACACTACACACATACACACTACACACACACACACACATACATACTACACACGTAAACACTACACACGTACACACTACACACTACACACCCATACCGGCTGACTGATACTTGGAATTATTTTGGAGCCATTGCCCTCTGGGAGTGTGTGTTCGCTCAAGCTCTGTTCATCATCTGCCAAATACAGCCCTGTCTCCCATCACACCTCGACAGAGAGGTGGACCCCAATCTGTCAGGATCAGGTGTGTACTGCTGTGTCTTCTACACTACACCACCCCCTGAACAACAGGTCCTACATCTGTGGCCTGTTCTGTTCACCCGAGAGGAGCTGAACTACAAGCACAACCAGTGGACGGATCGGGCTTCTTCATGGAACGACTTGACTTTGTGAATAACGGCCTTGTAATAAGGTTTTGTCAACAGGCGTAGTCGGAGGCATGTCATGTCTGGTAGACAGACCACATGGAGCAGGGAAACGTACTCCCTGCACGCCTGCACCAGGATTGTGCAATCCGTTTCGGCAGATAGTTTGTTATTTAAAGATGGCGGCTGTCATCTTTCTGCAAACCCCTTGGAAACGCTGCCACAACCAGGAGAATGAAGTCATAAATCCTCAGACACATCCTTAATTAGCCAGGCTTGGAAATAGCTGACGTTGCCTTTGGTGTCCAATTTGTCCATTGATGAAAAGCAGCAATGGCTCCCAATCTTCCTCCCTCCTCGACTCGTCAGAGTTTCCTTGTCGCCCCCGTCTCTCTCTCTCTCTCTCTCTCTCTCTCTCTCTTCGCTCTCGCACGCTTTCTCTCTCTCTCTCTCTCTCTCTCTCTCGCACTCGCACTCGCTCTCTCTCTCTATCTCGCTCTCTCTTGCACTCTCTCTCTCGCACTCTCTCTGTCTCGCTCTCTCTCACACTATCTCTCTCTCACTTACTTACTCACTCGCTCACTCTTTCATTCTCTCTCTCACATATTTGCCACGGTACTCATCTGGCAGGGAGAGCCAGCCAAGCAATTTGTCCTGACCTCGAGTCGGCGGCCATATGGGGCAGGGCCCATCTGTGACAGGATGTTTATAATGGTGGCCACAAGGCGTCCGTCAACCATCTCCGTACAGTGTTTACAAGGCAGCCGTGTCATTTGGACGTGTACGGGGGACTCTGGTCATCGCTGGGGAAACAACCGAAATTGTATTGTATTTTCCGTTCACTCACTCCCCCCGCTCCCATCCCTTTTCTCTGCTCTGGAAAAAGCAGCTCCTCCTCCGTGTTGTCTGCCTAAGCCCTGGGCCTCTGGGATCAGTGGAAGCTTGCTGTAGACACGTCCAAGTCCTCACTGTCACTGAGACAGAGTGACTCCTACAGGGTTGGATCAGTCACTGAGCCAGAATGACACCTACAGGGTTGGATCTAGACACTGAGCCAGAATGACTCCTACAGGGTTGGATCTAGACACTGAGCCAGAATGACTCCTACAGGGTTGGATCTAGACACTGAGCCAGAGTGACTCCTACAGGGTTGGATCCAGACACTGAGCCAGAATGACTCCTACAGGGTTGGATCTAGACACTGAGCCAGAATGACTCCTACAGGGTTGGATCTAGACACTGAGCCAGAGTGACTCCTACACAGTGGTGTAAAGTACTTAAGTAAAAATACTTTAAGTACTACTTAGGTAGTTTTTTGGGGTATCTGTAGTTTACTTTACTATTTATATTTTTGACAAGTTCTACTACATTCCTAAAGAAAATAGTGTACTTCTTACTCCATACATTTCCCCTGACACCCAAAAGTACTCGTTACATTTAAAATTCTTAGCAGGACAGGAAATGGTCCAATTCACACACTTATCAAGAGAACATCCCTACTGCCTCTGATCTGGCGGACTCACTAAACACACATGTTTCGTTTGTAAATTATGTCTGAGTGTTGGAGTGTGCCCCTGGCTACCCATAAATTACAAATCAAGAAAATGATGCTCCCTAGTTTGCTTAATATAAGGAATTTGAAATGATTTATACTTTTACTTTTAATACTTAAGTATATTTTAGCAATTACATTTACTTTTGATACTTAAGTATATTTAAAACCAAAAACGTTTAGACTTTTACTCAAGTAGTATTTTACTGGATGACTTTCTCTTTTACTTGATTCATTTTCTATGAAGGTATCTTTACTTTTACTCAAGTATGACAATTGGGTACTTTTTCCACCACTGCTCCTGTAGGGTTGGATCCAGACACTGAGACAGAGTGACTCCTACAGGGTTGGATCTAGACACTGAGACAGAGTGACTCCTACAGGGTTGGATCCAGACACTGAGACAGAGTGACTCCTACAGGGTTGGATCCAGACACTGAGACAGAGTGACTCCTACAGGGTTGGATCCAGACACTGAGACAGAGTGACTCCTACAGGGTTGGATCCAGACACTGAGACAGAGTGACTCCTACAGGGTTGGATCCAGACACTGAGACAGAGTGACTCCTACAGGGTTGGATCCAGACACTGAGACAGAGTGACTCCTACAGGGTTGGATCCAGACACTGAGACAGAGTGACTCCTACAGGGTTGGATCCAGACACTGAGACAGAGTGACTCCTACAGGGTTGGATCCAGACACTGAGACAGAGTGACTCCTACAGGGTTGGATCCAGACACTGAGACAGAGTGACTCCTACAGGGTTGGATCCAGACACTGAGACAGAGTGACTCCTACAGGGTTGGATCCAGACACTGAGACAGAGTGACTCCTACAGGGTTGGATCCAGACACTGAGACAGAGTGACTCCTACAGGGTTGGATCCAGACACTGAGACAGAGTGACTCCTACAGGGTTGGATCCAGACACTGAGACAGAGTGACTCCTACAGGGTTGGATCCAGACACTGAGACAGAGTGACTCCTACAGGGTTGGATCCAGACACTGAGACAGAGTGACTCCTACAGGGTTGGATCTAGACACTGAGACAGAGTGACTCCTACAGGGTTGGATCCAGACACTGAGACAGAGTGACTCCTACAGGGTTGGATCCAGACACTGAGACAGAGTGACTCCTACAGGGTTGGATCCAGACCCTGTAGGGATATTTCCACTGAGGGTTTTTGAAACACTTTTATTCTAATATATCTCGGAGGGCTGGGAGGATTAGCTAAATATGTTTTGCAGTTTAATAGCAGCATTCCAGCGCATTGGAGCTGACGATTAAATAGGTGATCTCCAAGTATGTGAAGCTCTATGAGATGTGCTCTACAATGAGTTCTTAATGTTTTTCGAAACATTGTCCGTATCAATATTTAGTGAAAATGACTCCTGCCTTTACAGAGCGTTTGGTCGAGATGAAAAAATCAATTCTGCTACAAAAACATATTGCAGAGGGTTATTTCTTTCCACACCAGAATATTGTTTAATGGCAATCAAATGACAGTTCAAATAGAAGAAGGACTGTTTATTCCCTTCGGTTTTTACATTTTCCTATAATAATGGCCTCTTTGATGATCAATCTTGCTGCGGGCCTATTTTGCAACTCATTAATACGAGACTGTTGACACAAGGAAAAAGGGACGTCAGCGAATCCAAGGCCACACGGTACATAATTATCTTCTGTTTTCCCCTGATTTATCCTCTGCCCATCTCGTTGCATCATTATGGTTTTCATTCAAGAACATCTGCAACCTATCGCTTTGAAATCACTCGTCGTGCAATATCGAATTGAAAGGGTCTGCTTTCAAGCACTTTCAGCCCCAACGGACGCATAGGTGTGGAGATTCACCCCGCTGGGCCCAGATGTCATTTCAACGTCTATTCCGCGTTGGTTCAACGTAATTTCATTGAAATGACGTGAAAACAACGTTGATTCAACCAGTGTGTGCCCAGTGGAACTCGTGTTCTCTCATTAAATGGTAATGAAAAAAGAAGATGTGTTTAAGCTTGGCGCTTCAGTGCCCCGAAGTAAAGCCTTGTGAGAGTCTGTGGGTTTCTGTGAGACATGAATGATGTAATCGTTAAGAGTGAGTTATCTGCACGCAGGATGACCTCATCTCTATCTCTTCAAGAGCGAAGTGAGAGTGGGCTGGTACCTCTGGTGGTGGCACAGATAGTGTGTGTGTGTGTGTGTGAGACACATTTTAGTTTACGGGCACAGGCCTCTATATTCTCTCTCCCTAGATGCAGAGCTAGCCTCAGTAGAGACACCCACTCACATACTGTATAGGGAGAATCTCAATTGCATTGCCTTGATAACTCACGTCCTCTCTCCTCGCCTCCTTCTCAAAACCCATTGGATGAGAAGGTCTGAGGTCCCTCCCCTCTGACCTTTTCGTCCAATGGTTTTTGAGAAGAACGTGAGGAATCAAGGAAATGCAATTGAGATTCTCCCCCTGATGCCAGTCATGATTCAGTCTTTGATTTCTCTTCTGATGCATGTAGCACAGTGGCACCAAGGTGCAGTCTCCAGAGACACCAGTGAAGCACGGAGAATGTCACCAAGGCCAGAACCCAGTGTGGCGGGGCTACAGCGGTGTAAGTTGTGTGTTGGATGTGTCAGGGTATTAGGGAGCTCACTCTGTAATGTTATTGTGTGCCATGTTACTTGAGCGAGTGTTAATACGCTGTAATTGCATTAAACCTATTTTGAGGGACAAAGTCACTGATTTTGATTAATTTCGCACCGACGTCTATGTCGTTAATAATCATGGCACAATCCTCTTTGGGTAAGAGATGAATCATTGAAATTTCCGCTCAAACACGGTTCAGTATGTCCTTGGTGGTTGTTTATCATGTTAGCCTGGAGAGTTAGTAATGGCATTAATATCAGGATTCATAGACTGCCTAGCTCAAAGTGCACATTCATGGCTAGTTCATATCTCTGCGGCACAAACTGTGGCAAACGAAGTCCAGTGTGTTGTAGAGCGGTGCTTGTTCAGAACCAAAGACGACAGCATAAGAGGATGTCTAATACCACCACACATTCCCTCAGTTTGAGTAGTCCACCCACTCTTTGGATATTTAAGTGTTTTATTGCCAGAGAGTCTACCTAATTAGCATTGTTGCGTATTTCTCTCCTTTTAAAGAATCCATAGTGTTCAGAGTCTTGCTCTCGCTCTGGTCGAGCTCCTAGCTGAATCCTGCTAGTCAGATCTATTCAGCACCAATGTGCTGTGCTGCAGCTTTGAAGGAAAGGCCAGCCATGTCAGCTGAATATCCTCCCCTGGCGTCCTGCTGTATGAAACCTGTACAAATTCCCTCGTAACACACCGGCCAATCCGGCGATGCGGAGCGATGATCTCGAGTCTGTCATAGGCTGATTCAGACTTGTACTGTAATCTGTGTTTCCCCCAAGCATTTTAAAGATCTTTTCTTTCACGGTTTCCAAGGACGTTGGAAGTCCTTTGTGGGCTTTTGACTACATATATTAGTGATGCTGAGGCTCCACAATGGGGCTTTTAATGCATTCCCAGGCAAGCCTCTCTGCTGAGATTGGAAGCTTCCTATGTCTAGTAATACACCACTGACATGAGATCCACCGATAAAGCAAAGCAATTTGTTCAACCCTCGGCAGAGGACAACACAAGGGGTGGAAATGTGTGTATTTTTATTACAGCGGTGTCTGAGGACATCCAGCCCTATCTATATCCAGCTGCTCATTTGACCCGTCGATGAGAAGTGATGTCATCACCACGCGTCATCAACGCCAATTTCCTGTTGTCGACAAAGCAGTGTAACTCCTTTTATAAATCCCTATAGCTTTTCACTTGCTGTTACAATGTAAAAAAAAAAAACAGTACTAATAGATGGTGGAGCAAGACAAACAAAAGCCTCTCATTTACTCCGCCTTCCGTTTGGATCGCCGTGGAAGATAGCGTTGCGCAATTGATACGGCACCCGGCACCATGCTCTGGTCTTTCCACACAGACACACAGACAGACTGCATGTCAATGGCTGACTGGAGCGAGTAGACAGACAGACAGACACATGAGCCCTGTGTGTTCTCCTCCTGGTATCACTATCGTACAGCCTGGAGGACCCAGCCCAGGGACGGATGGGTTTGCCAGACCCACTGAGATAGTGGATGGTGGATGATGGAAATGGCTGGCATGTTCAGTAGCCAGGGAAATGAGAGGCCAGGGCCTTTAAGTGTGACATCTGGCTCAAGGCCGGAGCTCAGGAGGAGGGCTTGTGCCACCGAGAGAGACTCGTTCATCATAACAGGGACTGTAGAGTAGCAGACGGAGCTGGCGGGGAAGACGAGACGTCTCCAGACTCCCAGTCAATGCGGTTCTCTATTTGTAGAGCTGACGTATGCATTGTGTCCCAGTGCCTCCAGCCCCATGCACTGGGGAGTTGTCCTCAGAATGACACAGATTTGCATCTGCTCAGCACGAGGACAATTGACTGGAGAATTAGGTCAGATATTGTACCATTTCTCAGTCGATATAGGCCTAAGTAAGGGTGGGTTAACTAAATGATTAGGAGTGTTGCTTTTCTTCATCCGAGGCTGGAGTTTTGTCTAATTCAGTCAGTTTCATTTCTTCTGAGGAAGAAAAAGGGGGGAAACTTCCGTTAAAAAAAAAAAAGTTTAGACGGTTTTCTTTTAGGGGCAGGCCGCGGAGCAGGGCTGGTTGTGGGGATTTGAGAAACCAATTTTTCCTAGGAGTCATTAAAACAAGCCAGTCAACCATAGGCACTGGATCTAAGCTGGGATGCAGTGAAATGACAGGCCACAGTCAATGTCCCAATTTCCTCTCAGAAAACCCATGCGCTGGGCTTGTCCTTCATTTGTGATGCTTGGGATCAGAACAGGCTGTGCTTGTTAGAGATGGTAGCCAAGACTTATGGCTAACTCCCCTGAACCCCCCGCCCCATAGATTAATGTGTGACGACCACAGACCTCGATTTAGATGAACTGATATGGAGGTAATAAAAAACAGCTTTGGTATGGTTTTGCCGTTTTTATTACTTACACCGAGCCAATCACAAAGGCAGCATCTTGCAGAAATAAATGTCAAGGCAGAAAACAATTACGAGACCTTTTTAACTTCACCTACTTCAGGTTCCCGGCGGAGGCAGCGGCCTGACAGGGACTGCTGAAAGGTCATGCCCGAAAGGACAGGCGCGAGTAATGAAATAACAATTTGGGCCACGTAATGACTTTGAAATGCGGGGGAGAGTTCAAAATTATCACTGTTGGAGTAACTCCACAGCTGCCCCTGTCAGGATTTAACGATGCGGCGGTTAGTTGCGAGACACATTTTCCTACAAATCTCACACACAAATCTCACACATTCTCAAACCTGGAGCTGTGGTTTGGGAAGGAGAGGGGGATGTTGGGGGGTCACCATGGTTACAGGCAGGCTGGTCGTCTCTCTCTCTGGCAGGCTCTTCTACACACGGCGGGCGATAGCTCCAGCTCATCGAGCGTCGCTGGTGATTTACGCGGTGACACGCCGGCGTTGACGGATGTCCGCATTACTGCCAAGCGCGAGACTAATGACAGTGGGGGGAGGGGGGGTAGTCAGGTGACTTTCCAGAAGAGAGTGGTGTGTAGAGGAGATGGTGAGGAAAGTGAGGAAGGTGGTTGGGTTTGTCTCTGTCTCAGCAAGCCTCCCAGAACCAAGCCACGCCATGCTAACACACTGACTGGCCTTTCCATGATTAAATGGGGAAACCGTAGGAGGGAGTGCACTGCATGGAAGCCCAAATGTGTTGCTGAAACAGCCTGCCCTCTGGGTTGATGTAACGGTCTCAGATGGTGGCCCTCCCTCTCCTTGTCATGTTGTGTCTGTGTCAAGCACATGACCCTGCAAGGGTACCTGGTAAGATGATTGTGTGCAGTCTTCCCTGTGTGGTTTCAACAGGCATGCCTTGATTTAGTGATGGCCCCTCTCTTTGAGTGATCCAATTGCCTCAATATGAGGACTGTAGATTGTCCACTTAGATTTGAGTAAGAGCTCCCCACATAGGCCCCCTGTCAATGTGGTTGCAACCAACATCCCTCTAAACATAAGTTTGTTTACACATCTGTGTTTGCCATCATCAGTCAGTCAAACATCTGTTCGTTGGACTAAAATGTATGTGAAAATGTATGGCCTCTTTGGTTGAGATTTTTTCTCTGAAACCATTTTTGAGGAACATGTATGCAAAACATCCGACCTGAAAGTCGTCGAGGGCTATTGCCGTATCCACAGTAGTAGGCTAATTGTTTTTTAAATGGACCTCGCTAGAAAGCGTGCAACTGCTCAGGTGGCCTGATCCTCGGACCCCTGACCACAACACACTACTCCCATCATGCAGTTGGGCGCTCATTTCCAATACGCCTTGAAGCTGCCACTTGGCGGGTCAAAGGTGATTGTGAAGAGCGGCTATGCAGGACTTGCCCTCTGGCACACACATAAACAATTGGACTCCAGCATAGATAAGGCAGTTAATGGCCCTCATATAAAATATCCAATGTTTTAACATATGCCATTTAGCAGACCCTTTTATCCAATGCGACTTACAGTAGTGCATGCATACATTTTCATATGGATGGCTCCAGTGAGAATTGAATCCACAATCACAACATTGATTGGTGAGTGTAGGGGGGAGAGTGAGAGTAGGGGAGGGGAGGGAGGGAGGGAGGAGGAGGGTGAGAGTAGGGGTGGAGGGTGAGAGTAGGGGTGGAGGGTGAGAGCAGGGGAGGGAGGGGGAGGGTGAGAGCTGGGGAGGGAGGGGGAGGGTGAGAGCAGAGTAGAGAGGTGAAGCGTGAGAGCAGGGGAAGGAGAGTCCTATCCCATAGAATTAGGAATTAGAATACTAGAATGGACATGAACCTTCTTATGATGGTCCCAAGGTCAGCCATGTAGGCCAACCCACTTGAGAACTAGGCCCACCCACTGGGGAGCCAGGCCCAGCCAATCAGAATACGTTTTTCCCCACAAAAGGGCTTTATTACAGACAGAAATACTCCTGTTTCATCAGTTGCATCCCATGCTTTACTTTTATTTTCCTACATAAGTAAAAGCAGGAAATGCATCACTTATACCTCTACTGCCATTCATTCCAATTAGACTGGTTTTGGATTTCTCCCTGACCAAGATGGCAGCCATTTTCAGCCCATGATGTAAGTGTGAGGGTTTAGGACATAGCCCCTCTAGTAATTTAATATGACCGCTATGGCCTATCCTAGCCTACAGCCCAGGGTCCCCCAACTGGTGGTCTGATTTTATTTGACATGAGCTAATATATATATTTTTAGTTGGACATAAAAGACTGTAAAAACACCAGCTAAAACAGTGAATCCAATTTGATTTTAATTTTGGAAATCTGTTCCAAAGTATTCCCACTCATAATAGAGATACAGTATATGTGATCGCATACAAATGTAAGCAAGGTTTGAAATGATTGTTTTAGTCAAATATTACATCTGTTTGGGCTTCTTGAGGTCAATTTGCAGTCTACAAATGATCTGTAATTACAGTTGAAGTGGGAAGTTTACATACACCTTAGCCAAATACATTTAAACTCTGTTTTTCACAATTCCTGACGTTTAATCCTAGTAAAAATGCCCTGTTTTAGGTCAGTTAGGATCACCACTTTATTTTAAGAATGTGAAATGTCAGAATAATAGTAGAGAGAATGATTTATTTCAGCTTTTATTTATTTCATCACATTCTCAGTAGGTCAGAAGTTTACATACACTCAATTAGTATTTGGTAGCATTGCCTTTAAATTGTTTAACTTGGGTCAAACGTTTTGGGTAGCCTTCCACAAGCTTCCCACAATAAGTTGGGTGAATTTTTAGCCCATTCCTCCTGACAGAGCTGGTGTAACTGAGTCAGGTTTGTAGGCCTCCTTGTTCGCACATGCTTTTTCAGTTCTGCCCACACATTTTCTATAGGATTGAGGTCAGGGCTTTGTGATGGCCACTCCAGTACCTTGACTTTGTTGTCCTTAAGCCATTTTACCACAACTTTGGAAGTATGCTTGGGGTCATTGTCCATTTGGAAGACCCATTTGCGACCAAGCTTTAACTTCCTGACTGATGTATTGAGATGTTGCTTCAATATATCCACATAATTTTCCTTCCTCATGATGCCATCTATTTTGTGAAGTGCACCAGTCCCTCCTGCACCCACACAGCATGATGCTGCCACCCCTGTGCTTCACGGTTGGGATGGTGTTCTTCGGCTTGCAAGGTACCCCCTTTTTCCTCCAAACATTATGATGGTCATTATGGCCAAACCGTTCTATTTTTGTTTCATCAGACCAGAGGACATTTCTCCAAAAATTACGATCTTTGTCCTCATGTGTAGTTGCAAACCGTAGTCTGGCTTTTTTATGGCGGTTTTGGAGCAGTGGCTTCTTCCATGCTGAGCGGCCTTTCAGGTTATGTTGAAATAGGACTTGTTTTACTGTGGATATAGATACTTTTGTACCTGTTTCCTCCTGCATCTTCACAAGGTCCTTTGCTGTTGTTCTGGGATTGATTTGCACTTTTCGCACCAAAGTACGTTAATCTCTAGGAGACAGAACGCGTCTCCTTCCTGAGCGGTATGACGGCTGCGTGGACCCATGGTGTTTATACTTGCGTACTATTGTTTGTACAGATGAACGTGGTACCTTCAGGCGTTTGGAAATTGCTCCCAAGGATGAACCAGACTTGTGGAGGTCTACAAAAAAAATTCTGAGGTCTTGGCTGATTTATTTTGATTTTCCAATGATGTCAAGCAAAGAGGCACTGAGTTTGAAGGTAGGCCTTGAAATACATCCACAGGTACACCTCCAATTGACTCAAATGATGTCAATTAGCCTATCAGAAGGTTCTAAAGCCATGACATCATTTTCTGGAATTTTCCAAGCTGTTTAAAGGCACTGTCAACTTAGGGTATGTAAACTTCTGACCCACTGGAATTGTGATACAGTGAATTCTAAGTGAAATAATCTGTCTGTTAACAATTGTTGGAAAAATTACTTGTGTCATGCACAAAGTAGATGTCCTAACCGACTTGCCAAAACTATAGTTTGTTAACAAGAAATGTGTGGAGTTGTTGAAAAACAAGTTTTAATGACTCCAACCTAAGTGTATGTAAACTTCCGACTTCAACTGGATATTCTGTCCCCCTGACAATCCGCTCAAGAAAACGATGGTCACGCGACTAAATCTAGTTGATGATCCCTGCTATAGTCCATGTTCTATTTTAAATGTGTGTTCCATGAATCAATTGACAGTGTTGGGATTTTGTCTCCATCAGCGGCTCCGCCTTAATAGCCAGGCTGGTGACTGTCTGCAGCAAACACTGATTGAGGATGGGTCCCAAATGACACCCTATTCCCTATGTAGTGGACTACTTTTGAACAGGGCCCATAGGGTGAATAGGGTGCCATTTGGGACACATCCGGAGATTGGATTCCTCTAAACAAACAACCCAGAAACAAACAACCCAGATAAGATTTGAAACCCAAAACGCTTCTCTCTCTCTCTCCCAGATGTCAGTGTAGTTTTGTTTTATTGTTGAAGAGGAACTCAATTGAAGATACAAGGATAAGAGTGCAAGGTTGAGCTTTGTTTTAACAAGTGCCAGTGGGGAATTACAGCCTGTAAAGTTTCAAATTGAATCAGTTGAGATGGTGGTTCACTGTTTGTGAACTGAAATAAAAAGGAATGCCCAGTGTAGGCTTTACAATGTGACACTCAATGTCATCTGTGGACACATTGGCGGTCTCGGAATGACACAAGCACTCAAATTCTCATGTCTGGAAGCTATAGGACAGAGAGAGACAAAATAATGAAGTCCCTTCCTGGTTCAGGAGGACTATTGGACACTTGTCACAGTATGTGGACATTTTGATGATGAAATGCAGTCAGAACCCTTCGCTGTTCAATAAACTCAGCAAGTCCATCTCTAGCCCAGTGGCCCGGCCAATCTAAATTGGTCATTGCGATCGGGCACTGTGACCAACAATGTTTTACCCCGGTCTCTCTCTGATAGCTGTTCTTCAAACTGGCGCCGTGCCAGCGTGGGTCAACGTATGGCATCGGTGCTCAGGTTGTTCCCAGTATACCCAACAGCAGGGAATTATCATAGGACTATTAGGGCTGCGTCCCAAATGATCCCTATGGGCCCTGGTCAAAAGTAGTGCACTACATAGGGAATAGGGTGCCATTTGGGAGATTTTGGGCCTCTGATTGTAATGTGCCCTATACACAGCCGGCTATAACTTTCCTCATCAATGGCTAGCGCCATTCTCCTGGTGTTAACTATCTTCAGATTCCAGGAATATAAATGAATTAAAATAAAATAAATAAATCAAGTTGGTTAAATCGACTCTTAACTACGTTCCTTGCTGTGTGATCCATCTGTTGGAAGGGGATTATGTTGGAGGTCACTGTGGGAGAGGACTGTTCTCAGCAGCTGGATGATTATGCTGGAGGTCACGGTGGGAGAGGACTGTTCTCAGCAGCTGGATGATTATGCTGGAGGTCACGGTGGGAGAGGACTGTTCTCAGCAGCTGGATGCGGAGGGATGCAGCTGAGCAAAGACTTCTCCCAAATGACCTTTCATCCACTGCCTGTTTTATAAAATTTCTCGGCATATCACATTTACTCGATTTATGAGTATTAGGAATGACGTACCCCGGTGTTGTGCTATTGGTGCCATGTCACATTGTTTGGCTTGTTTGCCACCTCCGTTGAGTTGATGCCTCTCCATATCGTGGCGCTATCTGTTGAATGATTCCTCTCTTCACACCGCTCCCCGGGCCACAGTCCCCTGGGATTGACTGAGGGATCAACATATGCAGTAATTGGTGACCCCGCAGAGCGTTGGTCCACCGCCCCGCCCCAGTCTCCTCCAGAGGTTTTTTCAGTCCTCCCTTATTTTTGTTGCACTGGCAGTATGGACGCGGGGCGAGGTCACCCTTCTACCACCTAATGATGGTTTACGACCCCTGAGGCTGTCTGTGGTATTGCTGGAGTAGGGTGATGTTTTGGCCTAGACACTGATCTTTGGTCAGTTTTCTAATGGTAAAGTTAGGATAGGGGGAGGGGAAGCTGATTCTAGATCTGTACCCAGGGGTAACGTCACCCCTAAGCCCCTCAATGGTATTGCTTGTCAGACTCCCCTCGCCCTCAATCTTTGTTTCCGCCCAGGTATGGAGCACAATGACAGGACCCTGACTGGCTGAAACAGACTACTAATTGGACTGTCACGTTTTCACACTTGGAAATAAAAGAGGATGAGGAAATATGTTTAGCATGTTATACCACGGCTCCTTCCCCTCACCCCCACCCTCACCCCCACCCCCCCCCCCCTTTCTCCCTGCAATCCACCTCTCCTGCCTTCAGCTGCCCAATGTGTTTTCTTTCATCTCACTGGCCAGAGCTTAAGTCCTAATCTTCTCCATGGAGCATGATAAGAAAGGTTGGCCCTCCTTTGGATCGATACATCCCCCCCTATCGGGAGGAGCTGCTGCATCTCTAAGACCTGGATGCCACAATTCTGCCCTTTTTTCCAATGGCCGCTTTGAGAGCCATATACAGTAAACCCCCACCAGACAGTGGAAGGTCAGGTCAGCAAAGCGAGGGTGAGACGGGTTGCAGTGACGAAGCAGATGTAGTCGACTGGGACGTGGCACATGCATGTCTCCCGCATCCGTGTAAGGTTCAGTTAATGAGGCGGGGGAGGTGAAGTCATCCTTTCTACCTGTGTGTGTGACTTAGAGAGTGTGAGAAGAGAGGGAAATCACCCTCCGTGTGTGTGTGTGTGTGTGTGTGTGTGTGAGAGAGAGAGGGAGAGAAAGTGTGTGTGTGAGAGAGAGAAAGTGTGTGTGTGTATGTGTGCGTGTGCCCAAGTTAGGTCATTTTGTTTGCTCTGATACAGGACCCTCACTGTTGTAACCCAGCCTTCGATATGCTGATGGTTCAGCCCCCTGAGTAGTACTGTGGAACTCACCAGTTCTATTTCTGCTCACTCCACCGTTCTGATAGGCGTCTTTCAGCACATACCTCTCACCTTTGAGGATTATCGTCTCCCTGGGGGTTGAGTGGGTGGACACCTTCGCTGGCTGGAGATCAAGCAGGATGAATTCCCCATTTCCCCCTGTGTCAGCACAGTGGTGTCACAAAGAACAGAGCTGACAGTTCTGCTACCGGAGGCTGTGTGATGGGACTAGAGGGGGAGAGATAGGGCTAGAGGGGGGAGAGTTGGGGGCTAGAGGGGGGAGAGATAGGGCTAGAGGGGGGAGAGTTGGGGCTAGAGGGGGGAGAGATAGGGCTAGAGGGGGGAGAGTTGGGGCTAGAGGGGGAGAGATAGGGCTAGAGGGGGAGAGTTGGGGCTAGAGGGGGGAGAGATAGGGCTAGAGGGGGGAGAGTTGGGGCTAGAGGGGGGAGAGATAGGGCTAGAGGGGGGAGAGATAGGGCTAGAGGGGGAGAGTTGGGGCTAGAGGGGGAGAGATAGGGCTAGAGGGGGGAGAGTTGGGGCTAGAGGGGGAGAGATAGGGCTAGAGGGGGGAGAGTTGGGGCTAGAGGGGGAGAGATAGGGCTAGAGGGGGAGAGATAGGGCTAGAGGGGGGAGAGATAGGGCTAGAGGGGGGAGAGTTGGGGCTAGAGGGGGGAGAGATAGGGCTAGAGGGGGAGAGTTGGGGCTAGAGGGGGGAGAGATAGGGCTAGAGGGGGGAGAGTTGGGGGCTAGAGGGGGAGAGATAGGGCTAGGGGGGAGAGATGGAGCTAGAGGGGGGAGAGATAGGGCTAGAGGGGGGAGAGTTGGGGCTAGAGGGGGAGAGATAGGGCTAGAGGGGGGAGAGTTGGGGCTAGAGGGGGGAGAGATAGGGCTAGAGGGGGAGAGTTGGGGCTAGAGGGGGAGAGATAGGGCTAGAGGGGGGAGAGATAGGGCTAGAGGGGGAGAGATAGGGCTACAGGGGGAGAGTTGGGGCTAGAGGGGGAGAGATAGGGCTAGAGGGGGGAGAGTTGGGGCTAGAGGGGGGAGAGATAGGGCTAGAGGGGGGAGAGTTGGGGCTAGAGGGGGAGAGATAGGGCTAGGGGGGAGAGATGGAGCTAGAGGGGGGAGAGATAGGGCTAGAGGGGGAGAGATGGAGCTAGAGGGGGAGAGATAGGGCTAGAGGGGGGAGAGATAGGGCTAGAGGGGGGGAGAGATAGGGCTAGGGGGGAGAGATGGAGCTAGAGGGGGGAGAGATGGGCTAGAGGGGGGAGAGATAGGGCTAGGGGGGGAGAGATGGAGCTAGAGGGGGGAGAGATAGGGCTAGAGGGGGGAGAGATAGGGCTAGAGGGGGGGAGAGATAGGGCTAGAGGGGGAGAGATAGGGCTAGAGGGGGGAGAGTTGGGGCTAGAGGGAGAGGGCTAGGGGGAGAGATGGGGCTAGAGGGGGGAGAGATGGAGCTAGAGGGGAAGAGGGACGGAGCGAAGAGTGGGGGAGGATTATTGCCTGTAGTGGGGAAGGGGTGTCATGAACATCCGCAGGGCCTGGGGTTGATAAGAGGCAGCAGCTCTAATGGAATCACCGGCCGCTCACTTACCATGCCTGGCCACCTGTCATGTGGCTATGGAGCCGCTCCCTCACCACAGGAGGAGTTATCTTAAAGGAACATGGCTGCTCACCAGTGAGATTCTCTCTGAGTGGAGTGGATTAGGGCAGGCAGGTGAGGAGCAACACTATGGGTGGAACACAGTGCAATGATGTGGAGTATTCTCCTTGCACTGTGGGGACGGCTGTATGAGCCTGTATGATCTCATCGTCTTGTGAATTGGGGACTTTGATGCAACCTACCCCAGCCATCCGAAAGGGGATTTTCTTTCAGACTTTGGCAGGGAGGCCTAAGTGCAAGATTAAGTGGAATTTGGGGTCTTTGTAGATTTGTTCAAAGTGGTTGATTTCACAAGATACATTTTGTTGCCTGCAGTTCCTTCCTACAAATGTGAGTGAAGATGCAGTACATGATTCTAAAGAAGATTCAATCTAGATTATTATGCAGCTGAGACATTGTTTCACATGTATTTGGAATAAACATTACATTTATATTTGAATATGTGAAACAATTAATCAATTAGTAATACATTATTTAAAAATGTATGTGAAATAATACCAAAACACCATAATAATACGGTGGATGATTACTCTGCACCTTGATAGAGTCCATTCTCAGTCTGCACGGAGGAGACAGTTTGGCTCTGTAATGGCCACAGGCCCAGACACTCTGCTTTTTTCCGTGCACAGGCAGACCCAATCGATGTGCATGTGGTCTCGCTGCGCTCTCAGCCTGCCTGCTGGCTAATGTACATCTAATGTTCTCTCTCTGTGTACTTAAAAGCACATGGTGAAATTGTCACAGAGATGATTGCCTTCTCCATATTGTAGGAGGTGGGATGTAAACGGATTTGTTAGACTGCTCGTGCATCTGTCTTTCAGTGCTCTCCTCCCTGATCTATCATGTCCTATATGATGACACTTGGTTCGTGTTCGCCGCGGCGCTGTTTCCGATCGCAGAGCACGTCCTCGGAAATGTGTTGTACCCTAATGTGTGTCAAAGTTTCATTTCCTGCAACAAGCCCTGAGCTGTTTTGACACTTACGTCAGGGCTGGTTTCAAAGCCTCTGCGTTTTGTTTGAACATCGCTGAAAACACACTGAAGAATATGAGTCAGCATGGCATTATTTGTGTTTGAGCTTAGTGAGGCGTCTGAATCGCTGACAACGGCAAAAAAATGGCCACGCTGTTTATCCAGCAATTAATTAATGTTAAACACTTTTGTAGGACTCAGATTTGTATGGCAAATGATTCACTGTTTTCTCTCATTTGAATAATCTTCATGTTCATGTTGCATCCATGGCTGTGATAATTGTTCTTGGAGGTAATTACATGCTGCAGGACACATGAAAAGGGTCTGGAGTACAGAGTCTGGATATTTGTATGGTGTCATAGCGGGGAACTCCGTGGAATTGGGGTCCTTAGGCGACCTCCAAGGAAAGCAAACAGAGACAGTGGGCTGGAGAAGGAGGGGCACGGGCGCAGCCTGGATTGATGAAAGATGCAGTAATGGCTTCCGCATGTGATTTTTCACTGTGTGTGTTCAGGCTCAGGCTTTAGAACAATGGCAAGCCAGACAGCCAAAACATTCTATTGCTTTTTCAACGTTCTAGAACGTTTCTAGTTCCCTAGAAGATGTTCTCATTCTCTCCTGTTGTTTCTAAGAGGATTCCAACACCGTTGTCATCAGTTTAAGAAACCGCCCTGGGGTGGTCAGGATGAACAGGTGAAGAGAAACACAGACTATGACCCCACCTCTGAGATCCAGAGCAATACAAGGAGGGCAGCATGTTACTTACTTTTAATCTTACCCTGTGATGTCACAGATAATCATTTTTTAGGACCTTTTCTTCTTATCTTTTGAACCACAGATCATAGAAACGCACAATTTTCACGTATGTAGACACTGGTATCGTGCCAGAGATGATGAATATGAGGTTTAAAAGTGGCGGAATTGCCCTTTAAGCACTGATGATAATTTGACGGTGTGCTGTGACGTGTCTGGTAGATGGAGTCTCCGGTTGTGGATCGTTAGCGAGTCACAATGTGCCGGAGGGCAACGACCCTGATCCAGCTATGGACAGTACTGTACTCACTGTGGACCATGACAGTAGTGGCAGTGCTAGCAGTGCCATACTGCTAGTAGACCCCACTGCATCATACTGGCAATGCCTTTGTCAATGTGTCGCCTCTTAAGAAAGAGCACAGTGTGCAGTAGCGCATAACATTCAATAAGCGAATGGGAACATCAACACAAATAGGTTAAATTACTGTAGAGTCTGTTTACCTGGTTGTCTGAATGCTGATGGGGGGAGAGCTTAAAACTGGACTTGATGAAATATGGAGGACACCTGCACCATGAGCCACTCCACGATCGAAGTGTCTGTGATTAATTAGTCTCTTCTAGACAGATAATTGGCTCTGGCTTGCACAGAACCCCATCACAGATTAGCTTATTGTCTGGACTGCAGGCCAGGGGAATTGTGGGGGAAGGAAGTGTGAATAAATTCCCATAAACCCCAGCAGTATCCCAATGGACGTCCGCCTCGGTGCCTCTAATCCAAAGGACAATTGCAACGACAACCTGTGACTGCTAGGCCCCGCATCAAATTAACCGGTTGGAATTCCCATTGACTGTTGGACATCCAAGCCTTGGACTCCCTGCTCCCAGGGTCTGGTGGAAATGGTAATGTGATTGGACAAAGACCCCTAATGTAGGAGCCAGAGCTAAGACATCAATATACATTTTTTTACCGTTTTGAATAGTTTCTGGCCGTAGAGTGTTATTTTTCCTCCAACCTCGTTGACGGGATCCATCGTGGGGCATTTTTTTCTTCTTCCTCCGACTTCATGGCATCGAAGCGGTCAGCGCCGACATCCTGTATAGCCTACGTCGTGTTTGCCAACGGTGTTCCCAGGAATTCTGTTTAAAGTTCCTAGGGGCAGCTTGTGAAGAATACTCTGGGCTGCGGCACATGGATATCCATTCATCATGTCTGCCAGTCTGTCGTCGCATGTTGGTTTTTGTGGCTTCCTGCTTCCTGTCGAGGATAGCTGTGGTGCTTGCCCTGCCTCTTCAGCGAAGAGTCATTCAACCTGCATTGTTCGTCGGTCTGTCTCTTTTTATATTTTTTGCATATGGGCCATGTTGCGGTGGGTTATTTTGGCAGGCGATGCAGGAGCACCTCTTGTGTTTTATGCTGTTTGAAGTAGGTCAGCTTTGTCTGTTGTTTATGAATGACCTCTTCTCTGGATCATCAACAACAGTCCACTGAATGTCAACAGCTCATACTCCACTGTGATGTCAGAATGGCAGTTTAGTTTACAGCAGAAACATTCCTCTCCAGCACAATAAGCCAAATTGATTATTTTGATGATTTCAACATGATTGTTTTCAATTTCATCCTAGAGTTTCGGACTCGTTGTGAGGTGACTGACATGGGGTGAACAGTACACGTTCCACCCAACGGTGGTGGTTCGGCCCAGAAAGGAGCCATCTCTCTCCACCTGCCCGTCGGCTTTCTCCTCACTGATGTCCGTCCACATTCTGGAGACTGAGAAATTGATGATGGGGCTTTACCTCTCTAATTGGTCATTTCCACGCCAACCACTCTGAATGTTTGACTTCATCGCTGGCCTGCTTCCTTTGTCCTCTCCAGTTTCAGTGTGGTCGACTCTTAAGACCAAAACTCTTTAGGCTTTGCACGCTTTTTCCACCCCTTTTTTTTGGCCTTTGCGTGAAAATCAGAACGAGAGGCGGAATTACAACATGTGGGAGGGACAGTGGAGTGAATCTGTCAGCAACTTACTGCCGCCGCGGCTCGAAGCTCCCGCTATTTCAGGCCAACTTGAAACAGAGAAAAACCTCAACAAACCTCATGAACCCCTTTCTTCTCTCTCTCTGATTGGTGAAAAGTCTCAGTTTCTCTGTGTGCATGGCATGTTACTGTTTGCACGCTCAGATCAGATTGTTGCCCTTCCTATTTCGGTCGGGGCTTTGTGAGAAAGTTCCCATGATGCTCAGAGAACAAAGACAGCGAGGAAGGTGAAGATGAATAGTTCTGTTTTACATGAGACTGGCCTGGGACCGTAGGGAAGAATTACTTTGGCCTTCTTGGCAGCTTCAGCGGTATTGATGGAATGCGATGCTTAGTACGAGATGGAGGGTTTGGTTTACATTTATGTGACTGTGTGAGTCTTTTTATTTTACTACATCGACATGTTTTCTTGTTCACCAGCTGTTTCTTATCATTATAATCAGGTTATAAAACTGAAATGGAGACACCCAGCGAAGGTGAGCCTGAATATGGAATCATGGGTGCTTGATTTACTGACAAATGCCAACACCTTTGGTTCCTATTTTATATAATTAAATGCAGATATAAATCCGGTGTGTGCTATTTACCTTCTTTATCACCCACACACACATTATTGACTCTCCAAACAAATTGTATACAGCATTGCTGGCCTACCGTCAATACAAATCCTCATGCTGAATGGGAATCGTTTCACAGAAGATGAAAACTGTTGCGTTTCGCATTATTATTGTACCTGACCGATGCGTTGTTGTTGGCTCTCTGAACATGCTTACTTCTATTGTTGCCTCCTCAAGCTCTCTGTGTGGCGGTTAACCTGTTTTCCTTCTCCATTGTCTGGCCCAAGGTGAATCTCAATGTACCTGCAGCCATTGATGGGAAGGGAGCATTTATTCACAGTGGTTTGATGTACTCGGATGATGCTCTCTGGACATTAATACGATCGTCTATTGTGCCTGGCGGACATTCAGGCTGATTCTTGCAGCGAGGGACGTAAGCACATGCAATATGCATGAGGCCGTTGGATAATGGAGGAGAAGAGAACTAGAGAAGAAAAAAATAAAAGGGTATTCTTTATACAAATGGCGATGTACTGCCACGCTGGACGGCGAGCAGTTAGTAGCCGAGCGCCGGAGGCTACTTCCATCTCTCTTGGGATGATGGTGCTAGATAATGTACTCTAAACCTAAAGGGTCTTAGAGATGCTGAAGTACCTGGTGTAGCCTAGCTTAGACTAGCGTAGCCGGCTACCGTATCAAAAGCCGCTCAAAAGAGCTCAGGTTCTCTTGTATTTGTGAATTTAATGTTGAAAATGGCATAATAACATGACAGGGATGGTTTGTATGATAAACGACACCTTGTAGGTAGTCTATAGTAATGCAGTCTGTGTGGTCTTTGATGCTCAGCATGCCGCTATATTCAGTTTTAGATATCCAGATGGCTTGATGTTTACGCCTCTCTCCAAATTCAATATTGAACCGGTGAAGCTGCAAACATTTTGCTTTCTTTCCTCCCTGTGAAATCACTCTGCACATGCTTGTAAACAATCCTCTTCCCTTTCACCCCTCGCCCCTAGGTCTTAAGGTGCGTCCCAAATGAAATGGCAGCAGGTTAGGAGTAGCAGGTTAGGAAATATACTTTTTTAAGGGATATTTTTTTCTCCCTCCTGTCCACATTTTTGGGGGGTATTCTGGGGGATATAAAAAACATTTAAAAACGAGAGAGAGAGAAAGAGAGAGATAAAACATTTATTTTGCAACCCTACTCTCAGCACAAAAGCTACCCAGATCCTCACAAAATGTGAATGTGGTTTTTGACTCTGTTTAAGACTGGCAGTTAGAATGTCACATCCTATCCTCAGAGGAATAGACTTGTTTCGTTCAGGAGGCTCAAACGCATGTAGGCCACAATGTTCTCCACATCGATTTGCTTTTCTCTCCTCTGAATTCCACTTCATGTAGAGAACTTCCTTTTTTGTTGGGGTGTGTCCCAAATGGGGGGGGGGCAAGGGTGTAACTTCAATACCCACAATGACTTAACTCCTCTTCCATTTGACCCCTCGTGTGTGTGTGAGGAGAGAGTGAAGTCACCCTCCCTGCCCCGTGAAGCGTGAACACACCAGCTAGCCTGCAGAGGCTGTGCGCCATCCCCCCCCGCCCCCACCCCCTGCCTTAAACAATAAACTGTAATCACACTGACAGAGGCAGAGAAATCAGCTCCCTTTTTCTCCATAGCTGCTACTCCTGTCGCTGTCCTTAGCCAGAACTACATCATCCTCCTCACATCATCATCCAACTGGAAGTGATTCTGTCTGCCTCCCAAATGACACCCTATTCCCTAGGGTATGATTTGGGACGCCGGCCTAGTGAAATTATTGTGCTTGATTAATGGAGTGCGCTCGTAATCAAAAAGCTGGACAAGGGGCCGCTGGAGTGGTCCAACCTCCTCTTCAGCTGTCCAGGAAAACATTACTGGGTCACCTGCTACTGCACTGCAGTCTCTTACTGGACTGTTTGTTGTTGCTGCGCTGTCCCGCTATTGGCTGGACAGGACTGACCTGTCCTGAAGCTCGCCTCCCTCCGTACATTATCTCCCTCCACCACCTCCCTCCCTTCCTCCACTGGCTGGTCAGGGAGGCGTTGGCAGTGAGTCAGGGACCGCGTCCCAAGTGGCACCCTATTCCCTTTTATAGTGCACTTCTTTTGATCACGGCCCCTAAAGTAGTGCACTATTAAGGGAATAGGGTGTCATTTGGGACGCTGACAGGGAGTCGAGAGTTGGACGTCGGGAATGAAACTGTCTCATTATCACAGGCTTCCTCTTGGCTCTCCTCCAAGCCTGGCCTGAGTCTGGCTCTCTCTGGCTCCTCCGGACACAAGCTGGAGCGCCTCAGCTGTCACCTCTCTCTCTCACTCTCTCTCTCTGTCTCTTTCTCCCTGTCTCTCTCCCTCTCTCTCTTTATCTCTCTCTCTCTCGGTCTCTCTCCTCCCACTGTCTTTATCTCTCTCTTTCGGTCTCTCTCTCTCTCTCTCCTCCCTCCCTCTACTATGTCTGTCTCTCTCCTCTCCTTCTCTCCCACTCTCGTTCTGGATCTCTGTCTGCCTCCTCTCCCTCTCTCTCTCTCTCTCTGTCTCTCTTTCTCTCTTTCCACCAGTACCAGAGACTGGCCATAAACGGCTCTGTGACTTTGGGCCCTCTGTATGCTGGCCAACCACCAAAGACACGATGGAGGACAAAATCTCCCGAATGATTCAGAATGACAGCTCCCCAACAAACTTAAAAATCGCTCCAGACAGGCTCCCCTTAGGAAACTCCCAGTGCTTATTTACACATTAAAAGCATTCGTACGGGAGGATCCCGCTCAACACCCCCAAACACTGTCATCACAAACCAATTAAAAAACACTCAGTCGCTTTTTATAAAAAACCTTGTGTGCCGATCGCCCATATTTAAAAACATTCTGAGAAGGAAAACATGGCTCCCCTTACAACCAGCCAAATTAGATTGGCTGTCAGATGGAGTGTCCATTATGTTAAGCCGGATGTTTAAAATGAACTTGGTTAAACAGACCGATGTAGCTCTCCTGTTGTTAGCAGGTTGGTCCTGATTAAACAAGGGTGGTTTGTTGTCCTCAGAACTGGGTTGATTAAACAAGGGTGGTTTGTTGTCCTCAGACCTGGGCTCAAATACAATTAGAAATCTTTGAAATATCTGAAGTGTTTGCTCTAGCCTGTCTGGAGTGCCAGATGGGCAGGGTTTGCAGTTTTGAGATTATTCTATTGGTATATTAAGCCAGGGAAGTTCAATTAAGCACAGATAAAGTATTTTAAAGGTAGGCTGTAGTGGACAACAAACGGTATCACAAACGGCCGTGATTGGGAGTCCCATAGGGCGGCTCACAATTGGTCCAGTGTCGTCCGGGTTTGGCCGGTGTAGGCCATCATTGTAAATAATAATTTGTTCTTAACTGACTTGCCTAGTTAAATAAAGGTTCAATAAAAATAAATAAAATAATCTGCCCATGTGCACAAGACACTTAATACTGCTTCAACGTGGTATCTACATTACCAAAACCGTGCAGAAGTTTTGAACTCAGGTCTGGTTGTCCTTTATGAACGGCGTATGACAGCCACTCTACCCTACTTTGATCTGCTCTACTCTACTCTACTCTACTCTACTCTACTCTATCCTGCTATACTCTACTCTTCTCTATCCTGCTCTACTCTACTCTATCCTACTCTATCCTACTCTACTCTACTCTATCCTACTCTACTCTATCCTACTCTACTCTACTCTATCCTGCTCTACTCTACTATATCCTACTCTACTCTATCCTACTCTACTCTACTATATCCTACTCTACTCTACTCTATCCTACTCTATCCTACTCTACTCTATCCTGCTCTACCCTACGCTACTTTACATTACCCTACTGTACTCTACAGTACTCCTTTATGAACGGTGGATCATGGCCATTCTACCTTACTCCTTTATGAACGGTGCATGATAGCAACTCTACTCCTTTATGAATGGTGCATGATAGCAACTCTACTCCTTTATGAATGGTGCATGATAGCAACTCTACTCCTTTATGAATGGTGCATGATAGCAACTCTACTCTTTTATGAACGGTGCATGATAGCAACTCTACTCTACTCCTTTATGAACGGTGCATGATAGCAACTCTAATCTACTCCTTTATGAACGGTGCATGATAGCTACTCTACTCCTTTATGAACGGTGCATGATAGCAACTCTACTCTACTCCTTTATGAACGGTGCATGATAGCAACTCTATTCTACTCCTTTATGAACGGTGCATGATAGCAACTCTACTCCTTTATGAACAGTGCATGATAGCAACTCTACTCCTTTATGAATGGTGCATGATAGCAACTCTACTCTTTTATGAACGGTGCATGATAGCAACTCTACTCTACTCTTTTATGAACGGTGCATGATAGCAACTCTACTCTACTCCTTTATGAACGGTGCATGATAGCAACTCTAATCTACTCCTTTATGAACGGTGCATGATAGCAACTCTACTCTACTCCTTTATGAACGGTGCATGATAGCAACTCTACTCTACTCCTTTATGAACGGTGCATGATAGCAACTCTATTCTACTCCTTTATGAACGGTGCATGATAGCAACTCTACTCCTTTATGAACGGTGCATGATAGCAACTCTACTCCTTTATGAATGGTGCATGATAGCAACTCTACTCTTTTATGAACGGTGCATGATAGCAACTCTACTCTACTCCTTTATGAACGGTGCATGATAGCAACTCTAATCTACTCCTTTATGAACGGTGCATGATAGCAACTCTACTCTACTCCTTTATGAACGGTGCATGACAGCCACTCTACCCTACTTTGATCTGCTCTACTCTACTCTACTCTACTCTACTCTATCCTGCTATACTCTACTCTTCTCTATCCTGCTCTACTCTACTCTATCCTACTCTATCCTACTCTACTCTACTCTACTCTATCCTACTCTACTCTATCCTACTCTACTCTACTCTATCCTGCTCTACTCTACTATATCCTACTCTACTCTACTCTATCCTACTCTACTCTACTATATCCTACTCTACTCTACTCTATCCTACTCTATCCTACTCTACTCTATCCTGCTCTACCCTACGCTACTTTACATTACCCTACTGTACTCTACAGTACTCCTTTATGAACGGTGGATCATGGCCATTCTACCTTACTCCTTTATGAACGGTGCATGATAGCAACTCTACTCCTTTATGAATGGTGCATGATAGCAACTCTACTCCTTTATGAATGGTGCATGATAGCAACTCTACTCTTTTATGAACGGTGCACGATAGCAACTCTACTCTACTCCTTTATGAACGGTGCATGATAGCAACTCTAATCTACTCCTTTATGAACGGTGCATGATAGCAACTCTACTCTACTCCTTTATGAACGGTGCATGATAGCAACTCTACTCTACTCCTTTATGAACGGTGCATGATAGCAACTCTATTCTACTCCTTTATGAACGGTGCATGATAGCAACTCTACTCCTTTATGAACGGTGCATGATAGCAACTCTACTCCTTTACGAATGGTGCATGATAGCAACTCTACTCCTTTATGAATGGTGCATGATAGCCACTCTACTCTAATCCTTTATGAACGATGCATGATAGCAACTCTACTCTCTCCTTTACGAATGGTGCATGATAGCAACTCTACTCCTTTATGAATGGTGCATGATAGCCACTCTACTCTAATCCTTTATGAACGATGCATGATAGCAACTCTACTCTACTCCTTAATGAACGGTGCATGATAGCAACTCTACTCCTTTATGAACGGTGCATGATAGCAACTCTACTCTACTCCTTTATGAACGGTGCATGATAGCAACTCTACTCTACTCCTTTATGAACGGTGCATGATAGCCATACTACTCTATTCTACTCAGAGTCATTCTTGGCTGCTCACCAACCTCTGATTTATTTGTTTCATTTAGATATGCACCTCCAGTGCCGCTGTTGTGAGAGGAGGCTGATTAAATGCTGAAAGGTTCTCTTTGCTTTGCCATTAGTAATCCTGAGGTAGCTCTGATCTGTGATAAGCGCAGATAGCGTCTCGGCTCTCTAAGTCACACCCTGTCTTAGACATTTGTTTCTCTAGATTCTGCAGCCATCAGGTGAGGCTATCCATCAGAAAGGAGGGAAAACCAGACCTGGGTTCAAATACTGATAAATACTTTAAAATACTTTATCTGGGCTTGATTGAGCTTGCCTGGCACAATGGAACCATTAGAATATTGACAAGAAGTGCAAACCCCGACCATCTGGCACTCCAGGCAAACTACAGCAAACGTTAAAATAACATTTTTGATCCCAGGTCTGGGGAAAACAAAGCGTTCAGAACTGTTCCCTTTCCTGTCTGCGGTTAACAACACATCACACCGCTGCTTATCTTCCAGGGTCCAGAATATTGGCGAAAAGCAAGAGGTTTTTCGAGGAGAGTACAACAAGAGATTGTCCTCTGCTCTCTGTGAGGAAGGGAGAGATGTGCAAGGTCGCTGTGCTGGTGTGCACAAGGACGGCACTCTTTTTTTCTGCCAGCAGTGGAGATGACGGAATGCAGAAGTACTTAGCTACTTCACATAGTGTACACACACACACACACACACACACACAAACACACACACGTGTGCACACACACCAAAGTGTGAATAAAAATGAGGGATGGGTTTTGGAGGATGACTGAGTTATCGTTTCCCCCCTTATCGTTTGTGTTCCATGCTTCATGTCTTCATGGTGGATAATATCTCTTTGTTTCCTGGGAAAGTGTGCCGTCTGTCTGGACCCGCGGCACACATCACACACCCAGAGTGGTGCTTAGTGAAACCTCTTGACAACAGAGGTCAGAGTAAATGGGCATCCTCCTGAACTAGACTAGATGAGCAACCAGAAACATGGGCTGCGTCCCAAATTGCACCCTATTCCCTATATAGTGCACTACTTTCGTGGCCCTAAACCTCACTACTAGCCTCACTGCTGAATATGGACTGTGTCACATCTCCTGTTATCTTTGTCCTGTCTGGACAAACCGGCCATGTTTATAGCCATGGCACAGCAGCCACGTGCACAGGCTATCCATATCCCTCTCTGACATAATAATATAATAATATATGCCATTTAGCAGATGCATTTTATATATGGGTGGTCCCGGAAATTGAACCCACTATCCTGGTGTTGCAAGCACCATACTCTATCAAAGCTAGTTGTGTTTGAGGAACAGCAATGCTCTTTCATTTCAAAGATGCCAAACCTCACCAAAGGGATGGCAGTAATGGTAGAGATGCACAATCCTATGGTGTTTGTGTCCAGTGCGAGAGAGAGAGAGAGAGAGTCCAACCAGCTAAGCCTCCATTGATTTCCTATGGAGCGCTACACTATGTTGAGTTCAAAGGTTGATCATATGTGTTTGAAGGGATTTGTTCATGGGCTTGGCTCTGTTTGCTTTAATCACCAATTAAGGGGAAAATATTCCAGGTTTCATTACCACCGCTGTGATTGTAGCTGCGAATGTGATATTCGCTCAGCAATGGAAAATGATGCAGTGGCAGATGTATCGAGATTTCCCGTTCATTGTGAAGGAGAGATTCTGTATTTGTTCGAAACCTGTCTCCAGTGAGATGCATTGCATTCATTGTCCTCAAATCACTTCTGTTGAATAAGCCCTACCGGAAATCAAGCTTTGCGGTGGTCACATTTTAATACTCATTGCAGAAACCCAATCAAGCGGAACCCATGGTCTGCTTCCCAAATATAACCATATTCTCTATCTAGTGCATTACTTTTGATGAGGGCCCATAGGGCTCTGGTCAAAAGTAGTGCACTATATAGGGAGTGGGGTGCCATTCGGGACGCACGATGGTCATGCAGAAATTGGCTCCCACCTTCGCATGGGACCAGTTGTGAGAGATCGTAGTGAAAGTCAACAGATTGCAGGAGGAGTGTGTTGGACAGACCAGGGGGCTGGGGATGTATTAGTGTGTTTACCCTGCATATGTTCACTCATCACAGATTACCCAGGAGAGAGAGCAGCAGTCTGGAGGAGGAGAGACCACTGCTGTCTCCTTCTCTCTCTCTCTCTCCATCCCTTTCTCGCTCTCCCTCAATTTGTTCATGTTCTCTTGCTGCTTAGTCTGGTCCATCTCTCTCTCTCTCTCTCTCTCTCTCTCTCTCTCTCTCTCTCTCTCTCTCTCTCTCTCTCTCTCTCTCTCTCTCTCTCTCTCTCTCTCTCACCTTCTCTCTCACTCTATCATCTCACCTTCTTTTGCTCAACACTTCACACACTAATACTCTCTCTCTCTCTTGCTCTCTCCCCCTGGCTCTCCCTTTCTCTTTCCATCTCTCCTAACCCCCCCCTCCTATATGTAATTCTCATTCCTGTCACCACCCCTCGGCAGCTCTGACCTTGAGTTCATGATTGCGCAGTGGCGTTAATCGGCTATAAATTACAATCATCGCAATAAGGTGGGATGAAAGAGTAGGCCGGAATGTCTTTAAAAAATGAATGACCCACCACCACCACTACTACCCCCCATGCTGATTCATTGAACTGTGTTTATTCTCATTCTGTAACATCTTCCTGGGCATCTAGTTTTTGTTAATCCCATCTCGAGGAGGTTTTTATCTCGGGCGGCTAAGAAATAGTGGAGTGCTAAAAGCACAATCAATTGGTCTATTTCACAGGTCTCAACTGTGCTTTGAATTGTTGCCCCTGTTTTACCCTGGAAGTACCATGCCCAAATAAATCCATTAGCAACTTGGTCAAAAGAAAGTTGAGCTATTCAGAAATAGATGGCTTCATTCTCTGACCTGTAAAGACACAGTGTGTGCACATAGGCCTACCTACATTTATAGATTACTCATTTAGCAGACGCTCTTCAGTACCTTAATAATGGTTCATCAGAAAGCCCACTGATACCAACTGTTTATTACTGCACTGCACTGCCCAGACCTAGATTTGAACTCTGTTCGAAATCATCTGGGAACGTTGAGTTTGTTTTCTATCAAAAATGCTCCTGCACGGTATTAGTACCAGATGATAATGAACAGTACTGTATGGTGCACCTGCAGGTTATAGTAACCAGGGTTACAGCATCCCTACCAGATGATAATGAACAGTACTTTATGGTGCACCTGCAGGTTATAATAACCAGGGTTACAGCATCCCTACCAGATGATAATGAACAGTACTGTATGGTGTACCTGCAGGTTATAGTAACCAGGGTTACAGCATCCCTACCAGATGATAATGAACAGTACTGTATGGTGCACCTGCAGGTTATAGTAACCAGGGTTACAGCATCCCTACCAGATGATAATGAACAGTACTGTATGGTGCACCTGCAGGTTATAGTAACCAGGGTTACAGCATCCCTACCAGATGATAATGAACAGTACTGTATGGTGCACCTGCAGGTTATAGTAACCAGGGTTACAGCATCCCTACCAGATGATAATGAACAGTACTGTATGGTGTACCTGCAGGTTATAGTAACCAGGGTTACAGCATCCCTACCAGATGATAATGAACAGTACTGTATGGTGTACCTGCAGGTTATAGTAACCAGGGTTGCAGCATCCCTACCAGATGATAATGAACAGTACTGTATGGTGTACCTGCAGGTTATAGTAACCAGGGTTACAGCATCCCTACCAGATGATAATGAACAGTACTGTATGGTGTACCTGCAGGTTATAGTAACCAGGGTTACAGCATCCCTACCAGATGATAATGAACAGTACTGTATGGTGTACCTGCAGGTTATAGTAACCAGGGTTACAGCATCCCTACCAGATGATAATGAACAGTACTGTATGGTGTACCTGCAGGTTATAGTAACCAGGGTTACAGCATCCCTACCAGATGATAATGAACAGTACTGTATGGTGCACCTGCAGGTTATAGTAACCAGGGTTACAGCATCCCTACCAGATGATAATGAACAGTACTGTATGGTGTACCTGCAGGTTATAGTAACCAGGGTTACAGCATCCCTACCAGATGATAATGAACAGTACTGTATGGTGCACCTGCAGGTTATAGTAACCAGGGTTACAGCATCCCTACCAGATGATAATGAACAGTACTGTATGGTGTACCTGCAGGTTATAGTAACCAGGGTTACAGCATCCCTACCAGATGATAATGAACAGTACTGTATGGTGTACCTGCAGGTTATAGTAACCAGGGTTACAGCATCCCTACCAGATGATAATGAACAGTACTGTATGGTGTACCTGCAGGTTATAGTAACCAGGGTTACAGCATCCCTACCAGATGATAATGAACAGTACTGTATGGTGTACCTGCAGGTTATAGTAACCAGGGTTACAGCATCCCTACCAGATGATAATGAACAGTACTGTATGGTGCACCTGCAGGTTATAGTAACCAGGGTTACAGCATCCCTACCAGATGATAATGAACAGTACTGTATGGTGTACCTGCAGGTTATAGTAACCAGGGTTACAGCATCCCTACCAGATGATAATGAACAGTACTGTATGGTGTACCTGCAGGTTATAGTAACCAGGGTTACAGCATCCCTACCAGATGATAATGAACAGTACTGTATGGTGTACCTGCAGGTTATAGTAACCAGGGTTACAGCATCCCTACCAGATGATAATGAACAGTACTGTATGGTGTACCTGCAGGTTATAGTAACCAGGGTTACAGCATCCCTACCAGATGATAATGAACAGTACTGTATGGTGTACCTGCAGGTTATAGTAACCAGGGTTTACAGCATCCCTACCAGATGATAATGAACAGTACTGTATGGTGTACCTAGGGTTGCAGCATCCCTACCAGATGATAATGAACAGTACTGTATGGTGTACCTGCAGGTTATAGTAACCAGGGTTACAGCATCCCTACCAGATGATAATGAACAGTACTGTATGGTGTACCTGCAGGTTATAGTAACCAGGGTTACAGCATCCCTACCAGATGATAATGAACAGTACTGTATGGTGTACCTGCAGGTTATAGTAACCAGGGTTACAGCATCCCTACCAGATGATAATGAACAGTACTGTATGGTGTACCTGCAGGTTATAGTAACCAGGGTTACAGCATCCCTACCAGATGATAATGAACAGTACTGTATGGTGTACCTGCAGGTTATAGTAACCAGGGTTACAGCATCCCTACCAGATGATCATGAACAGTACTGTATGGTGTACCTGCAGGTTATAGTAACCAGGGTTACAGCATCCCTACCAGATGATCATGAACAGTACTGTATGGTGTACCTGCAGGTTATAGTAACCAGGGTTACAGCATCCCTACCAGATGATAATGAACAGTACTGTATGGTGTACCTGCAGGTTATAGTAACCAGGGTTACAGCATCCCTACCAGATGATAATGAACAGTACTGTATGGTGTACCTGCAGGTTATAGTAACCAGGGTTACAGCATCCCTACCAGATGATAATGAACAGTACTGTATGGTGTACCTGCAGGTTATAGTAACCAGGGTTACAGCATCCCTACCAGATGATAATGAACAGTACTGTATGGTGTACCTGCAGGTTATAGTAACCAGGGTTACAGCATCCCTACCAGATGATAATGAACAGTACTGTATGGTGTACCTGCAGGTTATAGTAACCAGGGTTACAGCATCCCTACCAGATGATAATGAACAGTACTGTATGGTGCACCTGCAGGTTATAGTAACCAGGGTTACAGCATCCCTACCAGATGATAATGAACAGTACTGTATGGTGCACCTGCAGGTTATAGTAACCAGGGTTACAGCATCCCTACCAGATGATAATGAACAGTACTGTATGGTGTACCTGCAGGTTATAGTAACCAGGGTTACAGCATCCCTACCAGATGATAATGAACAGTACTGTATGGTGTACCTGCAGGTTATAGTAACCAGGGTTACAGCATCCCTACCAGATGATAATGAACAGTACTGTATGGTGTACCTGCAGGTTATAGTAACCAGGGTTACAGCATCCCTACCAGATGATAATGAACAGTACTGTATGGTGTACCTGCAGGTTATAGTAACCAGGGTTACAGCATCCCTACCAGATGATAATGAACAGTACTGTATGGTGCACCTGCAGGTTATAGTAACCAGGGTTACAGCATCCCTACCAGATGATAATGAACAGTACTGTATGGTGCACCTGCAGGTTATAGTAACCAGGGTTACAGCATCCCTACCAGATGATAATGAACAGTACTGTATGGTGCACCTGCAGGTTATAGTAACCAGGGTTACAGCATCCCTACCAGATGATAATGAACAGTACTGTATGGTGTACCTGCAGGTTATAGTAACCAGGGTTACAGCATCCCTACCAGATGATAATGAACAGTACTGTATGGTGTACCTGCAGGTTATAGTAACCAGGGTTACAGCATCCCTACCAGATGATAATGAACAGTACTGTATGGTGTACCTGCAGGTTATAGTAACCAGGGTTACAGCATCCCTACCAGATGATAATGAACAGTACTGTATGGTGTACCTGCAGGTTATAGTAACCAGGGTTACAGCATCCCTACCAGATGATAATGAACAGTACTGTATGGTGTACCTGCAGGTTATAGTAACCAGGGTTACAGCATCCCTACCAGATGATAATGAACAGTACTGTATGGTGTACCTGCAGGTTATAGTAACCAGGGTTACAGCATCCCTACCATATTATCATGAACAGTACTGTATGGTGTACCTGGAGGTTATAGTAACCAGGGTTACAGCATCCCTACCAGATGATAATGAACAGTACTGTATGGTGTACCTGCAGGTTATAGTAACCAGGGTTACAGCATCCCTACCAGATGATAATGAACAGTACTGTATGGTGTACCTGCAGGTTATAGTAACCAGGGTTACAGCATCCCTGCCAGATGATAATGAACAGTACTGTATGGTGTACCTGCAGGTTATAGTAACCAGGGTTACAGCATCCCTACCAGATGATAATGAACAGTACTGTATGGTGCACCTGCAGGTTATAGTAACCAGGGTTACAGCATCCCTACCAGATGATCATGAACAGTACTGTATGGTGTACCTGCAGGTTATAGTAACCAGGGTTACAGCATCCCTACCAGATGATAATGAACAGTACTGTATGGTGTACCTGCAGGTTATAGTAACCAGGGTTACAGCATCCCTACCAGATGATAATGAACAGTACTGTATGGTGTACCTGCAGGTTATAGTAACCAGGGTTACAGCATCCCTACCAGATGATAATGAACAGTACTGTATGGTGTACCTGCAGGTTATAGTAACCAGGGTTACAGCATCCCTACCAGATGATAATGAACAGTACTGTATGGTGTACCTGCAGGTTATAGTAACCAGGGTTACAGCATCCCTACCATATTATCATGAACAGTACTGTATGGTGTACCTGCAGGTTATAGTAACCAGGGTTACAGCATCCCTACCAGATGATAATGAACAGTACTGTATGGTGTACCTGCAGGTTATAGTAACCAGGGTTACAGCATCCCTACCAGATGATAATGAACAGTACTGTATGGTGTACCTGCAGGTTATATTAACCAGGGTTACAGCATCCCTGCCAGATGATAATGAACAGTACTGTATGGTGTACCTGCAGGTTATAGTAACCAGGGTCAGACAGCTGGAAGGCCGTATATACCTTGATGCCTCTATTGAGTCACACCCTATAAAAGTGCGATGTCTCTCCCCCATGGAAATGTCTGTTATTTTTTAGTTTAACCTTTTACTGCAGTGGGCAAAGTCAGGGTCACACAGAGTGTTTCTTGGTAGTCTTAAACAAATCTACTTTGAAACAAACGTATACACCTCACACACATGGTTATGGGTTTACAAAAAAGATGACACCTGCACCTGCACGTGGTCCTCTGTAGCTCAGTTGGTAGAGCACGGCGCTTGTAACGCCAAGGTAGTGGATTCGATCCCCGGGACCACCCCATACACAAAAATGTATGCACGCATGACTGTAAGTCGCTTTGGATAAAAGCGTCTGCTAAATGGCATATTATATTATATATTATATGTCAGATATAGAGTTTAAATGTATTATATTTTGAGTTTGCATCCCAGTATTACACTTTATATACATAACAGAAGAATGAAATATAACTGCTTGACGTAGAAACACCAGATCTTTGGCAAGTTTTTTAAATAATGTTTATTAATTATGAAAAATAGGAATAACATTCCACCCATGAGGCCACTTGGTCATTTGACATCAGGAAAGGGCTACGCAACCAATTGACCAACGTTTGTTCAATTATTTGAATTCGTTTCCATTCCATTCCTTTGTATATATATTTTTTTTGTGAACTCAATGCACACATCACACAGTTTCTCTAGAGATAAATCAGATCCAGCCTGAACTGTGCGATGTGTTAGGGAGTTTCCAACAGGCCAATATTCTACATAGTTTAGCACAGAAAACATGGTAATTAACTACAATGACCATAATCCATTGCACATCTACTTGTCCGGTCTGTGTGCATGATCGTGAGCAGCATTTGCTTCGTGAGGTATCTCTACCTGAAAATACATGACCTAGGTGATTGATAGTTGGTATTCAGCAGTCATAAAAGTATGCTTTATTTACTTTGAAGAACTACTAAAATAGTGCTTTGGTCAGACAGCATAGGCAGGAGCTCTATAGAGATGAGATGATGACTTGTGTCACGATCGTCTAGAAGAGAGGAGGACCAAGGCGCAGCGTTGAAGGCGAACATATTTATTTAATTAGAATGATCACACGATCAAAACAACAAAACGATGACGTGACAGTCAATGGTCATACACAAACCAAATACGAACAAGAAACCACAAACAATGAATGCCTAACGGCTACCTAAGTATGACTCCCAATCAGAGACAACGAGCTACAGCCCTCTCTGATTGGGAGCCACCCTGGCCAACATAGATATACAACGACTAGAACATAAACAAATGAACACCCTGGCTCAACATACGAGAGTCCCCAGAGCCAGGGCGTGACAGTACCCCCCCAAAGGCGCGGACTCCGACCGCGCCAACCAAACACAACAGGGGAGGGACCGGGTGGGCACTCCGCCTCGGCGGCGGATCCGGCCCGGACATGACCCCCCACTCCTTCTCTAAACCCCCAAAGTACCCCTGGTCCGGTCTGGCCCTGCTGACCGGAGCTGGACTGCACACTGGTGGAGCGGATAGCTTCAGCTCCGTAGTGGAGCAGTTGACCGGGACCTTACCAGGCACCGGTGACCCAGGCACGGGTTGTGCTGGACTGACGACGCGCACCCCTGGCTTGGTGCGTGGAGGAGGAACGGGCCTTACCAGGCTGACGACGCGCACCCCTGGCTTGGTGCGTGGAGGAGGAATGGGCCTTACCAGGCTGACGACTCGCACCCCTGGCTTGGTGTTTGGAGGAGGAACGGGCCTTACCAGGCTGACGACGCACACCGTAGGCTTGGTGCGTGGAGCAGGGACAGGCCGGACTGGGCTGACGAAGCACACCACTGACTTGGTGCGGGGAGCAGGAACGGGCCGAGCCGGGCTGACGAAGCGCACCACTGACTTGGTGCGGGGAGCAGGAACGGGCCGAGCCGGGCTGACGGGCGCACCACTGACTTGGTGCGGGGAGCAGGAACGGGCCGAGCCGGGCTGACGAGCGCACCACTGACTTGGTGCGGGGAGCAGGAACGGGCCGAGCTGGGCTGACGAGCGCACCACTGACTTGGTGCGGGGAGCAGGAACGGGCCGAGCCTGGCTGACGAAGCGCACCACTGACTTGGTGCGGGGAGCAGGAACGGGCCGAGCCAGGCTGACGAAGCGCACCACTGACTTGGTGCGGGGAGCAGGAACGGGCCGAGCCGGGCTGACGAAGCGCACCACTGACTTGGTGCGGGGAACGGGCCGAGCCGTACTGGGGACACACACCACTGGCCCTACACCGGGATCTGGAACGGGCCGGACCGGACTGGTAACACACCCCAGTACCTCTCGCCGTGCCGCTACACCTTCCATCCCCTCTTCGACCAGTGGCCCCCGTAACCTGGCGGCCTCCTCTGCCAACCCGCTGGACCGCTCTATCGCGGCCTCCTGCTGCCCCGACGTCGTGAGCCCCCCCCTAAAAAATTTCTGGGGGTCTCTCCTCCCCGTGGACCAGGCCTCTATCGTTCTCGCCCAACTCTCGCTCTCCTGCTTCCAACTCCAGCCATTCTGCTCCTCCTTTGGCTTGACCCAGTCGAGACTCTTCCTCCATTGTTCCCAAGTCCACCCTCTCTGCTCCTCACTAGGCTTGACCCAGTCGAGGTTGCCACGGAGATCTGCTAACGATTCCCCTGGCGATGGCTCCTGGACACGCTGCTTGGTCCAGTTTTGGTGGTTTCTTCTGTCACGATCGTCTAGAAGAGAGGAGGACCAAGGCGCAGCGTTGAAGGCGAACATATTTATTTAATTAGAATGATCACACGATCAAAACAACAAAACGATGACGTGACAGTCAATGGTCATACACAAACCAAATACGAACAAGAAACCACAAACAATGAATGCCTAACGGCTACCTAAGTATGACTCCCAATCAGAGACAACGAGCTACAGCCCTCTCTGATTGGGAGCCACCCTGGCCAACATAGATATACAACGACTAGAACATAAACAAATGAACACCCTGGCTCAACATACGAGAGTCCCCAGAGCCAGGGCGTGACAACTTGGAATGAAATAATAAAGTCATCAAATGAAACAAATGTAATATACACAACAACTGAAATATTTTATTGAAGTAAAGTAAAGTGAATAAATGATGGTTAATAAGTGATAGATAAGCAGTAATGGACAGTCACTACCATCATGGGACTTTTATTAATTGTTTTATTCTGTGTTGTTACAGCATTCAACCCACATAATGCACAATGCATTGAATCTTTTTTTTAAATGAATCGAAATCCGAAAACCGTGATAATTATTTTAGAATCTAACTGAATCCGAACCAACCTCAAAAAGCATGAATCGCTCAGCACTACTCCTCCAGGGTCCAAAAGACCACCAACACCGTTACCAACACCGTTACCAACACTGTTACCAACACCGTTACCAACACTGTTACCAACACCGTTACCAACACTGTTACCAACACAGTTACCAACACCGTTACCAACACCGTTTACAACACAGTTACCAACACCGTTACCAACACAGTTACCAACACCGTTACCAACACCGTTACTACCACAGAGACTGGAGCACCCTTCCATTGGGGAAATGGCTCTGGTTAGAAAAGGTGTGTTTGATGGAGATGAAAACAGAAGGGCAACCTACAGGTTAGTGAAACATTATTTCCCCCAGCAGTTATTGACTGCATCCCAAATTGCACCCTTTTCCATATAGTGCACTACTTTTGACCAGGGCCCCATATGGCTCTGGTCAAAGGTAGTGCACTATATAGGGAATAGTGGGCCATTTGGGATGCAATCATTATGACTGAGTCTCTTATGAAATGAACAAGAGAATACACCTTCACTGATTAGAAGTGTCAACTCATGTCAGCTTTCTTTTTTTTTCATCGTCCAAACATTCTCCTTCTCTAATGCGTAACAGTAAGTTGATACTTTGTTGACCATCTCCTTGGTTGTTTCCCGGGAGACTATCGATACCTCGACCTATCAATGCATTAATCAATTCAAACAGTAAAATGCACCGGAGCCAGATAAACTGCTATAGGACCCAAGTGTTCTGTTGAATGTTGAATGGGTGCCAAAGTGAGAAAAAGGGCAAGACTAGCAGTGGTTAGACTATTGTGATCCATGTCCTCATTGAATGATTCTTGCCCAGTATGATACATGACTAATATTGTCTCTTTAATTAGCAAGGCTACCATAGTTTCCTCCTCTCTGACTGTTAGCATAGCATCATTCATTAGCAGTAGGCTTTCCGCATTGGTACCATAAGCTTGCACTATAACGGCTGAATACCAACTTGGGATTCGCATTCATAGCTTCACATAAATCATGCATGGATGTCAATGGTAGATCTGGCCCTTAGTCAGACTGAATATGTACATGTCTCTGCAACTGGAGTGAATGTATGCACAGCTCTTCCCTGATCACCACTGTAGTAGGGGGCATGTAATCACTACTGCTGAACATGCCCTGTCACTACAGCATCTGCTGTCCTAGTTCCAGAAGCCTTTAATACCAATTACTTCAACGTCCCTGTCAATACTCGGCCACTGCTAGGCAGACTGTACGTTTCATAATCCATCGGCATGTCTGCGCATTAAACTGAAAACGGATCAGTCCAACACCACATCACTTCTTTAGCCAGGAGGCCAACTCTGGCCGTGTCCCCAGCTCAGTGCAGTGGCGTCGGAGGCGAACGAGGAGAGGAGGTCGGGTGGAGCGAGGTAGAGAGTGAGTGTCTGGAGTGGTGCGGTCGTGGGGCTCAGTCGAGTGGAGGCTAGATGAGAACGGACAGGATCATTACACAGTGGTTTAGGAGGCGACACGCTGCGATGCCGCCTCCCCTCACCCCATTGTCTCTGGCTATCTGCTCAAGGACGACTGAACTGAACGTTAGCGATAACGATCTGCCCACCACCAACACCACCCATTTTAGCTCCACAGTTCAGTGCAGTGTGTCGTCGAAGATCAATGGTTGTCAAGCTGCAGCCGTCATTCCCTGGAATAATGTTTGCCCCATCAGAAGTAATCCAAGGGGTTGGGGGTGCCGATTGGGAGTGGGGAGTTGTTTCACACCCCCGACCAGCTCCTGTGCCCTTACCTTGGGACTAGATGGGTAAAGGCTACCCATTGGGATTCAATCTGCATGCGAAGCGGAATTACCCTACTTTGTTGTTCCTGTTCTAAAGCCTCACCCCCCCCAAGCACCTGTGCCTAGTGAGGAGACATGAGAGAGTGGGACTGGAAATGTGCAAATGCCGGGAAACCTGGCATTAAATGAGAGTTGTTGTGTTGTGTTTGGGTCTGAGAGATGAAGTGTACGGAACCTACTGTAGACTGCCTAGATAGGTGGTTAAAATGACAAATGTTCATTTGTTTCTTCAAGGACAGATTTTCAATACATGATCACGCTCTAATGAAACATTACTGTATTTTGACTTGAAAGTAATTTGGCAAGGGGCCAGCACTAGTGCCCCTCCTAATGGCTTGATGAACGCATTAATGGTTAGTTGTTTTGTTGCCATGACAAATATGGTCTTATCGGGGAACCTCCCATTTTGCTTTTTAATTCCACAGATCACAGAGAGAGACTGATGAAAGTCTCGGGAGGTCGGCTTCCCTCTCATTCCTTCCTCTTCTATGAACCGCCGAGCCTTTGATACATTTTTCAGTCCTCCCTTGGATGTTAATGTCCATTTATTTGTTCATTTGGAGCCAATTAACGTCAACACTGTTTGTCAGAAAGCCAGCGTTGGGGGGCTCTTGGAGCTCCTCGCTGATTTAAGGCCCTGTCTGTCCTGGTAATTAAACCAAACAGTGAGCTGGAAGAGGTAATTGATTTTTCTCCTCTTTTGTGTGGAAAACAATTCAAATGGAATACAGAGTGACATCAATAATGTCCATCTGTACCATTCTACTGCGGCCGTCTCTCAGACCAATTCCCAATTCATATTCTGTTGCAGCAGCGGCGGCCATTATTGCCTCTTCAACTGATGGAGTGTTGCAGTGTCGAAACGGCCAAACAAAGACTGAAACTCAGAGGTAAAGCAGGGGAGGAAAATGGCATCCCTTTGAAAGGTGCTCACCGCTGTCCCCTTTAGGGCGTCTCTTCGATACAGGAGACACAGTGCCTCTCGTCATTATTTTCCTTCACATCTAAGCATCTCCCCCCTTTTCCAACAGCCGGGTTAGCCTTGCTAATATTACCCACAATGCATTTTGGTGGAATCGTGTGAAGAAGCTGCATGGTGAAATTTCCTAAGCAATCACAGGGGATTCAATTAGCATTTCACAGATCTGCTGGTTTCATAAATGTTTTATAGGGGGTGCAGAATGGACGGCATCCCCCCTCCCTCAAAGGGTCCATTCTAGATGCAGCACCTGCCTGGTGTCACGGAGCTGCCACCACCCTTAATGGATGGCCATTACGGATCCGCCTGGCACCGGCTGGTAGTCTCTGGCCATTACGCTGTCAGGGATCATTGTGTGGCTAATGGTTGACTGACGGCACAGTACCCTGGTTCTGTGCTGGTATTTACCCCCCCCCCCCGAACCAGTGCAGCGAGAGAGCGAAGGGAGGAAACACGTGTCAGCAAAATGTTAATGTTGTTTCTCATTACCGCACCCGAAGGAAATGGCACGTGAAATAAACCATCTCTTCACATTGTGGCCGCATTACGTTTGAAGTGCAGTAAAGGACTTAAAATGTGTGATGATACAGTTGTAGGTAATGTCTAAAGCTCACGTCACGGTAGGTCACAGCATGAGGGTGTGTACCTTGAGAGAGAGAGAGAGAGAGAGAGAGAGAGAGAGAGAGAGAGAGAGAGAGAGAGAACATTTGAAATTGAGGGAGTGCGGATGGTGAAGAAAGGGAGGGAGGGTAGAGGGGGGGGAGATGGTAGAGGAGAGAGGGAGGAGAGGGTAGAGGAGAGAGTGAAGGGAGGGTAGAGGAGAGAGTGAAGGGAGGGTAGAGGAGGGTAGAGGGGAGGAGATAGTAGAGGAGAGAGGGAGGAAAGGGTTGAGGAGAAAGTGAAGGGATTCAGCGCTGTGGTTTTGAATTATAGAGCAGGATCTTAATGGCAGAGTTTAATTCCTGAAACAAAGGTCAATGCCATCATGTTGCTCCTGTTATTAAGAGCAGGGAGATTTAATTGGAACATTAGTGGCCACTGTGGGCCCCACCACACATTGATGCCGGCGCACCGCTGTCAAAATCTGCTAACTTAATCAAAACAGGCACAGGAAAGCAAGACAATTACTACATGCAGAGTTAACCTCAACCATATCATTATCATGCGATTTAGAGAAAAATAATTACGGTTAACATTATGCAGTCAACCAACTCATAACTCTGCCCCCGAAATTCAGCAGCCCCAAGTTTTCAGTCGTGATGCGTTATGGCATCGCCATGGGTGTAACTGTTGTCACGTCACCACTTAGAGTTTGATTGGACAGTCCTCTGATCACACAAGCCTATTTCCCCACAATTTAGCCTGGTCCCAGATCAGTATGTTACCTGACTAGAGGGCATGACAACGATAGTCAGAGGAGTTGGCTAAAGCACATACAGATCTGGGATCAGGCTATACATCCATCTCCTGTACGCATGTATATGCTCTCCTCTCTTAATGTATCCCTTTCTCCCCGTCCCGAAGGCTTGGTAGAGAGTTGTTGGTGCCTATTCTGCCTGGTGACAGGGATTTGACGAGCTGTGTGGCTGAGGCTGTATATTCTCCTTAAACCCTCACTGATAGGTGGTGAGTTATTGCCCAAAACCAGTGGAGTTGTATACTCACAATTGATTGATTTTGGCTGGAGACTTCAGGGTACAAACGTGCCAAAAAGAACTGGTTTACGTCATGCTTTTCAGACTGATCTGAAGAAGATATTAGACTCTCAAACGTCTCGTCCACCCCCACTCCTCTGAGCCCTGACCCACACATCTTGTTCAGTGCAGTTTCTCCATGTCTCTGAGTAGTTAGTTAGTCAGTCCAGTAATTATGCCCTGGGTGGCTGGCTGGCTGGCTGGCTATCTGGCTGGCTGGCCTTACAAGGGAAGGTGTCCTGGCAGTCTGCTCTCACTGTGGCAGGCCTCACACCTCCAACCTCGGCTGGGCCTCATTAACTCACACCTATCCACACCTGCGTACCTTTCCCCAAGTCCGCCATGAGACCAGGGGTGTATTGCAACGGAAAACATTTAGCAACGAAAACAAGTGTTTCTTATTGGACAAGTTCTGGTAGTCCCTCCCTGTCAGGCCTGTTTGCTTCTGATTGGTTCCTAGTCAATACGAACCCTGGGCTATGTTCAGGAAAACGTTGTGGAACTGTTAATATTAAATATTTATTATAAATATATGTTATTTTTCTACACGTTAGAGACACATGTTCGTTCTGCATACTATATTTCTGTCTAAACAAGGTTGTGTCCAGCTGAACACAGCCAGGGGTTGTTACACCACATGGAAAGTGGGGCGCACTCAGAAAGGAATTGTGGCCCCGAACAGAGCTAAATTAGATTGTGCATGGTGAACGTCAATTCAATTTATCATAATCTAGCCAGTATAGTCCACTCAGTCATCACTGTTGTCCAAGGAAGTGCACAGGGAGGGTGTCAATCTGCTGTATTTGTCTTCCCTCCAAAGGAAATGCCATTAGAGCTGCTGGTTTCTTTGTGGACCTACTGAAGGTGTTTGCCTGTAAGGCTGTAAGCCAAAGCTTCTGTCTAAGTCATGTGATTTATGCTAAGTGCCCTGATTTGGTGACAGTTTCAACTGAGAGGATTGCGAACACCTGGGCCATGTTCAGTTGCCAAACGTTCTTGAACATTGCAGATAGAAATGCCATGAATAGAGCTGAGGTGATTCATTATTCAACATGTCAGAGAGTCATGTTTGTTCTACTTAGCCTATTTCTATCAGAATGTTCCAAAACGTTGCGTCTTGCTGAATGTGCCCCTGTAGCGGGTATTTCAACAGCAAAGCTATATTGCGACACCTTATTCTGTTATCAATGACACTGAACTGCTGAACTCCTATCAATAGCTATGACATTAATGGCAATTCAGCATATCATATGAGGGTTACTATAGGATAGGGTTCTTCAATTCCGGTCCTGGAGGGCCGAAACACCTCTGTTTTTCATCCTCTCCTTCTAATCAGGGGCTAATTCAGACCTGGGACACCAGGTGACTGCAATTAACTACCAGGTAGAAATAAAAAACAGAAGTGTTTCGGCCCTCCAGGACCGGAATTGAAGAACCCTGATGTAGGACAATGTCTTACACCTTTATCAATCTTATTGGAACACATGTTGTCATGATTTAACTGGATTTGAACCCAAATGCAGACAACTACACCAAGCCAGAGAAGGTTTAACAGGTTTATTCACAAAGTTCAATTTGTCCAAGTTTCCAATAATAGGGGAAGAGCAAGTCCAGGTTTACAGGGAGGGTAACAGATCCAGGTTCAGAGCAGGTGTGGTACCGTAATGTCCTAGTGTCCGTGGTGAGTCCAAAAGGGAGGTCCGGTAGGGGAAAGCAGGATGGTGGTGGCAGGAGTGAAGCGGAGGCAGGAGTCAGGTTCCAATAATCTGTGGCACAGGAGAAAAGTAACTAGAACAGGCCAAAAACACAAAGGGCGAAAACAAGCAGGTTGAGTCAACAGTGAAACTAACATGGTCGATCTGACGATGAGTGGCAAGTTTGACCGGGTCTTAAAGGCTGAGGTGATTATGGTGAATGAGCTGCAGCTGGAACCCTGACTCCCGCACACCAGACTTCACTCCTGCAATCAAGGACAGACAGAGGGGAGGGGGAGAGCAGAGAGAGAGCTACCTAGCAGCAGTAGGCCTAACACATGTTTAACTTCTTCTGCCTTATCTGCTGGATAAAACGCTATGCTCACTGAGTCTGTACATAGTCAAAGCTTTCCTTAAGTTTGGGTCAGTCACAGTGGTCAGGTATTCTGCCATAGCATTCTAGTTTGCTCTGTTTTTTTGTTTGATCTTTCCAATGTGTCAAGTAATTCTCTTTTTGTTTTCTCATGATTTGGTTGGGTCTAATTGTGTTGTTGTTGTTGTTGTCCTGGGGCTCTGTGGGGTCTGTTTGTGTTTGTGAACAGAGCCCTCTCTCTCTCTCTCTCTCTCTCTCTCTCTATCTCTCTCTCTCTCTCTCTCTATCTCTCTCCTCTCTCTCTCTCTCATCTCTCTCTCCTTCTCTCTCTCTCTCCTCTCTCTCTCTCTCTCTCTCTCTCCTTGTCACAAATTCAGCCGAGGCTGCCCCTCCTCCTTGCTCGGGCAGGCTTCGGCGTTCGTCGTCACCGGAGTACTAGCTGCCACCGATCTATGTTTTCTGTGTTACACTTGTCTTGTCTGTATTGATCACACCTGTTACCCATTATGTTAGTTTGTTTCCCTATTTTACCCTCTGGTTCCCTCATGGTGTTGTGCGTGATTGTTTGTTGTTTTGGTGAGCCGGTATTTGCTCTTCCCTGCGTGGAGAATTTGGTCTGCTATTTTTGTTCCAGTAAAGATCTTCGTGTTATAGTTCTGTGTCCTGCGCCTGATTCCATCCTACCGCTACACACAGACGCATGACAGAATCACGCACCATTGTAATGGAGTCAGCAGGCACGTCCATTCCTTCAAGCTCAGTGGAGGAATGCATCCAGCAGCACTCGACCATGCTACAAACTTTGGGCACAGCTATGGATCGAGTCCTAAACACTATGGAGCGATGGGAGAGAGGTTTCCCAACATCTCCTCTTCCTCCAATTCCCACCACGTCACTGTCCACCCATTCTAACACTGGTTCCAGTGGGATTCGGCTCTCGCTCCCGAGGGCATATGATGGAACAGCTGCCGGGTGCCAGGGGTTTCTGCTCCAGGTGGAGCTCTACCTGGCAACCATCCACCCGGCTCCCTCGGGATACGAGAGCGTGTCCACCCTCATTTTCTGTCTGTCGGGGAAAGCACTCGAGTGGGCCAACGCGGAGTGGGGAGGTATAGATGCAGAGTCTGTGCGCTATGAGGACTTTACCCGCCATTTCCGGGCTGTATTCGATCATCCACCGGAGGGGAGAGCGGCGGGGGAACGGTTGTTCCACCTCAGACAGGGGAAGAGGAGCGCACAGGACTTCGCATTGGACTTCAGAACCTTGGCAGCCAACGCGGGATGGAATGAGAGGGCCCTGATAGACCACTACCGATGCAGCCTACGGGAGGACGTTCGTCGGGAGCTGGTCTGCACGGACACCACTCTTAACCTGGACCAGCTGATAGACTTATCTATCCGGCTGGATAACTTGTTGGCCACCCGCGGACGTCCGGATCAGGGTCCGTCCAGTCCATCCCCCAGCACTTCCGAACTTACCCCCATGGAGCTTGGAGCTGCTGAGGTAAGGGGGACCGGTAAGGGGACTGTTTCCTGCACCAACTGTGGCCGCAGAGGACACACTGCTGGTCGGTGCTGGAATGGGTCCTCAGGGAGTTGAGGCAGCAGGCAGGGCCCTGGTGGACCATCCCAGGTGAGTAAGCACCCAACTCACCCAGAGCTCCCTGTTGCTCACGTGTGTGTGTGTAAGATTTCCCACATTCCCAGCATAAGGCTCTCGTAGATTCCGGTGCAGCTGGGAATTTTATAGACCGTCTGTTTGCACATAGATTAGGGATCCCTATTGTGCCTGTTCATGCCTTAGATAGTCGTCCTTTAGGGTCAGGCCTGATTAGGGAGGTTACAGCTCCACTCCGGATGGAAACACAGGAGGGTCATGAGGAGAAAATCAGTCTCTTCCTGATCGATTCTCCTGCATTTCCCATGGTGCTGGGGCTTCCCTGGTTAGCCACTCATGACCCCAATATTTCGTGGCAACAGAGGGCTCTCAAGGGATGGTCACGTCAGTGCTCGGGGAGGTGTGTAGGTGTTTCCGTGGGTGCAACTACGGTGGAGAGTCCAAACCAGGTCTCCATTCCCCCAAATATGCCGATTTGGCTCTCACCTTCTGTAAAAGGAAGGCGACTCAATTACCACCCCATCGACAGGGGGATTGTGCGATAAATCTACGTGAGGGCGCTGCACTTCCTCGGAGTCACGTGTATCCTCTGTCACAGGAGGAGACGGCGGCTATGGAAACATATGTCTCCGAATCTCTAGGACAGGGATACATTCGGCACTCCACTTCCCCTGCCTCCTCAAGTTTCTTTTTTGTGAAGAAGAAGGATGGAGGTTTACGCCCGTGCATTGACTATCGAGGTCTCAATCAGATAACTGTAAAGTACAGTTACCCACTACCTCTCATTGCTAGTGTGACGGAATCTTTGCACGGGGCGCGCTTCTTCACCAAATTGGATCTCAGGAGCGCGTACAATCTGGTGCGTATCCGGGAAGGGGATGAGTGGAAGACGGCATTTAGTACCACCTCTGGGCACTATGAGTACCTCGTCATGCCCTACGGGTTGATGAATGCTCCCTCAGTCTTCCAATCCTTTGTCGATGAGATTTTCAGGGACCTGCACGGACAGGGTGTAGTGGTGTATATAGATGATATTCTCATCTACTCCGCTACACGAACCGAGCATGTGTCCCTGGTGCGCAAGGTGCTTGGTCGACTGTTGGAGCATGACCTGTACATCAAGGCTGAGAAATGTCTGTTCTTCCAGCAGTCCGTTTCCTTTTTAGGACACCGCCTTTCCGAGTCAGGGGTGGAGATGGAGAATGACCTCATTGCAGCCGTGCGTAATTGGCCGACTCCAACCACAGTTAAGGAGGTGCAGTGATTCTTAATGGGTTTGCCAACTACTACCGGAGGTTTATCCGGGGCTTCGGTCAGGTAGCGGCTCCCATTACCTCCTTGCTGAAGGGGGGACCGGTGCGCCTGCAGTGGTCAGCGGAGGCGGACAGGGCTTTTGGTCACCTGAAGGCACTGTTCACTTCGGCTCCTGTGCTGGCTCATCCGGATCCCTCCTTGGCATTTATAGTCGAGGTGGACGCGTCCGAGGCTGGGATAGGAGCCGTACTGTCTCAGCGCTCGGGTACGCCCACAAAGCTCCGCCTCTGTGCTTTCTTCTCAAAGAAGCTCAGCCCGGCGGAGCAAAACTATGACGTGGGGGACCGGGAGCTGTTAGCTGTTGTGAAGGCTCTAAAGGCGTGGAGACATTTGCTTGAGGGGGCAAAACACCCTTTTCTCATTTGGACTGACTGATTGTACATACGGGCGGCGAGGAGACTATACCCTCGCCAGGCAAGGTGGGCCATGTTTTTCACACGTTTTGATTTCACCCTATCCTACAGACCAGGTTTCAGAATGCCAAGGCAGATGCTCTGTCCCGGCTGTATGACACAGAGGAGCGGTCCAGGGAGCCCACTCCCATACTTCCGGCTTCTTGTCTGGTGGCACCGGTGTTATGGGAGGTTGACGCGGACATCGAGCGGGCGTTACGCACGGAGCCCACTCCCCCCCAGTGTCCAGTGGGTCGTCACCCTCTTCTGGTCATCCTGGCATTGGTTGGACAGTGTGCTGTCTTAGTGGGAAGTACTGGTGGCCTACCTTAGCTCAGGAGGTGAGGGTTTATGTTTCCTCCTGTTCGGTGTGCGCCCAGTGCAAGGCACCTAGACACCTGCCCAGAGGGAAATTACAACCTCTCCCCGTTCCACAACGGCCGTGGTCACACCTATCGGTGGACTTTGTTACGGACCTTCCCCCGTCACAAGGGAATACCATGATCCTAGTTGTTGTGGATCGGTTTTCTAAGTCCTGTTGTCTCATTCCTTTGCCTGGTCTCCCTACAGCCCTACAGACTGCGGAGGCCCTGTTTACACACGTCTTCCGGCACTACGGGGTACCTGAGGATAAAGTGTCTGATCGGGGTCCCCAGTTCACATCAAGGGTCTGGAAGGAGTTCATGGACCATCTGGGGGTCTCGATCAGCCTGACCTCAGGGTTTCACCCCGAGAGTAATGGGCAGGTGGAGAGAGTAAACCAGGATGTGGGTAGGTTTCTGAGGTCATATTGCCAGGACCGGCCGGGGGATTGGTCAGTTTACATCCCCTGGGCAGAGATGGCACAAAATTCCCTCTGCCACTCCTCCACTGACCTGTCTCCATTTCAGTGTGTACTAGGTTATTAGCCGGTCCTGGTACCATGGCATCATTGCCAGATCGAGGCACCTGTGGTGGATGAATGGTTTCGGCACTCGGAGGAGACCTGGAACGCTGCCCATGTACGCCTGCAACGGGCCATCAGGCGACAGAAGGCGAGTTTCGACCGCTACCGCAGTGAGGCTCAGGTTTTTGCACCGGGTGACCAGGTCTGGCTCTTGACCCGAATCCTGTCCCTTCGCCTGCCCTGCCGGAATCTGGGTTGGCGGTTTGTGGGGCCCTTTAATGTCCTGAGGAGGTTTGTTATAGGTTACAGCTCCCCCTGATTACCGTATTAACCCCTCGTTCCATGTGTCTCTCCTCAGGCCGGTGGTAGCTGGTCCGCTCCAGGAGTCTGAGGTGCGGGAGGTTCCTCCGCCCCCATTGGACATCGAGGGGGCACCGGCGTACTCGGTCCATTCCATTCTGGATTCGAGGCGTCGGGTGGGGGGCCTGCAGTATCTCGTGGAGTGGGAGGGGTACGGTCCGGAGGAACGGAGCTGGGTTCCCAGGAGGGACATCCTCGATCCCTCCCTGTTGAGGGAGTTCCATCGTCATCATCCGACTCGCCCTGCTCCGCGTCCTCCTGGCCGCCCCCGAGGCCGGTGTCGGCGCACGGCTGAAGCCGCACGTCAAGGGGGGGGGTACTGTCACGAATTCAGCCGAGGCTGCCCCTCCTCCTTGCTCGGGCAGGCTTCGGCGTTCGTCATCACCGGAGTACTAGCTGCCACCGATCTATGTTTCTGTGTTCTACTTGTTTTGTCTTCATTGTACACGCGGAGCAGGGCGAGTCGGATGATGACGATGGAACTCCCTCAACAGGGAGGGATCGAGGATGTCCCTCCTGGGAACCCAGCTCCGTTCCTCCGGACCGTACCCCTCCCACTCCACGAGATACTGCAGGCCCCCCACCCGACGCCTCGAATCCAGAATGGAATGGACCGAGTACGCCGGTGCCCCCTCGATGTCCAAGAGCCAGACCTGGTCACCCGGTGCAAAAACCGGAGCCCCCCTGGAGACTTCACAGACGCACGACACTCTCTCTCTCTCTCTCTCTCTCTCTCTCTCTCTCTCTCTCTCTCTCTCTCTCTCTCTTCTCTCTCTTTCTCTCCTCTCTCTCTCTCTCTCTCTCTCTCTCTCTCTCTCTCTCATATCCCTCTCTCTCTTTTCTTTGGCTAATTCCCTCGTTGAATCTCTGTTTCCTCTGAGTCTCTTGTTCAGAGGCCTTGATGTGTGTCCTTTTCTCCATCTCATGTGTGAGTCAGATTTAAAAGTGTCAGCAGGTCCTCTGATGTGTGCATGCAGTCTGTCCTCCCCAGACCTGCAGATAATGGCTCCCCCCACCCCCCATCAGAGCTGCTGTCCGCTCCAGTATGGCCTCGCTCACCATAATTCAATTTCAGCCTTATCCAGCGCCGCCGACAAGTGAACCACCTTTGAATGTCATAGGTTCAAATGTTCAAACATTTCTTTAACTTTCTATTTTTTCCCCCTTCGGGGTTAAGGTGAATTTGATCTCGTGCTTTGTGTTGAAGGGAAACAGCTTGTCGGATGTGGAAATTGCCAAAGAATTACATTTAGGCCACCAATCATTGGCCAGGTAAACTAGAGGTCAACGCACACCGCAGAAAACAGAAACCGAAATATAATTCATAGGCAAAAAAGCGTAGCGGTGGAAATGAAATGGGAAATGTGTCCATGCTTCATATATATTCATAGACAGCTCATTCATCTGTTCTCCCCTTTCTCAAATGCCCTGCTAGCTACATGCCACTAATGTTTATTTGAGTATTTCCATGGTCCTGGCATGTAATTTAACATATGTGACCATGCATGACAATTTAATTAGCTTGCTTTTTTAAGTGAATTCACCCCTCATTGGAATTTAATTTGCATCAAAACTGCCCAGGGCTGCTAATTTGCATTGCTGGCAGACAGACATACAGTGGGGAAAAAAAGTATTTAGTCAGCCACCAATTGTGCAAGTTCTCCCACTTAAAAAGATGAGAGAGGCCTGTAATTTTCATCATAGGTACACGTCAACTATGACAGACAAATTGAGAAAAGAAATTCCAGAAAATCACATTGTAGGATTTTTTATGAATTTATTTGCAAATTATGGTGGAAAATAAGTATTTGGTCACCTACAAACAAGCAAGATTTCTGGCTCTCACAGACCTGTAACTTCTTATTTAAGAGGCTCCTCTGTCCTCCACTCGTTACCTCTATTAATGGCACCTGTTTGAACTTGTTATCAGTATAAAAGACACCTGTAAAATAAGTATTTGGTGAATAACAAAAGTTTCTCAATACTTTGTTATATACCCTTTGTTGGCAATGACACAGGTCAAACGTTTTCTGTAAGTCTTCACAAGGTTTTCACACACTGTTGCTGGTATTTTGGCCCATTCCTCCATGCAGATCTCCTCTAGAGCAGTGATGTTTTGGGGCTGTCGCTGGGCAACACGGACTTTCAACTCCCTCCAAAGATTTTTTTATGGGGTTGAGATCTGGAGACTGGCTAGGCCACTCCAGGACCTTGAAATGCTTCTTACGAAGCCACTCCTTCGTTGCCCGGGCGGTGTGTTTGGGATCATTGTCATGCTGAAAGACCCAGACACGTTTCATCTTCAATGCCCTTGCTGATGGAAGGAGGTTTTCACTCAAAATCTCACGATACATGGCCCCATTCATTCTTTCCTTTACACGGATCAGTCGTCCTGGTCCCTTTGCAGAAAAACAGCCCCAAAGCATGATGTTTCCACCCACATGCTTCACAGTAGGTATGGTGTTCTTTGGATGCAACTCAGCATTCTCTGCCCTCCAAACACGACGAGTTTAGTTTTTACCAAATCCTCTTCTGCATCATCCAAATGCACTCTAGCAAACTTCAGACGGGCCTGGACATGTACTGGCTTAAGCAGGGGGACACGTCTGACACTGCAGGATTTGAGTCCCTGGCGGCGTAGTGTGTTACTGATGGTAGGCTTTGTTACTTTGGTCCCATTTCTCTGCAGGTCATTCACTAGGTCCCCCCGTGTGGTTCTGGGATTTTTGCTCACCGTTCTTGTGATTATTTTGACCCCACGGGGTGAGATCTTGCGTGGAGCCCCAGATCGAGGGAGATTATCAGTGGTCTTGTATGTCTTCCATTTCCTAATAATTGCTCCCACAGTTGATTTCTTCAAACCAAGCTGCTTACCTATTGCAGATTCAGTCTTCCCAGCCTGGTGCAGGTCTACAATTTTTTTTTCTGGTGTCCTTTGACAGCTCTTTGGTCTTGGCCATAGTGGAGTTTGGAGTGTGACTGTTTGAGGTTGTGGACAGGTTTATTTTATACTGATAACAAGTTCAAACAGGTGCCATTAATACAGGTAACGAGTGGAGGACAGAGGAGCCTCTTAAAGAAGAAGTTACAGGTCTGTGAGAGCCAGAAATCTTGCTTGTTTGTAGGTGACCAAATACTTATTTTCCACCATAATTTGCTAATAAATTCATTAAAAATCCTACAATGTGATTTTCTGGATTTTCTTTCCTCAATTTGTCTGTCATAGTTGACGTGTACCTATGATGGAAATTACAGGCCTCTCTCATCTTTTTAAGTGGGAGAACTTGCACAATTGGTGGCTGACTAAATACTTTTTTCCACACTGTATATTAAGCATCGCTCCGTGTGATACTGAGATGCACGCCCCGCTCCGCTTATCCCACCCTCCAAGAGAGCCATATCCCATTCACTGGCATCTCTTAACACTACTCCTTTCGCATTATTTGTAAGCTGAGCCCTCAGTATCCTAAAATGAATTATCATTATTATTTTGTATGTAGGTTAAGACGATTAGCTAAGTCACCATATGTTGTTCCATACAATTTCCAACACAAAGCGTTGATACCCTCCCTACATGTTAACTGGGACTAATACAGCCTTTGATAAGGGATCATAATGGCTGATTCTTTTGTTTAATGTAGAGATATTTTAGTCCCGGTAATGAGTCTCCCAGGGGAAGAAAGCAGCATGTTCTGCTCAACAGTGGAATATTGATCTCTGTGGGTGGGGTTCCATCCTCCTGTACTGCCTTGCTATGGGGGGAGGGGGTGTCTGTGAGTGGGGTTCCATCCTCCTGTACTGCCTTGCTATGGGGGGAGGGGGTGTCTGTGGGTGGGGTTCCATCCTCCTGCACTGCCTTGCTATGGGGGGAGGGGGCGTCTCCTGTACTGCCTTGCTATGGAAGGAGGGGGCGTCTCATGTACTGCCTTGCTATGGAGGGAGGGGGAGTCTCCTAAGATTGGAGAGACTTCCCTCCCATTTCTCCAGTCAAATCTCACTCCCGTAGGGTGGGAAGACTGTTGAGCAACTTCCATAAGTCTGGCCCTATTCATTATTGATTGGTGGTGTTTTGTGAGTGACAGCTGCAGATGGGGTAAATGCAGCAAAATCTCCAGGATGAGATGCGGAGAGGCCCACTCGGACCTTAAATTGAATTTGATCGGAGCGTGGTTGTGTGTAAGTTGAAAGCATGTAAGTCGTAATTGACTGGCTGGGTGTGTGGCTTGTATTTGCCAAGGTGGGTTAGCTGTACGGTCACCTCAGCTCTTCATATTGGATGATATTGGATAATATCCTGTGGCTAAGGGTTTTAGAGACATTAATTTTGTATTTTTTATTTTTGCAGAGTAAATTGGATTCTTCACCCCTCTGGTACTATTTCCCCCCTTTTTGTCCTTATATTACCCTCTGCAAGGAAATCGTAGTAGATGTGTGGATTTTTTATCACATAGCCTGATGAGATGTAAGGTGGATAGGGCCTTTATAGAACTAATAGCTCTTAGTTTGCTGTGACTCACTAATCGCAATTAGCATCAAAACATCTAATGCTGTTTGATTAACAGAACAGCCAAATAAGCTCTGATTTGATCAGAGAGGACGCAACATAGTACTTTTAGTCTGGAAGGTTCAGTATTTAAGGAACGCCTTAAATGATTCATAACGAGCTAATCCTTTTCATGTTATTTTTATTAGCTTGTTTTATTTCTTGTGGTTTCGTCTCTGACTTGAGGGGAGACCGTTGGAATAAGACAGAGGTTTTTCCCGTGTCATGGCAGGTTGTGGTAATTATTTTGTTAACATGTTTGTTGCTGTGAAAATTCCTCCAGGTTTCAATAAGAGGTAATTAAGCAAGCTATTCCATTCCTCCCCTCAGTTAACAGGATCTTTAGGTTTTTCATAGGCATCGCCTCATTTGAGCATACAGGAAATGATCTGTTTTCTACGTTGCGGCATGATACACTCACCCGCTCACATACTGTACAACTAAGCCGCCCAGCCTTCATTACCAGTTGAGCGTAGAAGCGCTCTATTTACGGCACAGGCGCTTTTCTATTTTCCTGTCCATTAACTAAAGGGACCACATCATTTTGCATCTTGCTAATGTTGAACACGCCCGCGATGAAGACAAACAAAGCACTCAGCTTCCCTCAGCAACAGTCAGTCTCAACCATTGCATCCCATTGAACAATTGCTCATGGAGGAAAGCAATTTACCTCAGGATATGCAGTTGCTCATGCTGAAATGTGCAGTGTTCACTAACTGTATTGTGATGCTATAAAAGACGGACGGGGGGGGACAGGGGTTTGGACACAGGTTTGAAGCTTTGCTGTTGGAGCAACCCAGCAAGCGTTTAGATTCTCCCTCATGCATCTGTTATCCTCTGTATATCATTACTGAGTTACCACACCTCTATCGTAGCACCGTATGAATAGGGGTGTTTAACTACCTAGTGCGTCTTACGGCCCCAGCTCACCTTCCTTTCTACAAGGAAACTCCCTTCGCCTGCCTAGGAATATTCACTTAGCCGCCGCGTGCGGTTGTAAACGCTATCCCCTAGCGCACTCTCGTTGCCCACTCCATCGACGAAGCTGCTGTAATCCATCCTGCCTCTGATGCTAATTCAATCACATTTGCCCTGACCTGGGCCAGAGTATATGTAAAGCAATGTCAACAGGGTTGTCACAATGACAGATCTGTAGAAAATTAGATGTTACAATGCAATAGGGGCCGGGTAATTGACCGCAATTGTGAATCCCCCTTCCCCCACTCTCCCCCTCTACTCTGCTCCATTTCATCCAGTCTTCCCATTCCAAAGATTGAAATGGGTTCCTTCATACAGGGGGCTCTCCACTCAATAGTCTCATCCCATGTCATGGCTAATGGAACGTGGCTCTGTATCATATTTAGACTGTGTTAAAGTCAGACTTACTAATGGAACGTGTCTCTGTATCATACTAAGACTGTGTTAAAGTCAGACTTACTAATGGAACGTGGCTCTGTATCATACTAAGACTGTGTGAAAGTCAGACTTATTAATGGAACGTGTCTCTGTATCATACTAAGACTGTGTTAAAGTCAGACTTACTAATGGAACGTGGCTCTGTATCATACTAAGACTGTGTTAAAGTCAGACTTATTTCATTAGTTCACTCTGAACAAACCCAATGGGGAAGACTCAGAAGAGTCCTTTTCAGAGGATCTGTCAGTCGCCTCCACCGGCTCCCCAAAGCCACTGGAGGTTCAGGCATGAATGAGGACAGCAGCTTGGAACCTGGAGTAGCCTGCTAATGATGGTTAATTAACGCCAACTGGAGGTTACAGGCTGCCTTCCATTCCATTCATTTACTGAGGAACACAGTGGATTGGTTGCAGTGAAATAGCACTGTGTCGAAACCCGGTTGGTTATCATTTTAGATCTCCATTGCACTAAATGAATGAGAGATTGCTGTCTGTGACAATAACCTCTTACCTATCATTAAGGTGTTTAAATAGCGGTTATTGTGTGTTTATTTGAAATGGCTACCCCTGTAGTAGATACAAGGTGTCCTCCATGAATGCTGTTTTCAGTCAGTAAGGTGCCTGTATAAACAACAAAAGGCGGAGTTATAATATGATGGACAGATTTCAGGGCACCCATCTTTTTGGGCATCCTCTTAGAAGGCCTATATTCCACATAGACATGAAAGACCTGTGAGCTTTCAACATGTGCATGCTAAATGTGTGTATACACACACACACACACACACACACACACACACACACACACACACACACACACACACACACACACACACACACACACACACAACTCTCCAATACCCCCCTTCCCCCCAAGCAACGTTATTCTGATTTCATCTGTGTAACTTGATATCAGTATTAACCAGGTAATAGGAGGTGGGTGAAATCTATCCCCCAGCAGTTTTTCCAACCAGATGAGTTCTAATGGAGAGCGTTGAAGACATGCCAAAAGCCTGCCGTTTTCCAGGCAGTATACTCTGTTTATCTAGGACGCTGCAGTACGTTGCCTGAAATTACGATTCCCTCTTCATGCGATTCCCGTACAAAGGGATGGATGATTGGCCATCACAAATCCCCTCCTTTCTGCACCTGGGAAATACTGTGTCGTCCACCTCTTCAGGGGAGAGCTGACCATAGGGTAGTTTGGGCAAATGCCAGATGTGTTGGTCCATTTATAGCCCAGTGTGCCTGTCAAAATTGGGGGTTTATAAAGCCGGCTGGAGGCTGGACATCTGGAAGCTTGCCGAGCCTTTACCCATATAAATTTGCCTCACATTTTCTGGGAGCTGCACCTAGCCATGTGATCGCTCGTAACTGCGGTCGTATTAACCCAACCGCACTTGGACTCACAGATGGACTGCTGCTAATGCCATTGATAACCCCACAGAAAGGTATCTTTCAATGAACAGCGGTGTCCTCCGACCGATTCAATTTGCCTTTGTCACTAGCAGTGGCCACAGTCGATCCACAGTCGATGAGGGGTCAACAAGGACGGAGGGAGAGCACCAATAGCGATAAAGGGAAAGGTGCCACCGGTGTCACCTGCTAATTGGATCTTTCCCCCTCCCTGCCAATCAAACACTTGAGAGCCCTGTCAAATATGTATTATGAGGGGACCTGTTATGGGGGGGATGTCAGTGACGCCCACAATCCAAGTGTGACTTATTTTGTCTCTTCACTTTGTTGGCTTATGGCTGTATTCCAGGATTAAAAGCACATTGAATTAGGGTAGTCACGATACTCGGGAGTATCACGGCAAGGAAACAAAACATGAAGTAAACTCAATTTCCTGAGGACAACAGTCTGCCCTAATGTTGCAAACACATCGTCTTCTGTTGTCACCCAGAGTCATATGTTTATTTTCTATACATAAAGAATCAAAGAGTTTGGTTTACTTTGTGTTTAGTATTAGTATTAGTATTGTGGTATTGCGATACTAATATCGTGACACCCCTACATTGAATGGAGATTCTCCATTGAGCATGCTTTTTAGTCCAGGAGTGGGTCTTAATTTGGGTATTGGAAACCGGCCTTGATCAGGCCTTCTACCCTCACTATTCTAGAGCTGTGTGTTGCACGCCATAAATGTTCCCATCAGTCCCTTTGCTTTACCAAGTGATTTTCAAGCTTCTCTCCCTCTCACACCATTGACTGACCTCAAACAGCCTTGTAAAAGCTCTCCAGTGTTTTGTCGTCGTTTCATAGCACATCTCCAGTGTTTTGTTGTTGTCTCGAAAACCTCTGAGGAAACTTTCAAGTGCCTCAGCAAATTTTTACAAGAACAGAAAGAGCCACTTTTGCAGACCGATCCAGTCCATCCAGCGAGAGGAATATTATGAGTTGGTGGCAGAAACAGAGGGGTTGTTTGCCTAAGATTTTATTAAAGATGCTCCTTTTCCATTAGCCGAGATGTAGGAGCTCACAGAGTCTCACAGGTTATTGATTCAGGGAGGGGAATTGCCTATTGGAACGCTGAACCCCAATCGTGCAGCGCTGCGGTGGGGGCGTGTATGAAGGATGAAAGCAATTTCCTGCCAAACAAAGTTGACTTTCGGGATGTTACCTTGTTTGGGAGGCTACTTTTCAAGGAACCATTTTTGCGCTCCGAAACAAATTTAAAGCAGAGTCTCAGCCGGTTCAGCAAACCCATTGAATCATGGTAAGTTATGACTGGGAGGACCACAGAGGTAAACGCAGGATTGAAGAGAGGTGTCCTAACCAATTGGTTTTAGCATTTGCAATTTGGATAGTGTGTTGGAAGGAGTCAGGCGCAGGAGGGTAATCACCAAATACAGAGTTTATTCCTTCGTTATACAAAATACACTGGAATAGCGACAAACGAAACAGGCACAGGGGAAACTATCTACCCTGGCAATACACTGTAACGGTATCTCCATACAATACATAGGCACAGGGGAAATATCTACCCTGGCAACAAAATGGTACGAGTAGCTCCACCGAGCTACACTACTCTCACATTCAAACAATCACCCACTAAGGACAAGGGGGCAGAGGGAACACTTATACAGTGGGGGAAAAAAGTATTTAGTCAGCCACCAATTGTGCAAGTTCTCCCATTTAAAAAGATGAGAGAGGCCTGTAATTTTCATCATAGGTACACGTCAACTATGACAGACAAAATGAGAAAATAATATCCAGAAAATCACATTGTAGGATTTTTAATGAATTTATTTGCAAATTATGGTGGAAAATAAGTATTTGGTCAATAACAAAAGTTTCTCAATACTTTGTTATATATCCTTTGTTGGCAATGACACAGGTCAAACGTTTTCTGTAAGACTTCACAAGGTTTTCACACACTGTTGCTGGTATTTTGGCCCATTCCTCCATGCAGATCTCCTCTAGAGCAGTGATGTTTTGGGGCTGTCGCTGGGCAACACGGACTTTCAACTCCCTCCAAAGATTTTCTATGGGGTTGAGATCTGGAGACTGGCTAGGCCACTCCAGGACCTTGAAATGCTTCTTACAAAGCCACTCCTTCGTTGCCCGGGCGGTGTGTTTGGGATCATTGTCATGCTGAAAGACCCAGCCACGTTTCATCTTCAATGCCCTTGCTGATGGAAAGAGGTTTTCACTCAAAATCTCACGATACATGGCCCCATTCATTCTTTCCTTTACACGGATCAGTCGTCCTGGTCCCTTTGCAGAAAAACAGCCCCAAAGCATGATGTTTCCACCCCCATGCTTCACAGTAGGTATGGTGTTCTTTGGATGCAACTCAGCATTCTCTGCCCTCCAAACACGACGAGTTTAGTTTTTACCAAAAAGTTATATTTTGGTTTCATCTGACCATATAACATTCTCCCAATCCTCTTCTGGATCATCAAAATGCACTCTAGCAAACTTCAGACGGGCCTGGACATGTACTGGCTTAAGCAGGGGGACACGTCTGACACTGCAGGATTTGAGTCCCTGGCGGCGTAGTGTGTTACTGATGGTAGGCTTTGTTACTTTGGTCCCAGCTCTCTGCAGGTCATTCACTAGGTCCCCCCGTGTGGTTCTGGGTTTTTTGCTCACCGTTCTTGTGATCATTTTGACCCCACGGGGTGAGATCTTGCGTGGAGCCCCAGATCAAGGGAGATTATCAGTGGTCTTGTATGTCTTCCATTTCCTAATAATTGCTCCCACAGTTGATTTCTTCAAACCAAGCTGCTTACCTATTGCAGATTCAGTCTTCCCAGCCTGGTGCAGGTCTACAATTTAGTTTCTGGTGTCCTTTGACAGCTCTTTGGTCTTGGCCATAGTGGAGTTTGGAGTGTGACTGTTTGAGGTTGTGGACAGGTGTCTTTTATACTGATAACAAGTTCAAACAGGTGCCATTAATACAGGTAACGAGTGGAGGACAGAGGAGCCTCTTAAAGAAGAAGATACAGGTCTGTGAGAGCCAGAAATCTTGCTTGTTTGTAGGTGACCAAATACTTATTTTCCACCATAATTTGCAAATAAATTCATTAAAAATCCTACAATGTGATTTTCTGGAAAAAAAATTCTCAATTTGTCTGTCATAGTTGACGTGTAACTATGATGAAAATTACAGGCCTCTCTCATCTTTTTAAGTGGGAGAACTTGCACAATTGGTGGCTGACTAAATACTTTCCCCCCCCACTGTACACAGACTAATGAGGGGATAGGAACCAGGTGTGTGTGATTGACAAGACAAGACAAATGTGATGATGATAATTGGGACGGCAGTGGTTAGTAAGCCGGTGACGACGAACGCCGAAACCTGCCCGAACAAGGAGGGGAGGCAGCCTCGGCGGAAGTCGTGACAGTACCTGTCAGGTGGATGGATTATCTTGGCAAAGAATAAATGCTCACTAACAGGGATGTAAACAAATATGTGCACAAAATTGTAGAGAAATAAGCATTTTGTGCATATTGAACATTTCTGGGATCTTTTATTTCAGCTCATGAAACATTGGACCAACACTTTACATGTTGCATTTATTATTTTGTTCAGTATAGACACTTTTCCCCCAGCATAAGCTTTTAGGGTTGAGAGCAAACCCATCCGGCTCCAGTCCCATAGTGATGCAGAGCGTATAGAATTTTCAGGACCCCTTTCGCAACGCTGTCAGCCGTAATGAACGGTAAGCCACATTCAGCGACTAACAGGATTTCAGCCTATTTGCTCCTAATCCAGAGGAATCCTGTCTGTATGTACATAGAAAATTACCCTCACCGATTTACTTAGCTTCATGAGCCATGTGGCTGCGAGCAACTGTGCCTGCAGATGGTTGACGAGGTTCCTGGTGGTTGTCTCCCTCTTACCATTCGTCATCACTTTATGTTTTTACACTCCAGAAGTAGAGGGTGCATAGCTGAGAGGCAGGATCCCCTTTTATGGCGTCCTCCACCCCATCATGGTTCTACTGGTGCGCTCCGCTCTTTGTTCCACACCGTTGGCGCGTGCATGTGTGTGTTTGGATGTGTGCAAAGTAGTTTGTGTGCGTGTAAGGGTATAAATGTGTGTGTGTGTGTGTGTGTGTGTGTGTGTGTGTGTACACCAACAGAGTGTTTGAGGATGTGTAGAATCCCTGTCTGCTGTCCCCTCCCAGTGCTACTGACTAGTCTAGAGGAGGAGCTGTCAGTTGGAGTGTTTGATGTTGTGGAGTGTAAGCCCACGTGTGTGTGAAGAGAGACGGGGTGTATATGTGTGTTTGTGTGTATGTATGGGGGTAGGGGTGTACAGTAGTGTGCTGCGATGTCCACACACACACACACACAAACACACACCCCCCCCACCCCCCCCCCACACCCCCTCGGGACCCGCCTGTTCATTATTCTTCCTAAAAGAACCATTAAAATTAAAATCAGTGCAAGGCAATCTCTGTTCCAGGGTGGGGTGTGTGTGTAGCGGGGGAGGGATCGTCTCTCATTCTCCACTGCCTCTCCTCTCCTCTCCTCTCCCTGGCTCATCTCTGGTTTAGTGCACGAGGATGCGGACATTGAGGGGCTCGTCTCCTGTGATGTAAGTTGCTCCCCCCGCCGCAAATCCCTCCATCCTCTTCACCCATCCAATTTAGCACCAGGCGGATCTGTCCTCGGGGCAACGGAAGGAAAGAATGAGGGGTTAACAAGGTGCAATTGGATTTCCTGGACGGATCTTCTTCGCTTCAGGCTATCTGTTTGTGGATACCTGCTGTAGGCTGTTGCTTGGGCTAGTGTTGGGAGGCTTCTGGTCTGGGATGGCTGCTTTTAGTGAAAGGGATACGCTATAAGCTGGGTTCAGGTGAGGATCTGAGGTAAGTGATATATCTTGGATGCCTTCTTCTCCTCTCTGGTTGGTTCACATGTTAGCGACTTGTTGGAGTTGATTGATTAAGTTGATTGATTATTTTTTATATAAGCGACATGTCAGTACAGAGTTTTTTCAACATTTAACCGTAGATCATTTAGGAAAGTAATAATTAATCACAACGATGTATGCATACCGTTAGTGTTTAAATGCATACTGTCGGTGTTTAAATGCATACTGTTGGTGTTTAAATGCATACTGTTAGTGTTTAAATGCATACTGTTGGTGTTTAAATGCATAATGTTGGTGTTTAAATGCATACTGTTGGTGTTTAAATGCATAATGTTGGTGTTTTAAATGCATACTGTCGGTGTTTAAATGCATACTGTCGGTGTTTAAATACATACTGTTGGTGTTTAAATACATACTGTTAGTGTTTAAATGCATAATGTTGGTGTTTTAAATGCATACTGTTGGTGTTTAAATGCATACTGTTGGTGTTTAAATGCATACTGTTGGTGTTTAAATGCATAATGTTGGTGTTTTAAATGCATACTGTCTGTGTTTAAATGCATACTGTCGGTGTTTAAATGCATACTGTTGGTGTTTAAATGCATAATGTTGCTGTTTTAAATGCATACTGTTGGTGTTTAAATGCATACTGTTGGTGTTTAAATGCATACTGTTGCTGTTTAAATGCATTCTGTTGGTGTTTTAAATGCGTCACTCCATTTGTTTGTTACTGTAATCATGTAGTTTACCTTTAAAGACCTCTCCAATTGAGCAGCCGTTGCTCGCGTCTCGCTTCAAATTCTCCCTACACATGTTGCTTTGCTTCCCCAACACAGACAGCTGGCGCTCACTCTGCCACCCTGTCTGATTCGCAGGAAGCTTTGATGAATTACTAATTGACCCTAATCGAGGCTACCTTTTGCTCCTAAACATTCCTGGTTCCTTCCCCTCTCTGATGACACGCTGGTTATTCACAGGCCCATCTGTAAGGGTCTGCCTGGTGGATGGTGGTGGGTGGTGGAGGATGCTAGGTGTGTGGATGGGAGGGGAGGAGGAGAATGGGTGGGGGAGGGAGGGTGACAATGTTAAGAGGAGGGGAGGGTAGCCAGCCCATCTGTGTGAGGCAGTACATCACAGACTGGCTAATGGTATACAGGGGTGTTGAAGGGTCCTTGACCCCCCCCCCTACCACACACACACACACACACACACACACACACACACACACATACACACACATACATACACATACACACACACACGTCCCTTAGATAACTGATCCTCCTTGGCTAAGACCAGAGCCAACGAGCACAAATTGCTGCAGGGCCTCGCTCCCTCCCCGGCGTCCACAAGAGGGGTCAGTGGATCAAAGGTTCTGGGATGGATTGATTGATTCTGCAGGCCAGCTAGTGGGATTGTCTGATCTCACTTCCCCCACTGCAGTCACACAGCCCCCAGAGACTCAACCACACCACTGTGTCCCTTATCATCCCAAGTCACTGGGTTTAGGGTGAAGCCCTTAGATGCTGATCTTGGGTCAGTTTTGCATTTTCCCCACTAATGGTTAAGGTTAGAATTGGGGGAGTGGAAGCTGATCCTAGATCTGTACCTAGGAGAAACATCACACCAGAGTAGTCACTCCATGTCATTCTAGTATTCTATTTACTCTTCCACCCTGGTGATCTGTGTCTACACCACATCCCGTCTTATGAGAAACAACTGAGTTGATCAGAAGGGGCTAGATGTTTGAACGACGCAGATTATTCGACTGGCTCTGTCACTTTATCTGGCGTAATTACAAACTCCATCTCCATAATGACTGGTAATCTGTCTAATCTAGTGTGCTTCATGAAGCCTCTCCATATTCGGCGTAGCTTTCCAGTAACTGGCTTCATTTTTATCCTGTCATACCTTGGTTGAGTTGACATTCACTCAGACAATGTTGTCAGTGAAGGATTCAGAAGACTCATCAGTCTTAGTGGAATAGAGCTGAATAGATTGTGGGTGCGTCTCAAATGGCACCCTATTTCCTATATAGTGCACTACTTTTGACCAGACCCCTATGGGAGCCCTATGGGAGCCCTATGGGCCCTGGTCAAAAGTAGTGCACTATATAGGGACTAGGGCGCCATTTGAGACACAGCCTGTGATTCAACGCTGATATTCCTCTCACAGTTACTAGATAGTGTCTGGGTATTCATCAGTACCTTTGTTAGAAACAGAATAACAGCTGAATATCTCCTCAGATGTTTACTCAAACGCATCCGGAAGGAGAGAAACCTTGGATTTCACTGAATAGAGACAGAGACTCTATACTAGCTCTATTGCCCGATCTCTTCTTCGCTCTCCGTAATCACAGGCAGTGTGCTGTGAAAGAACCCCTGATGCTCTTATCTAGATGTGATTGCTCTACATGTAGTTATTTCCCCACCCACTGCCTTCTCAGGTGGTCCTATAGTATCCTGTAACCAGAGGCCTCCCCCCTGTGTTGAATAAAAAAGATAATGGATTCTGCAATCAATTATTTGTAACATCGCTGTGTGCCGTTATCTCTCATTCCGGGCCCTTCTCCTGATTTAGGAACGCACCTAAGGCTAAGCACAGTGTGTTGGGAGGGGACGTCTGAGTGGGCGGTGAGTAGGAGTGAGGGGATAGGCTTCGGATGAGTTATGATGTGTGTGTGTGTGTCTGTCTGTGTGCAGGGGTGGATTGGAGGATGGGGGTTGTGTGTATGTGTGTATGAGTTTGGTACAGGGCGTGAAGCATGTGTGTGTGGTGTTCATGTATGCTCTAGTCACAGGCTGTTGCGTGCCTCCCCAGCCCGTCACGGCAGCGGCCCCTTGGGATTTGTGGTTGTGTGTCGAAATGAGATTTTGGCCCCCATTATTGAGTCTGAGAATCTGTTATATTTAAAAGGGCGAGGCGCCCCATCAACAGCAGCAGCGCATTTAAAATGGACAGAAATGTAGCTACGTTCCGGAGTGTGCTGTATATCACATTGGCAATTACGTGTGTGTATATCTTTGTAATTAAAGGGGTTTGATGTAGCGTGAACGTGCCAAGTAGAAATGCTAACAGAGTAGAGGTGCTGCGTTCGTTCTGATACTCCTACTCTGACCCCTGACCCCCTCTGGCTGTTCAGCCCTCCCCTTCATTCCCCCTGGTCTTTGTGATGGCGTCGGGTGCACGTTCATTAGCCGCTGGTGGATCAATGCCTTCCCCACATGTTAGCTGTTCACGCTAGGAAATTGAAATTTCACAGCCAGTATCTCTCTCTCTCTCCCTCTATGTCTCTCCCTCTCTCTCTCTCTCTCTCTCTCTCTCTCTCTCTCTCCTCTCTCTCCAGCTTTAAAGCAGTGTATTTCCTTCAGCGAGACACCCTCTGTAATGAGATTAGATTTTAATCCCGACACAATATCACAAGACTACATGCCCCTCTAATACACCCTGCGGTTTAGAATGGGCCCTGGCTTGTGCAGGGGTTGGCCGGGGAGAGAGCGCATTAACAATGTAATTTAAGCATAATTAAGATGTAATTCGGGTTGTATTGAGATTAATGGGTGAATGGAGGTGTTTTCTCTCTCTCTCTCGATATGTTCTCTCTCCTCTGTCAGAAGAGGCTGGGGAGGGGAACAAAGCAGCGGAAGGAATCGCGTTGACGATAGGGAGAGAGGGAGTGCCACAGCGGAGGGGAGATGGTAGAGACTGGAGAACAAAGACGGGTGTACTCCTCCACTCCTCTCCTCCACTCCACTCGCTCATACTTGGTTTGGGGTTGACAGGTCTCAGATCAGAGCCTAAGAAATGGCTGCTCTTCATATACTCTCTAATACACTGATCACAGATAAGGGCTGCATGTTGAAGGAGACAATTTGATCCCTGCTTAGATGATTGTGCCAAAATGTCCTTTGCAGCCATCTTTCCCACTGAAAACAACTGTAAGCTCTTGTAATGGACAGTGGCTAACAGCTGGAGGCCCATGGGAGGTCACTTGACATCCTGACACTATGGCCAGAGAGACGACGGTGCAAACAGCCCCCTTCACTGAGGATTACATGGTTAAAGACAAGCCACGCTGGGTACCTACCTGCAACATTCAACACACACGCACACACACACACACACTTTCACACACCCCATCTGCCTTCCTCTCCCCTTGGTTACCGTGACAACAGAAAAGCCAGGGTCATTTTCGCCATGGAGCTTTCTGCACAAACCAATCAAGCCAGGCACTAAATGACGATTTGCTGAGATGGTTTTCATGGCTCTCTTTTTTCGTTGTTGCAAGGACAAGCAAAACATGATTTATTTTGAGGGAGGGAACTATCTTTTAGTTTTCACACCGTATAGTACTGTATTTAAAAAAAATACAAATATTTAGCCTTTATTTAACCAGGTAAGCGAGTTGAGAACAAGTTCTCATTTACAACTGCGACCTGGCCAAGATAAAGCAAAGCATTGTGATAAAAACAACAACACAGGGTTACATATGGGATAAAACAAAACAAAGTCAAAAATACCACAGAAAATATATATACAGTGTGTGCAAATGTAGCAAGTTATGGAGGTAAGGCAATAAATAGGCCATAGTGCAAAATAATTACAATTAGTATTAACACTGTATGCAGCGGGCAAGTCTCCAAAGGGCATCCCGTCATGATAAATTGCCAGCTATTTATGTCTGCAGTTGTTTGCAGTTGTGTCGCTTCATGCCCTGGCAGTCTGTTTCCCCTGCTCTGTCTCTGCCTGTGTCTGTCTACCCTCACCATCTCTCTCTGTCTCTGTCTGTCTGTCTACCCTCACCATCTCTCTCTCTCTGTCTGTCTGTCTACCCTCACCATCTCTCTCTGTCTCTGACTATCTGTATACCCTGACCATCTCTCTGTCTGTGTCTGTGTCTGTGTCTCTCTACCCTCACCATCTCTCTGTCTGTGTCTGTGTCTGTCTACCCTGACCATCTCTCTCTCTGTCTCTGTCTGTCTGTCTACCCTGACCATCTCTCTGTCTGTGTCTGTGTCTGTCTACCCTGACCATCTGTCTGTCTGTCTGTCTACCCTGACCATCTCTCTGTCTGTGTCTGTGTCTGTCTACCCTCACCATCTCTCTATCTGTGTCTGTGTCTGTCTACCCTCAACATCTCTCTCTCTGTCTCTGTCTGTCTGTCTACCCTGACCATCTCTCTCTGTCTGTGTCTGTGTCTGTCTACCCTGACCATCTCTCTGTCTGTGTCTGTCTGTCTGTCTACCCTGGCCATCTCTCTGTCTGTGTCTGTGTCTGTCTACCCTCACCATCTCTCTCTCTGTCTGTGTCTGTGTCTGTGTCTGTCTACCCTGACCATCTCTCTGTCTGTGTATGTGTCTGTCTACCCTGACCATCTCTCTGTCTGTGTCTGTCTGTCTGTCTACCCTGGCCATCTCTCTGTCTGTGTCTGTCTACCCTCACCATCTCTCTCTCTGTCTGTGTCTGTGTCTGTCCACCCTCAACATATCTCTCTCTGTCTCTGTCTGTCTGTCTACCCTGACCATCTCTCTGTCTGTGTCTGTGTCTGTCTACCCTCACCATCTCTCTGTCTGTGTCTGTGTCTGTCTACCCTCACCATCTCTCTCTCTGTCTGTGTCTGTCTACCCTGACCATCTCTCTGTCTGTGTCTGTGTCTGTCTACCCTCAACATATCTCTCTCTGTCTCTGTCTGTCTGTCTACCCTGACCATCTCTCTGTCTGTGTCTGTCTGTCTGTCTACCCTGACCATCTCTCTGTCTGTGTCTGTGTCTGTCTACCCTCACCATCTCTCTGTCTGTGTCTGTCTACCCTGACCATCTCTCTGTCTGTGTCTGTCTGTCTGTCTACCCTGACCATCTCTCTCTCTGTCTCTGTCTGTCTACCCTGACCATCTCTCTCTCTGTCTCTGTCTGTCTGTCTACCCTGACCATCTCTCTCTCTGTCTCTGTCTGTCTACCCTGACCATCTCTCTCTCTGTCTCTGTCTGTCTGTCTACCCTGACCATCTCTCTCTCTGTGTCTGTGTCTGTGTCTGTCTGCCCTGACCATCTCTCTGTCTGTCTCTGTCCTAAATGTGCCATTCTGTCTTCTGTAGACCCCTCTCTGTCTCTAACTGTGTGAAATAAAGACACACCGCCCAAGAGTATTAGTTGTATTAGTTGTATGTACAGGATACACAGGATACACAGGATACACAGGATACACAGGATACACATGGTATACGCCGTCCAACTTGCAAAGGCATTCTAAAATACCTATTTAATCTGAAAGATCATTTGACTGTAAATATTCTTTGTAGAGGAAACTTTAGCCTTAGGCACTTTTGGATCCTGTTCTTTTAATTGGTTTGCAGGGCCCTGGATGGGCTTTCTCCGGCCCAGACCGGATCTCGCCGACCCAGACTGGTTCAGTTGCGCCAGTGAAGTAGACAGTACAGAAGAGGCCTCAGAGAAACATAGGGAATGAAGGTTGTTCATGGTGATACGGAAACTGAAATGTTTGTAACAGATGCATAACATGTAGCTAAAAGGCTCACAGTGACATCTGTATTCACATAACTCCAACACTGATGCGTTTTTCAACTTGATTTTCCTTGAATTCTCAATGTCTTGGTATGAACATGTGTGCACTGTAATGTTTACTGCAGATAGGAGCCACACAACACTGGAGGTGGAGAAACAAGCATGTCTTCTTTGTTAGTCCCTCCTACCTACCTACGTCCCCTCAATACACCTGCTGTCCCCTCAATACACCTGCTGTCCCCTCAATACACCTGCTGTCCCCTCAATACACCTGCTGTCCCCTCAATACACCCGCTGTCCCCTCAATACACCTGCTGTCCCCTCAATACACCTGCTGTCCCCTAAATACACCTGCTGTCCCCTCAATACACCTGCTGTCCCCTCAATACACCTGCTGTCCCCTCAATACACCTGCTGTCCCCTAAATACACCTGCTGTCCCCTCAATACACCTGCTGTCCCCTCAATACACCTGCTGTCCCCTCAATACACCCGCTGTCCCCTCAATACACCCGCTGTCCCCTCAATACACCCGCTGTCCCCTCAATACACCCGCTGTCCCCTCAATACACCTGCTGTCCCCTCAATACACCTGCTGTCCCCTCAATACACCTGATGTCCCCTCAATACACCTGCTGTCCCCTGAATACACCTGCTGTCCCCTAAATACACCTGCTGTCCCCTGAATACACCTGCTGTCCCCTCAATACACCTGCTGTCCCCTCAATACACCTGCTGTCCCCTGAATACACCTGCTGTCCCCTGAATACACCAGCTGTCCCCTGAATGCACCTGCTGTCCCCTGAATGCACCTGCTGTCCCCTGAATGCACCTGCTGTCCCCTGAAGACACCTGCTGTCCCCTGAATACACCTGCTGTCCCCTGAATACACCTGCCTCCATTAATTCTCCACCTCCACTTGTATGCAACTAATGCATTTATGTTGCACGCATAAAGCTACGAACCTTAAGGTTGCTGCCAATAGCCCTTTTCAAAATGGTTTCACACACAAATAATAAGAGGTTTGAACTACACCTAAGGTATTTTACATGCAGAATGGAAGGATAGTATTACATTAAACATACTCAGTCATTCGTTTTTCTATTAGTTTAGATAACTATTCATACATTTGTTTTCCAGTCTTGTTAACAGTATTTATGTTGGTTGTGTTCTATGTATCCCTCCCACACTTGCTTTAAGTGTAACAGCTGTCTGTTCAAAAGTCTCCTCATCATTGTGAAGTTGCCTTCCGTTTTCACCTTGCCTGATTGTTCTGCTTGTATTGTTTCTGCTCATTACCGCTCACCATGGTAACTAACCTTCCTGGCATTCAAGACCCTCCCCAGCAACTCCATATTAGGAAAGTGTTCCTAATGTTTGGTATACTCAGTGTATATTCAATAGTATTGACCAACATGACTGTCATACTAGCCGCTTGGATTCTTCATAATGATGTCATCACTTCCTTTTAAGTCATGTGTCTTCAGTCTCCTCCGACAGATGATGTCATTGTCTTATTATTCTCTGTACCTGGACTGCCATCTCAACCACCTTTTGTATCAGTCCAGTCCACTCCCACTTCTTGTGGCTGTGGTTATTACCCATTAGCCAGCTGGTTGAAATAGATTGCTTTCTTTCCAGCAGTAAAGATCAATTTTATTGTTCATGAAATTAAACTTGACTTTTGTCTTTGGGAGAGCTTGGGGGACCGTCGCCCAGCACTGCCCTGTGATTAGAAGTTGATTATATGTTAGTGTGACGTTTTTGCACCGTCGTATAATCCCTGACGGACACCTGCCTGCTGCCTCTGTGGAGTGTGAATAAAAACCCACAGTCCACCGTCTCCGGCCGAATGTAATTTATAATCATTCACACTTCACCAGTTCTAATCACAGAGACACACCGCAACACGCTCCAGCCGCCAAATAACATTCAGCCAAGTTTTTAATCGCGAGGCAATTTCAATTTCAAAATCCATGGCAGAATTTGTCCTCTGGCTTGTTTTTCTTATATATCTCAACAAGCTTTTCAGATCCATTTAAATGGGATAGGGTCTCACCATGGCACCCTCAGAGGGTTTTGTATTGACAGAACGTTGTCAGTGTATTACAGTATGACGGCGGGGTATTTTTCACGGGGAATGACCTTTTAACTTTGCCTAGATGAATAGGCATGCGTTCCTGTTGCTCTCCCTGAGGAAATCAGTGCAGATCTATGGAGTAATTTACATCTCTTAAAATTAAACTAGCAGTGTGTAGTCACAGTCCAGTCCCATGAATCATACTGTATTGACCATTGTAGAGAGTTACCGGCACCCATTGAATACCAAGTGGCACAGGGAGAGTAAGATGTCAAGATTAAGAATGTGAAACCCCCGGGGCACATGGGTACAGGCCTGTAATTAAACAGCATTGGCCCACCCCTCATAAATATGTTAATACTTTAGCATCATTGAACTACCGTACAAAAGCCTAAAAACTAAACATTTCTATTCTGTCTGACAACAATGTTTAGATTTCTCTTTTAAGCCTCTTTTTAGATTACAAATTGTGTTTTTACCACCTACAGTACAGTGTAAGAACGAGACATTTCCATGTCTGTGTTGATAGTCAGTTTGCCCAAGTGAAATGTCGTTCTAGCCCCCCGCCCCCTGCCGATAATGAGCACTATAATAGCTTGCTGTCTATGGCACTGCAGCGGGGGGGCTGTTATATGATTGGTGTTAGCTTAGCGACGATCAGGCTAATCACACAGAGGAAGAGAGATGCAGAATGTCTGTCAGCGTCTCAAATGGCAACCTATTATCTATATAGTGCACTACCTTTGACCAGGGCCCATAGAGATGTGGTCAAAAGTAGTGCACTAGGTAGGGGATAGCTGTATGGAACGGTAGGTGTCTCGTTTCTCTCAGGTCTGCAAAGTGCATAATAATGATAGATGTCGTTAAATGTGGAGGAAAGGGAGGCAACACAAACAACACAATTGTAGAAGCCTGTCAGGGAAACCAGGGCCTAATATGTGTCTGTGTATGACTGTTGAATCAAATGTCTCAAGGATTATATAGAATACTGAAAGCACTACATTTAGCTGCCAAGACACAAAATTGCCCTTTCTGTTGTGCGACAGTGTCTCTGCCATGGTGCATTTTGAAATCCCGCAATGTCTAGATTAGAAAGGCTTGTTGAGAACCAATCTCCTTACATTGCTATGGCTTAGTCTACATGGATGTTGATGCTGCAGTGAGAACAGGTGGGGAATAATGTCTGGACTGGGTGGCCTAGTTTGGGGAGCTACCCAGTACTCTGTCACTCCTAGACAGTGATACGAACCGGGGCCCCTGCCTCCCTCCCAGTTCTGTCGCTAAGAGAAAATGTGCCACGCAATTCCCAGCGCGTCCCGATATTTATTTTGTCATAAACAAGAGAAGAAAGGGGAAATTAGCACTCATGAAATATGCAGACGGTCGAGAGCCCCTCGCATGTTGCTGCCTGGGAAGTCTTGGAGCTAGGCGGTGCGTCGAGAGCCCCTCGCATGTCGCTGCCTGGGAAGTCTTGGAGCTAGGCGGTGCGTCGAGAGCCCCTCGCATATCGCTGCCTGGGAAGTCTTGGAGCTAGGCGGTGCGTCGAGAGCTCCTCGCATGTCGCTGCCTGGGAAGTCTTGGAGCTAGGCGGTGCGTTGAGAGCCCCTCGCATGTCGCTGCCTGGGAAGTCTTGGAGCTAGGCGGTGCGTTGAGAGCCCCTCGCATGTCGCTGCCTGGGAAGTCTTGGAGCTAGGCGGTGCATCGTATTTAGCATGTTTGGCGTTCAGGGAAATTCATTTGTTGATTCCGCAAAGTTTTTTGTTTGTCCAGTCCTCGGAGATCTCCAGCGTATTTTTACGTCTATTGTTGAAAGTCTTCAACAAATGAACAACAGTAGCTCTCTACAATTCCACTTTCACCAGGAAGCCTATACTGCATTATGATTATTAACCCATGGCACTCTGAAGTAATGCTTTTCACAGCTTATTGCCAGTCAGAGGAGGCTGGTGGGAGGAACTATAGGAGGACGGGCTCATTGTAATGGCTGGAATGGAATCAATGGAACGGTATCAAACACATCAAACATATGGAAACCACATGTTTGACTCAATTCCATTCCAGCCATTACAATAAGCCTGTCCTCCTATTGCTCCTCCCACCAGCCTCCTCTGTTGCGAGTTTTTTTTTATCACACTCTGGAATTCAGTAGAAACCTCTGTGCTACTGTGGCCCTTGATTCATGATGTCCTCTGAGATCCAGTTCAGAGTTTCAAACACTGGACATGATTGCCCTGAAGTGATGAGGCTGTGTAACATGGCCCTCTTAAGATCCATAGGAAGTGAGGAGGCTGTGGTACATGGACCTCTTCAGATCTATAGGAAGTGATGAGGCTGTGGTACATGGACCTCTTCAGATCCATAGGAAGTGATGAGGCTGTGGTACTTGGACCTCTTCAGATCCATAGGAAGTGATGAGGCTGTGGTACATGGACCTCTTCAGATCCATAGGAAGTGATGAGGCTGTGGTACATGGACCTCTTCAGATCCATAGGAAGTGATGAGGCTGTGGTACATGGACCTCTTAAGATCCATAGGAAGTGATGAGGCTGTGGTGCATGGACCTCTTCAGATCCATAGGAAGTGATGAGGCTGTGGTGCATGGACCTCTTCAGATCCATAGGAAGTGATGAGGCTGTAGTACATGGACCTCTTCAGATCCATAGGAAGTGATGAGGCTGTAGTACATGGACCTCTTCAGATCCATAGGAAGTGATGAGGCTGTAGTACATGGACCTCTTCAGATTCATAGGAAGTGATGAGGCTGTGGTACATGGACCTCTTCAGATCCATAGGAAGTGATGAGGCTGTGGTACATGGACCTCTTCAGATCCATAGGAAGTGATGAGGCTGTGGTACATGGACCTCTTCAGATCCATAGGAAGTGATGAGGCTGTGGTACTTGGACCTCTTCAGATCCATAGGAAGTGATGAGGCTGTGGTACATGGACCTCTTAAGATCCATAGGAAGTGATGAGGCTGTGGTACATGGACCTCTTCAGATCCATAGGAAGTGATGAGGCTGTGGTACATGGACCTCTTCAGATCCATAGGAAGTGATGAGGCTGTGGTACATGGACCTCTTCAGATCCATAGGAAGTGATGAGGCTGTGGTACATGGACCTCTTAAGATCCATAGGAAGTGATGAGGCTGTGGTGCATGGACCTCTTCAGATCCATAGGAAGTGATGAGGCTGTGGTACATGGACCTCTTCAGATCCATAGGAAGTGATGAGGCTGTGGTACATGGACCTCTTCAGATCCATAGGAAGTGATGAGGCTGTGGTACATGGACCTCTTCAGATCCATAGGAAGTGATGAGGCTGTGGTACATGGACCTCTTCAGATCCATAGGAAGTGATGAGGCTGTGGTGCATGGACCTCTTCAGATCCATAGGAAGTGATGAGGCTGTAGTACATGGACCTCTTCAGATCCATAGGAAGTGATGAGGCTGTAGTACATGGACCTCTTCAGATCCATAGGAAGTGATGAGGCTGTAGTACATGGACCTCTTCAGATTCATAGGAAGTGATGAGGCTGTGGTACATGGACCTCTTCAGATCCATAGGAAGTGATGAGGCTGTGGTACATGGACCTCTTCAGATCCATAGGAAGTGATGAGGCTGTGGTACATGGACCTCTTCAGATCCATAGGAAGTGATGAGGTTGTGGTACATGGACCTCTTCAGATCCATAGGTGGATAATAAGGCTAGTTAGCCGCTCATGAGGTTAAGAGATGAAAGCTCGCTCTCTGATGATTTTCACTAGGGAGAGGAGAGACGGTTATCTAAGAGGCCACCGCTTAGAACATGCCACCCGGGAGGGGGGGGGGGTCACAGGAGCCCTTTGATTGGCCCACATCTGTCATCTGACGACGAGCGGCTGATCTTAAATGACGGTGGGATATTGATTCCATGGATGGTTCAATCAGAGCCTACGTATGTGACCCTCCGGCGTCTGGTAGGAGCTGTCACTATTGGATTTACTGTAAGCATGCCTCCCAAATGGCACCCGATTCCCTATGTAGTGCACTAAAGTAGTGCACCAAAGATAGTGCACTACATAGGGAATAGGGTGTCATTAGGGACGCAAACCTAAGAGTTGTGCCAGTCGCCACTAATTAATATTTTGGCACATCGATAAAGCTTTAATTGAAAAGTTGTTTGACGAATGTAATGATTCTGAGTCAGTTGTGCACAATTACAATCTGAATCTAATCATCATTGCGCTATAAATCATGAACTGACAAGCTTTAGTTTCAAGTCCAGGCCACATATTGTTGCAAATGTTCTGGAGTGCAATTTGAACTGTTTGTAAACCCACTGGCCTCATGAACCAAACAGCAGGCTTTGAGGCCCTGTGTACCAAAGGGGCTACGCAGGGCCAGCCATCAATTCTGTCTGTGGTCATCACTCCCTGCCTTGGACTCCTCAGAATCTCAGCTCCCCAACCTCAAGATGACTCAATCCTTCCCACTGTGCTGCCTTCGTGGAAAACATCGGAGGGATATAAGAAAACAATCACACATGCACACACAAAAGAACAAACAGCTCGTCTTCCTAGTATGCATCCCATCTCATTATACATAGGATGCCATAGCAACATATTTACTTTGATATGCAGATGCCCCCTCCATATGTATTACACCTTAGAGGATTTAGATTTTCTAGAGAGAGAGAGAGAGCACTGTTTCGTTCACACTGATTTCTTATTTGTGATACTAACTCTGGTTGTCTTGTCTCTCTGGGCTATTATTTTTCTTTTGGTTTCTGAATTGTGTTGTCTGTTTTACAGATGTGAAGAGCTGGAGCTGGGACTTGGAGCTGCAGTAGAAAACACCCGTAGGTAGAAGAGCACTGAACAAGGATTATCTGGGTGGAAAACGCCGACCTGCGAGTTGAGATTCTTTGTGTGTGAGGATGTCAGTGTTTTCGCCTCGCTGACTGCGATGTGCTTCTTTGGGTAGCCCCCGGGCAGCCTGCCTCCTCTCTGAAATCGCAGCCTCCTCTTCCCCTGTCCCTCCCCCTCCCCCTATCCTTCCTCCTCTTCCCCTGTCCCTCCCCCTATCTCATTTAGTCCAACCAACCACCAGCTGCTCCATGGATCCCCTGTGTCCGAGTAATGGTGTGAGCCGGACACAGGCCCGCACCTCCGGCCAACTGTAGCCCCCCCTTCGGTCCCATTACATGTAATTTTTTGTATTGGCTTAATTTTTCTCACCATTCCTGGAGTTTATTCTTGTTTGGAACCAGGGATGGATGTACCGTCGGAGGCCAGCAAGCATGGCAAGAAGACGACCAGTCAAAAGCTGGAAGACCAGAAGAAGGTAGGAACAACATCCCCTTCTTCCATCTTTCCTGCTGTGAGTGGACCTGTCTGGCTCAGTTGGTAGAGCATGGTGCTTGCAAAGTCAGTGTTGTGGGTTTGATTCCCACTGGCGCCACAACAGTTCACAACAGTTCCATTAACAAGTGGGATAATCGTTAATGCAGGGGGAAACCAAACAGTTCCATTAACAAGTGGGATAATCCTTAATGCAGGGGAAGGCCAAACAGTTCCATTAACAAGTGGGATAATCCTTAATGCAGGGGAAGGCCAAACAGTTCCATTAACAAGTGGGATAATCCTTAATGCAGGGGAAGACCAAACAGTTCCATTAACAAGTGGGATAATCCTTAATACAGGGGAAGACCAAACAGTTCCATTAACAAGTGGGATAATCCTCAATGCAGGGGAAGACCAAACAGTTCCATTAACAAGTGGGATAATCCTTAATGCAGGGGAAAACCAAACAGTTCCATTAACAAGTGGGATAATCCTTAATGCAGGGGAAGACCAAACAGTTCCATTAAACAAGTGGGATAATCCTTAATGCAGGGGAAGACCAAACAGTTCCATTAACAAGTGGGATAATCCTCAATGCAGGGGAAAACCAACTGAATTTATATCTGTCTTTGTTGTTTCTCCAAGACGCTAATGTTTAGTTGTTGTGTGGTCCAAATCCCAGTGGCTTGTTTTGAGCTATATCTCTTATCTGTTGTCTTATTTTAGTTATTTACAAACTGGTGGAAATGGTTAGGGTGCCCGTTCTGTTCCCCCCCTAGCCCCTACAGTCTTTCATCTCAGTTTGTCTGGCATCTCTCTGGGCAGATCTCTCCCCGCCGCCTGGGAATACATATTTACACACTGTTTGAGCCGTAGCCTTTTATGTTAAATACTCTGGGAATAGCATGAAATTTAAAAAATGAAATAAAAAGACAGATAGTTACTACAGAAGACAATATGGTATCCACTCTCCCACTCCTCTTCAGCTTTACAGAGTAGATAGTTACTACAGAAAACAATATGGTATCCACTCTCCCACTCCTCTTCAGCTTTACAGAGTAGATAGTTACTACAGAAAACAATATGGTATCCACTCTCCCACTCCTCTTCAGCTTTACAGAGTAGATAGTTACTACAGAAAACAATATGGTATCCACTCTCCCACTCCTCTTCAGCTTTACAGAGTAGATAGTTACTACAGAAAACAATATGGTATCCACTCTCCCACTCCTCTTCAGCTTTACAGAGTAGATAGTTAGTGCTGAGATGAGGCTAGCTGTGTGGCTCCACTCTGAAAACAGGGCATTGTCCTGGATGGAGTGGACTCCAGGCGTATGCTGAATGATGGTTAGATTGCATTTGTTAGCGGTCACCGGAGTCCCTGTGGGCTCTCTCTCTCTCTCTCTCTCTCTCTCTCTCTCTCTCTCTCTCTCTCTCTCTCTCTCTCTCTCTCTCTCTCTCTCTCTCTCTGTCTGTCTCTCTTCCTCTCTCTTTTTCTATCAGCGGGACCGTGGCTCACAGTATGGGGCCCAATTTGGACAGCTATCCCCGACCTGACCTGATTCCCGCTAACCAAGTGCTGCCGATAAGCGCAATTATTCTCCTGCCCGGAACATCAGAGTGCAGCAGACGTGCGGTCGTACATCAGATCTGACGTTTGTGGTACTATTATCATCTCATAGAAGGACATGGTGCTTTATTATTTTTCAATTTTAGGCCCACAGCCTCCTGTGAGGAGCGCTCACATTTGACCTTTTAGTAGTACAACAGTATTGAGTGAGGCTAGCAAGGGAAGTGTGTGTTTGTGGGTGTGTGTGCCCAATGCCTTGTATTCTTAGTTATTCTCAGAACTTGAGGTGTGTTGAAGATATAAATGGTCTCATAAGAGAACAAAGAAAGACTTTCAGAGAGAAAATATAAAAATCACTCACTTAAGAATCACCCATTTATTATTCAATTCCACTGAATTGAATTAATAGTTCAGCCATTAACTTTGAATATTCTTATATAAGTCCATAACCGGCTAAGCACATTGAACGTAATTTGAAAAAACAACAAAAGGACCCTTTGAGGTAAATGAAGACAAAACAAGAACATTAATACAAAGCAAACACTTGAATGTAGTCTGACTTTGACAAGGCCAATATTGATCAGGATAATCTCTCTTGAACTTTTAAGTCTGCTCGCTTTTGAAGGCAACAAAATGGAAGCATATTTCTGGCTAATGAAGCCTTCTTCGAACGCCAGCATTTGAGGGGAGAGCCAATGGGAAAAAGGTGATGTTAAATATTCATACTTGCTCGCGGTTTGGTTTGAAAAAGTTTGCCATGCCAAGAGATAAGTCATTTTTGCTCCCGGCTAGGAAAAATATGATTTTAAGCCAGAGATTCCTTACAGACCCCCATGTTTTAGATTCCAGTGTTATTTAAATGCTCAATTGACAAAATGGAGTTGAATAGTTGTGCAGGCCAGACAGACCTTCAACCCAAGCATGTGTTACTTTTCTCTCTCTGCAGATTTCAAGTCTGAAAAGGCTTGTCACGATTGGTTGATTGTTTGGGGCCCCAGAGCCACTTATCAGAGCCTTTGTGGGTACTTCAGAGGCACAGGCCGCATCCCAAATGCATCCTATTCTCTATTTAGTGCACTACTTTTGACCTGGGCCCGTAGTAGTGCACTATAGTGGTGCACTATATTGGAATAGGGTGCCATTTGGGACACAGCCGTGTTGCTCTGTGCAGAAAAATAATGATCAATCAATCAAATTTTATTTGTCACACGATTCGTAAACAACATATGTAGACTAACAGTGAAACGCTTACTTAATGGGCTTTTTAATGCCCTTTTCACAAATACTGTAGACTGACAACATCATATTAAGGTCTATCACTCCTGACTATTAGTGTAAGGCTGCAGACACCAATTAGAGAAGAAGTGGCATTGACGTTGTTTAAGGAAAGGTTGAAAAGGAGAGTAGTTCCAGAACTTTGGCACTGGGCAGCGTAGGGCAGGGCTCCCCTGTGAATACTCAGCCAGAGGGAGGGGGCATGCTGCCAGCAGAAGGCTTGGTTCACTCCTCACTGGGTCACAGTGTGAATGGAGATGATCAAGCCCACGGCTGATACACCAGCGATACCCAGAATATGAGGATGCCCTCTCTCTCTGGAACTGTGTGTGTGTGTGTGTGTGTGCTTTCTCTCTCTCTTTTTTTTCCTTCCTCCATTCCTCTCTCTCCCTCTCCATCCCTCTCTCTCCCTCTCCATCCCTCTCTCTCCCTCTCCATCCCTCTCTCTCCTTCTCCATCCCTCTCTCTCCTTCCTCCATCCCGCTCTCTCCTTCCTCCATCCCGCTCTCTCCTTCCTCCATCCCTCTCTCTCCTCCTCCATCCCTCTCTCTCCACACTGCTGGTTTTTGTCCCTTTGAATTACCAAGCTCTGATGATGTGAAGCTCACCCCGCCCCAGGGATAATGATTAAAGCACCTGATTGGCTCTGGGTGGGCAGGCTGGGTGGCGACTGTGTGCGACCAAGGGATGGTTGGACGTCTACGGCTGCTTCCCAAAAGACACTCTAGTCCCAATATAGTGCACTACTTTCACCAGGGCCCATGGTCAAAAGTAGTGCACTATGTAGTGAGTAGGGGATGCAGCCTACCACCAATCACCAGGGGGCTCGTTCCTCTACTAGAATGCCTCTTGGCTGTTTCTTATTTCTCTCGGGCAGTACCTCTCTGGAGGTCTAGTCCAGTTGGAATTTAAGTGGATTCCAGAGCCAGCCCTCCCGGCTCTCTCTCTCTCTCTCTCTCTCTCTCTCTCTCTCTCTCTCTCTCTCTCTCTCTCTCTCTCTCTCTCTCGCTCTCGCTCTCGCTCTCTCGCTCTCTCGCTCTCTCTCTCTCTCTCTCTCCAGTGATTTTGTATGCATGCATCATTTCCACACACCGATGTGTTACGCTTGTGCATCTATAGGCCCACGGGGGAGCGAGCTATCTCCGAATCTTGTCAAAATTAGCTGCCCCCTGTGGTAACTAATCTATCAAGGATAGTTATTTTTTTCAACTGTGGCCCCGGAGCTTGTAAATGAGCGGTTAATAATTTAGATAGTGTTATTTTGTATTTTCTACATCTGCTAAATCAGATCTACATGCTAATGTCAGAACAGAGGAGAACGGATGGCAGTTGGTGAGAAAACGCAACACATATATTAATAATTTACACGCCACATTCCAATGCAGATGTTCTAACGCATCTTTGTAAACGGTGTTCGGAACGTATCTATTGTACAGAGCAGTCGTTCAAAAAGATTTGGCTCACTGAATGTCGATTACATTTGGGGTGTTGGTTTATTTAGCTGATTCTAGACATTCTTGACTATTTAATGACATTGTTCACACCACACTCTGGTCTTTGGGGTCTACAGCCCAGCACAGCTTACAGATATTCATTGATCCAGCCTTTGATGTTATGTGAAGCCACATGGTCAATGATTTAGGCCGCCACATCAATATTTTGGGCGGACATGGACATCATCCCATCTACAATAAGCAGGGTCTGTACATACGAATCAAACGATGAGTATCAAGGTGTTGTTGTTGATACAGAGGGTATGCCTAAGGGTCATTAACGAGCTAGCTAGCCTAATCAGCTGTAGTACACTCGTACTGGTTATGCCGTCAAATATGCACAGTTTAGGGTCTCCATTTTGTAAACAGCTCCATGGGAATCCCCCCGCTTCTTCCATTCCCCGTTGCCCCTCCTCCCCCTCCTGCTATGGTTCCATTTATTTATCTAATGTGTTCATTTTCATCTTGTTTACCACTTTGCTGAGGAATCGACCAACCGGCAAGGCCGATTTGAAAGGTTCTCATATTGACAGCTCTTTGCCATCCATATACTGAGTTCCCAATAGAAAGGCCTCGGAGAATACCACACAGCATGTAATGAATTGAAATACCGGTGAGTGCACAGCTTCGGTTAGAGTCATGCGCTTTCAATGTAAATGATTAGGTCTCTCAGTGATGTCCACATTTGCAATGTGCTATCAACAAACGTAACCGCCAAGGCTAATACAGAGTTTTTAGTCTTTGGATGGCTTTTTTCGGGTCGCACCAGTTTAATCAAAAATAGAAAATAGACCCTCTCACCTCCATTGTGGTACACCCCTCCATCTCAAAAACCCATTAGGTGGACAAATTGGTGCGGAGACACAGCGGACTCTGTTGTACACACCTGCTCTCAATTAGCTATACTCCCGTGAAGAGTGACATGGAACTAATGTGCCCATGATTCCGCCCTCCAACCCCTCAGGCCTGATGGAGGCTGGCTGCGGACGGGGACCTGCCAGTCAGAGCACCTGTCTGCCGTGCATACAGAGCAGGGCCGACAGGTGGAGACTGGAGGGTGACACATGAGAGGCGACAGAGCTCATCTAGTATCCCTGTCACGCAGACAGCCTCCATCAGGAGGGTTCATCTACCTCAGGAAGTCCACCTGCTATTGTGTAGGCGATGGTTGTGCGAGTAGCTGACTATACTTCCTGGCAATGCGAGCCATGTTGTAACACTAACTTGTTTTGTTGTCGTAACACCTGTTTTGTTTTCTGGCACTGGTCAATTTTAGGGTGTCTTAGAAAATCACTGTGAAGATACTTGGAGGTTGGTTATGGTTCCCTCATAACTGACGTACCATCTATGATCCTGAGTGAAAGATGGATAACGCTTTGTAAAACTACCATTTCCTTTGACATAGTTGGGCTTGTAAAGTCCTATTCAGATTGCTGTATTTACTGGTTTTTACAAGCATTTGCTCAATGGGTTGTGTGTGTGTGGCAGTTTGATAGCACATTTGGTAGTATTTGTTACTGGCTGTTCAAAGAGGAAATGTCAAGTACAATAACAGCTAGCCTAATCTAATCTACTTTACAGATAATGCTAATCATTTAAGATAATGTGTAAATCATTGATGACAGAAGCAGTACCATCAAACGGTAGAAAACAGTTGGTAATTGAGTCACTGTTTGGCATACATCCCCGTTAGTCCCAAGCAGGTGTATGTGTTGACTCAATCTCTAAATCTGTTCCAACATTGTTGCCTTTCCCGGATGTGCAACAGTGTGTCAATGTGATGAACCCTCTCGACCTCAAGTCCCAGGTAGCTCGCGGCAACACGCTCGCTTACAGATTATGCCGGGTCGCCTCTTCGGCGGTGCTATCAGCACTAAGGAGCCCCACGGCACCTTCAGCCTCATCCTCCACACGCCACTTGACCCCGTTATGGCTCAGCAGCTCATTCCATGTGGGATTAGTGGGCTTCCCGAATAAAGTCTGAGCAAAACAAGTCAAAACACGACAGAGTCACAGGCGAAACGCACACGAAGCAGCCCCCCTGCCCCCCCCTCCCCCCCGCTACAGAGCTGCAGAGACTAGAGTGGAGAGTGGGCCCCGGTCCAAGAGAGAGAGAGAGAAAGAAAGAGAAAGAGAGAGAGAAAGAGGGAGGAACGAACTCAATGACATTGACATTTCAAGAAACTCAGGGAAAGTCTTCGGTTGCACCCCAGAGCGATGGCGCTACATAGCGGCACTCGTGTTAGTCTCTCTGCTTCTCTTAAAGGCGCTGGCTGCTGAGAGAGTGGGTGATGGGGAAGGATGAGATCAGATGTTGTCGTCTCTTTGAAGACGGCCGCATATCTGTTGTCTCGTTGAAGTCTGTGTTTGAAAATGCAGTTAGCCAGGTGTTCTGTAGCATTTGAAGTGCTGATACAGGGACTCTGGATCCTCAAAGACGATCAGTACAATTTAGAACCAGGGCGACACCAGTCATCATTGATGAAAAGCGTTAATCGGACTCACTGTTCCATAGTGTTGCTGTTCACATGAACTATGATGAATTGAGCTTCATGGGATTGTGCATTATTCTTGATATTTGACAGAGACCAGTTCTCTTTCAAATATCTGAGCGTTTGATTGAGTCTGCCTGGAGTGCTAGACGGACAAGGTGGACACTTTTCGGACCTTTCCATTGGTTCCATTGCGCCAGGAGAGAACAAACAAGCTAATTAAAGAAAAGCAGGTTTGATTTGGCCAAACTACATCCTCCCCATGTCACCATTGACACAGTGTTCTAGAGAGAAAGGTTGATTATGTTTACTATCAGGCAGGGGCACAACTTTGGTTTTAGAAGTGGGGGGGGCATTATTTTTATTTTTTTTATCCAGTCAGATAAACACTCCAAACAGCCTACCCGACCACTCGGAGGCGTCCGCATGGTCCTAAAGCACACCGTTGCCACTTTTGTATCACATTCCAATTATACAACTGTGGGGGACAAAAATGCAATTTCAGAATGTCCCCCCCCGTCCCCAGTGAAAGTTGCGCCCCTGCTATCAGGGACCCCATATGATATCATTTGTACCCCAGTATCTCTATTTGCACATCATCTCTTGCACATCTATCATTCCAGTGTTAATACTAATTGTAATTATTTTGCACTATAGCCTATTTTATTGCCTTACCTCCATAACTTGCTAAATTTGCACACTGTATATTATATGTATTTCTGTTGTATTTTTGACTTTGTTTTGTTTTACCCCATATGTAACTCTGTGTTGTTGTTTTTATCGCACTGCTTTGCTTTATCTTGGCCAGGTCGCAGTTGTAAATGAGAACTTGTTCTCAACTGGTTTACCTGGTTAAATAAAGGTGGACATTTTTTTTTTTTTAATTAGCCTATTTATCTCATAACCCCAGGCAGGACAATGGGGATGTAGTGTATAACAATCCCCCCCCGCGATGACTTGTGTCCCCTCAGTTAACGCCACACCATCTCCAACTGGGCTACGATGAGAGCTACCGCATCTGAATCCCTCACAATCCTGTGATACCATCAGGAATTGTATCCCTCTCGCCCGCGCTCGGTGTAGTTAATGGCATGCTCTTTTTATCTGGTGCTGCATGTCGCCCAGATGAGATTGCTTCCCTTGCCGGGCTTGAATTTCCCCATTGATTGTGCAGCCACTGAGATACAGCCACACTATACCTATTAGGTCCCTGTATTAAATCACACAGCTATAAGAGGGGTTACAGTCGGAGGGGCATTTCAAATGGATTGCCCCGGCCTGTATGGAATGTCTATGGGTACCATAAACATTCATTGAAGCCTCTTCGTGGTATGGAACGTGCCGCGCCGATTTCCCTGAAATATAGCCGGGTCGTAAAGACGAACATATCCCAAACCAGGGTCGCATATTGTTAAATTGAAATCCCATTATTTGGGCCAGCATGGCGACATGTATCGGCGTTGCATTGTAGAGAAAGAGCGATTTGTACCCAATACAGCAGGCAATCTAAATGGTAATCATGTGAAACCTCAACCTGACAGACGTATTCTCTCAATCAACGTGCAAGAGAGCACACACAGCCAAATCAGCACTTTGGGAGTCATGAAACCATCAGAAAAAGTTGACGTGACAGCTGGAATGGCCCGGTAAATAAAAGTCACGTCATGGTTTATCGAACATTACAGGTGTCAAAATGTGGACATCTGTACTGTTAGAATGGAATTACAACCTCTGCATAGTGCTGAATACTAGGAGACTTCCAACTGTGATCTGAATTCATATGGAATGTATGTGTGTAGGCAAGATGGTAGCCTATGTGGACCTGGATGATGATACATGCAATATACAGTGGGGAAAAAGAGAATTAGTCAGCCACCAATTGTGCAAGTTCTCCCACTTAAAAAGATGGAGAGGCCTGTAATTTTCATCATAGGTACACGTCAACTATGACAGACAAAATGAGAATTTTTTTCCAGAAAATCACATTGTAGGATTTTTATGAATTTATTTGCAAATTATGGTGGAAAATAAGTATTTGGTCAATAACAAAAGTTTCTCAATACTTTGTTATATACCCTTTTTGGCAATGCCACAGGTCAAACGTTTTCTGTAAGTCTTCACAAGGTTTTCACACACTGTTGCTGGTATTTTGGCCCATTCCTCCATGCAGATCTCCTCTAGAGCAGTGATGTTTTGGGGCTGTCGCTGGGCAACACGGACTTTCAACTCCTCCCAAAGATTTTCTATGGGGTTGAGATCTGGAGACTAGCTGGCCACTCCAGGACCTTGAAATGCTTCTTAAGAAGCCACTCCTTTCGGCCCGGTGGTGTGTTTGGGATAATTGTCATGCTGAAAGACCCAGCCACGTTTCATCTTCAATGCCCTTGCTGATGGAAGGAGGTTTTCACTCATAATCTCACGCTACATGGCCCCATTCATTCTTTCCTTTACACGGATCAGTCGTCCTGGTCCCCTTTGCAGAAAAACAGCCAAAGCATGATGTTTCCACCCCCATGCTTCACAGTAGGTATGGTGTTCTTTGGATGCAACTCAGCATTCTTTGTCCTCCAAACACGCGCGAGTAGATTTTTTATCAAAAAGTTATATTTTGGTTTTCATCTGACCATATGACATTCTCCCAATCCTCTTCTGGATCATCCAAATGCACTCTAGCAAACTTCAGACGGGCCTGGCTTAAGCAGGGGGACACGTCTTGCACTGCAAGATTTGAGTCCCTGGCGGTGTAGTGTGTTACTGATGGTAGGCTTTGTTACTTTGGTCCCAGCTCTCTGCAGGTCATTCACTAGGTCCCCTGCGGTGTTCTGGGATTTTTGCTCACCCGTTCTTGTGATCATTTTGACCCACGGTGAGATCTTGCGTGGAGCCCCAGATCGAGGTAGATTATCAGTGGTCTTGTATGTCTTCCATTTCCTAATAATTGCTCCCACAGTTGATTTCTTCAAACCAAGCTGCTTACCTATTGCAGATTCAGTCTTCCCAGCCTGGTGCAGGTCTCCAATTTTGTTTCTGGTGTCCTTTGACAGCTCTTTGGTCTTGGCCATAGTGGAGTTTGGAGTGTGACTGTTTGAGGTTGTGAACAGGTGTCTTTTATACTGATAACAAGTTCAAACAGGTGCCATTAATACAGGTAACGAGTGGAGGACAGAGGAGCCTCTTAAAGAAGAAGTTACAGGTCTGTGAGAGCCAGAAATCTTGCTTGTTTGTAGTTGACCAAATACTTATTTCCCACCATAATTTGCAAATAAATTCATTAAAAATCCTACAATGTGATTTTCTGGATTTTTTTTTCAATTTGTCTGTCATAGTTGACGTGTACTTATGATGAAAATTACAGGCCTCTGAAATATTTTTAATTGGGAGAACTTGCACAATTGGTGGCTGACTAAATACTTTTTTTCCCCACTGTACATGAAATATACATGCATGCAGCACGTGTGAAGCATGTGGATGGTAACATTATATATGCATGTACAGAAGTGTGGTTCACAATCTCCACGAAATTCACATTAACGCACCAGCAAGCTGTCAATGACAATTTGCACATTTGCGATGTGTCTGTATTGGTAAAGAACACTACCCCCCCCCACCACCACCACCACCACCTACCATCAATCTGCAGTATATCCAACCAGGTACAGCTTTCCTGTATTAACGGCAACCTGACAAGATGCTGGCTGGATTCCCCTGGCTCTCGTGTACCTGCATCAACATTCTGTAAGCATGGCCGCCCCCCGTCCCTCTAGTAACAGATAACAGGATTATCTGAGCAGCTGTGTTCTTAACAGGTGTAAGGGAGAGTCAGAGAAGGACGCTGGTACGCTCTCATGCAGGCTCATACCAGCCAAAAGTTGGAGTACTGCCACTGTGTCTATCTCTGTGGGTTTTGTATGTATGGATTAGTGGTGGGCACCAATATTGATAATTAGATATGAGATCGATTTAGTTTGATATCCATATGGTAAGGCATAGCGTGATATCGGTTTATCCTTGCTGTTAATCACTATTATGTAAAAGAGTATACATGACCATTCGTCCAGGTACAAAACCCTCTTACAGGCTCTCAATAAGCATACTTAATTACCTGCTGATGGGCCATCACTGGGCTTCCCATTGTATACAAAGTGGTTGGGTAGGTTAGGCCTCCAGAACATTCAAACGTGACCCGATGGGCATCAGCAAGCAGCTGTCTGGACTTCACAAAGCTGTGGAAGAGAACAACAATGAAAATTGATATATCGATATGTAATTGAAAAAAAATGCTACTTATATTGACTTAGATTCTCCATATTCTCTGTCCTGTCACCCCAATGGGAACCAGCTTCCCTCTGAAGCTAGGACATCAGAGTCCCTGCCCATCTTCTGAAAACATCTGAAACCCTACCTCTTCAAAGTGTATCTTAAATAATCCCACAGCACCCCCCCCCCCCTTTTTTTTCACCCCTACTAGCACTGACTTTGCTGATAGCTACTTTACTGAGGAAAATGTACTTACTATGACTATGATATGTGGTGTCCCACCTACCTATCTTAAGGTAAATGCACTAACTGTAAGTCACTCTGGATAAGAGCGTCTGCCAAGTTAACAAACAGATCACCGACCATTTCGAATCCCACCGTACGTTCTCCGCTATGCAATCCGGTTTCTGAGCTGGTCATGGGTGCACCTCAGCCAGGCTCAAGGTCCTAAACGATATTATAACCGCGATCGATAATAGACAGTATTGTACAGCCGTCTTCATCGACCTGGCCAATGCTTTCGACTCTGTCAACCACCGCATTCTTATTGGCAGACTAAATAACCTTGGTTTCTCAAATTACTGCCTCGCCTGGTTCACCAACTACTTCTCAGATAGAGTTCAATGTGTCAAATCGGAGGGCCTGTTGTCTGGACCTATGGCAGTCTCTATGGGGGTGCCACAGGGTTCAAATCTTGGGCCGACTCTTTTCTCTGTGTATATCAATGATGTCGCTCTTGCTGCTGGTGACTCTCAGATCCACCTCTATGCAGACGACACCATTTTGTATACATCTGGCCCTTCATTGGACACTGTGTTAACAAACCTCCAAACGAGCTTTAATGCCATACAACACTCCTTCAGTAGGCTCCAACTGCTCTTAAACACTAGTAAAACTAAATGCATGTCTTCAATCGAACGCTGCTGGCACCCGCCCACCCGACTAGAATCACTACTCTCGACGGGTCTGACCTAGAGTATGTGGACAACTACAAATACCTAGGTGTCTGGTTAGACTGTAAACTCTCCTTCCAGACTCACATTAAGAATCTCCAATCCAAAGTTAAATCTAGAATCAGCTTCCTATTTCGCAACAAAGCCTCCTTCACTCATGCTGCCAAACATGCCCTCGTAAAACTGACTATCCTACCGATCCTTGACTTCGGCGATGTCATTTACAAAATAGCCTCCAACACTCTACTCAGCAAATTGGATGTTGTCTATCACAGTGCCATCCGTTTTGTCACCAAAGCCCCATATACTACCCACCACTGTGACCTGTACGCTCTTGTTGGCTGGTCCTCACTACATATTCGTCGCCAAACCCACTGGCTTCAGGTCATCTATAAATCACTGCTAGGCAAATCCCTGCCTTATCTTAGCTCATTGCTCACCATAGCAACACCCACCCGTAGTATGCGCTCCAGCAGGTATATCTCACTGGTCATCCACAAAGCCAACACCTCCTTTGGCCGCCATTCCTTCCAGTTCTCTGCTGCCAATGACTGGAACAAATTGCAAAAATCTCTGAAGCTGGAGACTCTTATCTCCCTCACTAACTTTAAGCATCAGTTGTCAGAGCACCTTACCGATCACTGCACCTGTACACAGCCCATCTGAAATTAGCCCACCCAACTACCTCATCCCCATATTGTTATTTATTTTTCTCATTTGCACCCCAGTATCTCTATTTGCACATCATCTGTTGCACATCTATCATTCCAGTGTTAATACTAATTGTAATTATTTTGCACTATAGCCTATTTATTGCCTTACCTCCATAACTTGCTACATTTGCACACACTGTATATATATATGTATTTCTGTTGTATTTTTGACTTTGTTTTGTTTTACCCCATATGTAACTCTGTGTTGTTGTTTTTATCGCACTGCTTTGCTTTATCTTGGCCAGGTCGCAGTTGTAAATTAGAACTTGTTCTAAACTGGCTTACCTGGTCAAATAAAGGTGAAAAAAAAAAAAAAAAAGACTAAAATGTAAATGTATTTAAAAGATTGTGCCCATCACCAGTAAGGCTACAAATGCTTTGATAAACTACCGCTCTGCAAGTCTTGTCCCCGGTCCTACCACTTTGGTCTTACCAACACTCTTTTACAGAAGCAGGAAGATCAATGAAGACATGCTTAAACACAGATTTCTCTTGGTGCTGATTGCTCACGTTATCACGTTAAGAAAATACAGGCCTGAAGTGCTGTCATGTCACCTCACCTCATCTGATCTGATCTGATCTGATGTACATTCTTTTGAAATGGTGCACATCTTTCCCACATCTGAGACTGACAGTGGCCTGTGGGCTTTTCCACCAACAGGTTTATCCTGATGCATAGTTTACCTTGGGACTAATGCAATTTTTCCGCCCCAGTGAAACGTGATTTGTTAATTCTTCATTGTGCTTCTGAAGTATGCAGGTGAATCGGTGAATCATGTCTTTGCTAATTTTCCTAAGGTTTCCTCAAATGAACAGAGAGTTGTTTCCTCAAATAAACAGAGAGTTGTTTCCTTAAATGAACAGATATTTTCTCCCCTAAATCTACTTCAAAAGGTTTTCCTAGCAATTCGTGTTGAGTCTGCTTTCTTGATGTCAACAGTGTCTACCACTATTACCCAGACCCCACACAGTGAATGGTGTTGACTGACTACCACTATTACCCAGACCCCACACAGGGAATGGTGTTGACTGACTACCACTGTTACCCAGACCCCACACAGGGATGGTGTTGACTGACTACCACTATTACCCAGACCCCACACGGGATGGTGTTGACTGACTACCACTATTACCCAGACCCCACACGGGATGGTGTTGACTGACTACCACTATTACCCAGACCCCACACAGGAAATGGTGTTGACTGACTACCACTATTACCCAGACCCCACACGGGATGGTGTTGACTGACTACCACTATTACCCAGACCCCACACAGGACATGGTGTTGACTGACTACCACTATTACCCAGACCCCACACAGGAAATGGTGTTGACTGACTACCACTATTACCCAGACCCCACACGGGAATGGTGTTGACTGACTACCACTATTACCCAGACCCCACACAGGAAATGGTGTTGACTGACTACCACTATTACCCAGACCCCACACAGGGAATGGTGTTGACTGACTACCACTATTACCCAGACCCCACACGGGATGGTGTTGTGACTACCGCTATTACCCAGACCCCACATGGGATGGTGTTGACTGACTTCCACTATTACCCAGACCCCACACAGGGATGGTGTTGACTGACTACCACTATTACCCAGACCCCACACAGGGATGGTGTTGACTGACTACCACTATTACCCAGACCCCACACAGGGATGGTGTTGACTGACTACCACTGTTACCCAGACCCCACACAGGAAATGGTGTTGACTGACTACCACTGTTACCCAGACCCCACACAGGGATGGTGTTGACTGACTACCACTGTTACCCAGACCCCACACAGGGATGGTGTTGACTGACTACCACTGTTACCCAGACCCCACACAGGAAATGGTGTTGACTGACTACCACTGTTACCCAGACCCCACACAGGAAGTGGTTTTGTGACTTTGGGCTGCTCAGTGCTCTGATTCCATCATTGCAATTAGATCTGTCAGAAGTGACTCACAGGTTTTGGGGCAGTGTTCAACATGGAGAGTTCTCGGGGCTGGGAAAGTGCACAGGAGCGTGTGCAAATCGAATTTGTGTATTGGTCGCTCCATAAAGGTAACGGTCTTGATGAAACCGAAGTGACAGGGACACCAGCACAGATCTTGTGTCCAGTCACCCACCCGAAATGAAGATCAGCCCCAGTCGACTTACATAACCTTGATCTACACAGTCATCTTTGGTCATTGCTTCCAATGCTTTGCATGTGTGTGAGCATTGCATGTGGCTGCTTGCTCGTCTGATGATGACCCTTTAACTTTGGAATGCAATTGCAGCTCATGGTCTATCATTTCTTCTATATGAATGGATGTACTATTGATAACACTCCAATACACAGCGATGACCAAAGGAAAACCTTTGAAAGAACAAAGCATGTATGCTTTTACTCTGCATTGCGATGCATCAACTAACAGCTGAGTCATAAAAACAAGGGCCTAAAGTCCCTGACTCCCGCCGGATCACGTCCTGCCTTCGTGGCCCCACTTCCTGTCGGACCAATCTGCGTGACTGATCTGTAGCTTCATACGCCCAGGTGTAGTGTGGCACGCTTCAACCACAGGGGAAATAAAACCAAGATACGTTTTGTTTTGATACATTATCACGAGACGCTCTCCTCATTTGAGCTATCCCGTGTTTCATCTCTGCAAACAATCCCATGTCTCATCTCCTGTAAAGTCTCCCCTCGTAAGAGCGAAGGACACTGTTCAAGAACGAAGGCCCATAACATTGGAGCCGGCATTGAGCGTAATAACATCTGCATCAAGCTTTTACGTGCATTTAGCGGTGATTTGTCAACGGTTATTATTAATCGGGCACCAGTGTAGCACCAATACGCCGGGGCTATTATTCCTGATGACTGAGTGACAGGCCTTCTCACAAGCGGTTTCATTCCCACCAAGACATCTCGAATCTCAGAGGTATTTGTGTCAATGCTCCCAGATGAGAAACTAATCATAAAGAAGGGATTTGGAGCCTCCCCTTCTTTCCTCCTCCATCTCTCACCTTGGATAGAGGGCTTTATCCCGAGGGGCTCTGTGATGGAGTCGTTACAAGGCACAGAGGCACACCCCAAACATGCATGTACGTGTTGGATAAACATGTTGGTGGGGAAAAGGAAGGACGTGTTGGCAGTCATGCGTGCCACACTTGACAAGCTGACAGGTGAGAAATGTAGATGATGACTTTGTGAATCTTTTCTCCAGGAGAACTGTGACTGAAGACAACACTGTGACTGAAGACAACACTGTGACTGAAGACAACACAGTGACTGAAGACAACACAGTGACTGAAGACAACACTGTGACTGAAGACAACACTGTGATTGAAGACAACACTGTGACTGAAGACAACACAGTGACTGAAGACAACACTGTGACTGAAGACAACACAGTGACTGAAGACAACACTGTGACTGAAGACAACACTGTGACTGAAGACAACACTGTGACTGAAGACAACACTGTGACTGAAGACAACACTGTGACTGAAGACAACACAGTGTCCTTGATGCCATCGAAGAAGCAAATGTTATTTTTCTTCTCTTGAGCCTTTTACTTCTAAACACAAGCGACTAATTCCAGTTTAATTCTTCAGATAATAGTTTGTTTTAATCATACCAATCATACGTGTACAGTATGTTCTACACTGTTTCTTCTACAGTGGATAGCTCATCCCTGAGCCGGTGCCTCCGTGGCCTAATGTAGACGCTGCAGGGAGTCATGGTCTATAATAAGGCACACAGCTGCTGCCTCTTCCTCGCACTAGCAGTGTGAGGAGATCTGCTTGCTTGGCCTGGGATTGATGGGGTATTTTTGGCACCTCCACTGATTAACTGCTGTAGTGCCATCCCCACAGTACACTTGTGTATTCTCTGTGAGAGATTGTTGTTGGTATTACTTACGTAAGCCTCTGTAGCTGTCTGTAATATTTTGAGAGAGAGAGAGAGAGAGAGAGAGAGAGAGAGAGAGAGAGAGAGAGAGAGAGAGAGAGAGAGAGAGAGAGAGAGAGAGAGAGAGAGAGAGAGAGAGAGAGAGAGAGAGAGAGAGAGAGAGAGAGAGAGAGAGAGAGAGAGAGAGAGAGAGAGAGAGAGAGAGAGAGAGAGAGAGAGAGAGAGAGAGAGAGAGAGAGAGAGAGAGAGAGAGAGAGAGAGAGAGAGAGAGAGAATTATTTATGCATAGGAAGCACTAAAGTGGAAGATGATCCCACAGGTTGGGAGATGTTTTCTGGCCCGGGCAGCTCTTGTGGTCAGCTGCACATTTCACAGGGCCCAGTTCAGCCATGGGAAGAACTCTCAAGGTCACGGCAAAAAAGGTCTGGGCAGAACCACACAATATCAATTTCCTACCAACAGATCACAGGGCTCGGGCTGAATTGGGAACCGCTTCCCATGCCCTGGAGATGGACAGCGCCGATAGAATACAGGAGGAATCCCTTTTAGAGACACTCGGACACGAATCCTCTGGTACCTCCTTTCACATATCAATCATGTGTGGGTTTTATCCCGCTCCTCTGTCTGTTTCGTAGTTGTCTTTTACAGGGTCACAGGGTCAGTGAGTTTGCATACCTCAGGCCCCTTGTTTTTGCTTTGCTCACTGTTTTGAAAAGGCTGTCTGGCTGTCTGCTCACTGTATGGAAAAGGCTGTCTGGCTGTCTGCTCACTGTATGGAAAAGACTGTCTGGCTGTCTGCTCACTGTATGGAAAAGGCTGTCTGGCTGTCTGCTCACTGTATGGAAAAGGCTGTGTGGCTGTCTGCTCACTGTATGGAAAAGGCTGTCTGGCTGTCTGCTCACTGTATGGAAAATGCTGTCTGGCTGTCTGCTCACTGTATGGAAAAGGCTGTCTGGCTGTCTGCTCACTGTATGGAAAAGGCTGTCTGGCTGTCTGCTCACTGTATGGAAAAGGCTGTCTGGCTGTCTGCTCACTGTATGGAAAAGGCTGTCTGGCTGTCTGGCTGTCTGCTCACTGTATGGAAAAGACTGTCTGGCTATCTGCTCACTGTATGGAAAAGGCTGTCTGGCTATCTGCTCACTGTATGGAAAAGGCTGTCTGGCTGTCTGCTCACTGTATGGAAAAGGCTGTCTGGCTGTCTGCTCACTGTATGGAAAAGGCTGTCTGGCTATCTGCTCACTGTATGGAAAAATCTGGCTGTCTGCTCACTGTATGGAAAAAGCTGTCTGGCTGTCTGGCTGTCTGCTCACTGTATGGAAAAGGCTGTCTGGCTGTCTGCTCACTGTATGGAAAAGACTGTCTGGCTGTCTGCTCACTGTATGGAAAAGGCTGTCTGGCTGTCTGCTCACTGTATGGAAAAGGCTGTCTGGCTGTCTGCTCACTGTATGGAAAAGGCTGTCTGGCTGTCTGCTCACTGTATGGAAAAGGTGTCTGGCTGTCTGCTCACTGTATGGAAAACTCTGCTGTCTGGCTGTCTGCTCACTGTATGGAAAAGGCTGTCTGGCTGTCTGCTCACTGTATGGAAAAGGCTGTCTGGCTGTCTGCTCACTGTATGGAAAAGGCTGTCTGGCTATCTGCTCACTGTATGGAAAAGGCTGTCTGGCTGTCTGCTCACTGTATGGAAAAGGCTGTCTGGCTGTCTGCTCACTGTATGGAAAAGGCTGTCTGGCTATCTGCTCACTGTATGGAAAATGCTGTCTGGCTGTCTACTCACTGTATGGAAAATGCTGTCTGGCTGTCTACTCACTGTATGGAAAAGGCTGTCTGGCTGTCTGCTCACTGTATGGAAAAGGCTGTCTGGCTATCTGCTCACTGTATGGAAAATGCTGTCTGGCTGTCTACTCACTGTATGGAAAATGCTGTCTGGCTGTCTACTCACTGTATGGAAAAGGCTGTCTGGCTGTCTGCTCACTGTATGGAAAAGGCTGTCTGGCTATCTGCTCACTGTATGGAAAAGGCTGTCTGGCTATCTGCTCACTGTATGGAAAAAGCTGTCTGGCTGTCTGCTCACTGTATGGAAAAGGTTTTCTGGCTGTCTGCTCACAGTATGGAAAAGGCTGTCTGGCTATCTGCTCACTGTATGGAAAAGGCTGTTGGCTGTCTGCTCACTGTATGGAAAAGGCTGTCTGGCTGTCTGCTCACTGTATGGAAAAGGCTGTCTGGCTTTCTGCTCACTGTATGGAAAGGTTGTCTGGCTGTCTGGCTGTCTGCTCACTGTATGGAAAAGGCTGTCTGGCTGTCTGCTCACTGTATGGAAAAGGTTGTCTGGCTGTCTGCTCACTGTATGGAAAAGGTTGTCTGGCTGTCTGCTTACTGAATGGATAAGGCTCAGTTTGGCTGTCTGAGTCATGTCTCCTCTGGATGAATGAATATTGAAATACATGTCCAGAATTTAACATGCAAGGAAGATTTGCATCGATATCTTATACTAAGACAATGATCCCAAACATGTCCGATAATTACTCCAAAATACATTTGTAGTTACTGAATAGTTGATATCTTTACAGAAAGCTTTCAATTGTTATGGACCAGTAATCGACCTTTGAACGTTCATACAGTTAGGCGACTCACATGGAGAGTTTTATTACATTGAGCATGCATCCATCCGTTTCCTGCAGGGAACAGTATGAAAAAGGCAGTGGCCCAGGTCTCAGGGCAGTCGTGGCACACCGGAATCCCACTGCTGCTTCACCACAGGCCATGGTCGAAGGTCAGACTCCCCCCTCAGCGACTGGAGCCGTCAGCCAGACACAGCTCAGTAGTCAGACAAGCTTCTGGCTAGTCAGGCTACTGCTAGCATAAAGGGACTGATGGAGAGAGAGGGAGAACAGAGAGAGATAGACACGGAGAATGAACAGCCTGGCACAAGGGAAGGGTGACATTATCAAATCCTTGTCGAAATTAGCGGCGTCTGGTTTATCACATTAAACATGACCATGTCTACACTAATGGAAAGGTGCAATTTTGAATCTCATTGACAAACTCCTGAGGGACTGCAGGGGGCTCAGTTGGATGTGTTAATTGGATATGCTTTTCTGGTCTCTCTCTCTGGTGGCTATTACTGGGCAAGGGGCACTCTCCGAACCGGCTTTGCACCTCAGATTCATTGAGAGATCAAGGCATGATTACTTTTAGATTGTCATTGAACTCAACTAGTATGCCTGTATAAGATAAGATGGGTAGCATATACTTATTTATTAGCATAGCAAATACGACTTATTCTTATAACGTGGCATACTTATTTACAAAATATGAAGATTTTTTTTTTTTACAATTTACGTAAATATGCTGCCGTATAACAATAGCGTCCAGCAAATGGTTAAGAAATGAACAAATGCATAGCCTAGTTCATCATATGTAAAATATTTCAATGTAACAGACGTGTTTGCGGTAATTGCGGTGCCTATGCATGTCTTATGACCCAGGAGACCAGTCTACAACTGCTCATCCTCCATCACCAAAACACGTCTTCTCTGAGACCACATTGCACCAGCTCCCTTTAAAGCTCCCTGCCAGTTGGCTATGAATAGCATTATGCTCCAATCAAGCGAGAACGGTACCTTAGACACTTCCAACATCTGGCTGCGTTTGAGTAATTGCTCATTTCTAGTAAATGTGCTTTTGAAGAAAACCAACCCGGCATTACGCCTGTCGACACAGACAGGAAGAGTTTAATAGTAGTGCGTGACTGAGTGCATCGGAGAGGTCACCAAAGTAGTGGCTCGCTGCCTCTTCATTAGCCAAGCGCAAAGGGAATTGTGGCGCTGGATGTCATTCTGATAACTATTCTGGAAGAAAATAACGGAATGAGTAGCATGGAGACTAATTAGCATCTGAAAAATGCAGCTTTCTCATTCTGGATTGGTCGAGAAAGCTGTTTCCATTTCTTCGATCTTGCTAATGATACCTGATGTTCCCGTTGCAATTTTTGGCTAACAAATGAATGATGGGAAAATAAAATGTGTACTGGCAGAGGCTCGTATGTTTTCCATTATAAACCTGTTTTTAGAGAGGGGAGGAGGGTATTCATCTTTTAAATGGAAACGACAGCTTATATGGAGCTCTAATGCTATGGAAAACAGCTGAGGTCCTGTGTCATTTCTCTTTGAATCCAACCCAAGGCAGTAACAGGGGATACCTCTATGCAGATACCAGAGAGAAGCTTCGGGTCTGGAATAGAAACTCTGGAGGAATGGCATATTTTGAGATTTTTCCGTAGGTGGAGTGAGGCTCGGAAAGATATTGAGGAAACAGTTCTCCTCTTTGATGAATTCTTTGATGACATCATTCTGGATGGCTTTCCATTCACTTAAGGTAAAGGTGGATCAAAATTAGTATTCAAGATGACAAGAGCTTGCAACAGGTTAATTCTTTATCAGAATTCCGAACGTCATCATCAATTCCTATAACAGAATGCAGTAACAGACTAACAGAGGATAGTCCAGGGTTCTGGGTTGTATTATTCAGGTAATACTGGTCCCTTGGGAGGTGTAGGTCGATAATGAGGGTCTTTAGAAACATTTCATTTGCTGGTCCATTAATACTGTGTATAGCTATATCACCCATACAGCGGATTCATGAGCCTGGTAACAAGCATGCTGAAAACCGAGGCAACTATCCATTGAGGTCCCCTATTTCAGGAGCATCGTAAAACTGATATCCCTTTATTTTCTAAAAAATCATATGATATCCTGTTGTGACCACTTTTCTCTGAAAATTCTCAAGAAGATCTCAAATCTGGATAATCCAAGATGAAGATGGATTTGGACATTGTAGTTGATTATCTAACTTTGACCAACCCTTCCTTAAATCAAATCACTTTTTATTTTCACGTGCTTTGTAAACAACAGGTGTAGACTAACAGTGAAATGCTTACTTACGGGACCTTCCCAACAATGCAGAGTGATAAAACATTTATACAAAAATAGAAAGATAATAACACTAGGAATAAGTACACAATGAGTAATCATAACTTGGCTATATACACGGAGTACCAGTACCGAGTCCATGTGCAGGGGTACGAAGACCATGTGAAGACAAACGCCTAGTGAGGGAGTCTGTCATCCTTGATCCAGCAGGACAGCAAAACATATCCCCCCTAGGGCCTGGAGAAGACCCCTGTCTTTGCCAAGCATCTTAACAGAGAAAACACATTGATCTCACGAGCCATCTATTCATCTAGGAAATTAGCCTGATCGTTGGCTTCCAGTATCTGTGGTCAGTTCATCACCCCCAGATCGACTTTTGTCTGACTACGATGATCAAACTCCCGCCCAGCCAATCGGATTTCCAGCAATAGTACTTGTTTGATTGAATTTTCCCTGATTTATTGAAGCAATTCAGAATGGCAAATGTGCAATTTATGAATCAATACATGTGTGTAACAAACCCCCCCCCCAAACATTGATTTGGCATTTATGAATGTTGTTGCAGAGCTATGGTATACTTGAAGGGATAGCAATGGTTGCACCCAAATGGCATTCCCCATTGGAACTGGTCAACTGTAGTGCACTATGCAGGTAGTAATGCGTCATTTGGGACTCAGCCAATGTCTTTTCCATTATATGTTAACGTGTCAAGAGCTTCCTGGAAGTAGATTGGGTGTCGCCGGAGCGTATCGGTCTGAGAAACACACGTGTGTCTTTGACCCATTTCCCAGCTCTTCCTCCTGCAGCGGGCGACAGACCTTCAGATGGCTTGTGGAGTAAATCATGATCACCAGACAGATAGGAGGATGAGGGAGGCTTGCAGACAGACGCAGGGACAAACCACAGAAACGGTAGCCTGATCCCAGCAGGAAAAACAACCACATTACCACCCCAAAAATATGGTTGCAATAATGTCATTACACCCACATAATTTCAACCAGCTTTGCCCGCTGGGATAGGAACGGTAGATTAGTCACCTGATAATGATCTGCTATTGGGAATAGATTTGTCCTCATTACTACTGTAGCATTTTAATTTGAAAGACCTTTGAGCCAATAACTTTATGTGACAGTGTCTCTCTCAAAGGTCCATTGAAATGTGTTTACAACAGTGTTATTACATGATAGTAGCCTGATTCAGAACCACCTACTACACGTGAAACTCATTCCACAGAGGGCATTGTGTCTGCGGATGTTTGCTCCTCCCTTGTACTTGATTGATTAATTAAGGTCACTGATTAGTAAGGAACTCCCCCTCACCTAGTTATGTAGGTCTTAACTGAAAGGAGAAACCAAAAACCAGCAACCACTAGGCCCTCAGTGGAATGAGGTTGACACCCCTGCCCTACAGCATTGATAATAGCATTGTTGCTTAGACCGGTCAATACAACACATACTGTAGAATTCAGCAAGGATTCCATGTAGCAGTCAGGACACAGAGGTGATATAGTCCCCTGTTGCTCAGACTGAGAGCTGACAGCTGACCTAATTAGCCCTTCTTTTGCAGGTGTTTCCTGCGTGTCGTTCTAGACTTGGCGGACATGTTGACTTCTACAGGGGCAAAGGTTAAGACTGGAGAGCGAGCGAGAGAGAGAGCGAGAGAGAGAGAGAGAGAGAGAGAGAGAGAGAGAGAGAGAGAGAGAGAGAGAGAGAGAGAGAGAGAGAGAGAGAGAGAGAGAGAGAGAGAGAGAGAGAGAGAGAGAGAGAGAGAGAGAGAGAGAGAGAGAGAGAGAGAGAGAGAGAGAGAGAGAGAGAGAGAGAGAGAGAGAGAGAGAGAGAGAGAGAGAGAGAGAGAGAGAGAGAGAGAGAGAGAGAGAGGGTATTGCGGAGCATCTGTGTGATTCCACATCAATCGCCCAGCTGTGGAGGAATCCTAATCCCCCCTCTCCTTTAATCCCTCACTACAACACACTGACAGAGTACATGAGGGTCCCCCTCGCCCGCCTCTCCATCTTCTTTCTGAGCACGCAAACACACCCTCATGCACTCACTAACCAGACCTATCAGAGGGCAAGTTGGAGCTACCTAGGAGGGGCTTGGGGATGGTTTGGGACTGATCTGACTGACTGACTGACTGGCTTGCTGGCTGGTTGGCTCCCTCACTACTCCCTCACTCACCGTCTCAGTTTAAATTGAAATTAACCACCTCCACAAACACACCTAACATATTCTACCTCACGTTCCTCACATTTCAAACCAATGAAAAATGAAAACATTATCTTGATCCCAGTAGTATTGAGATACAGCGTTGTCTCTGTATGTTGCTATTAGGACCTAGTCATCCCTACTTCCCCATGAAATGATTTCCATGTCAGTAACTGCCTGGTCCTGCAACTGCCATGATAATGTATCCTTGGCGATATTGCCTTCACCAGTTTAATATGTACAAGCTGGAATCCCATGGGTTATCTCCCAACGTACTGGAGCAGGTAGCCTAGCGGGTAAGAGTGTTGGGCCAGTAACTGAAAGGTTCCTGGTTCGAAGCCCCAAGCCGGCAAGGTTGAAAGATCTGCCGTTCTGCCCTTGAGCAAAGCAGTTATTCCCCAACAACTGCTGATTCAGAGACGTTGGGTTAAATGTGGAAGACACATTTTGGTTTAATGCATTCAGTTGTGAAACTGACTAGGTATCCCCTTCCCAATAATAAAGAGTTAGAATGCACTGTGATCCTCATTATACTATGATGTGGTCTGAATAACTATGTCGGTGTTATGGAATGCAGAGAGGTCAATCAGTCTACAAAATTAATTAAATCTAAAAGATAAACAGTGACTATGGTTCCTGGCTTTATCACAGTGTTGGAGGCGGGAGTAAAGTCCTTAGCAAGACCTTTATATTTTGGATGATGTTTATGCTCTTAATCTGAACCAGGGGGATTTTTGACTTTGTTAAAGTTCAGTTGAAAGTTCTTAAAGTGCTTTATTCCTTTCATGGTTTACCATTATGGTGTAAGAGTATTACTTCAAGATAATTCAATAGATCTTTTTTGTTCCAGAACGGCAATACATGCATACATAAAAACATCCACCAGGGCTGGGGTCATTTCGAATGGAAGACAGTCAATTCAGGAAGTTATTTAATTTAATATTATAAAATGGAAAAACTTTTTAAATAAATAGCTTCTTCTCCACAGTTGTCATTGAAAATAGATGCAGTTTTTTCACATTTTGAATTGTTATTTAAGTTTTCATCCTGAATGGACTGCCTTCAATTTGAATTGACCTCAGCCCTGACATACACACAGTAAATATACAGTGACAAGAAGAAGATTAAACATTTTAAACTTCTTCGCGACACTCTTTAGAACATGTTTAAAGGAAAAAAAGCTTTTGTCAAGTTAAGTGTTCAGGCTTGCTTGTTATAAAACTCTTGTACAACATTTTATTCTGTGCTCATGTCAGATGTAACAACTGTTGCAGCATGAAGGAAGTCTATTTCTGTGAAAGTTTAATTTTAGATCTGTCTCTGGGCACCGCTTGTCCAACCTCCACTTCGCAGTTGCTGTGGTAACCTCTACCCTGTTTTGTGAGCCGTCGAATGTGCTAGTCAATTCACAGCGCAGGGATTCTGTAGGCAATACAGGGTAGATTAGGACCTCTATGGGGGTCAAACAAGGATGTTTTAATCCACTGAGGAAAACAAGAACCTGTTCCAAACATCTGTCACCACTTAGGTTTCTGCTAGACGCCTTAGGGGAGAAAACATTGTACTGGATGAACTCATTGACTACTAGACAAATACAGCCCTTCTAAAGATGCATAGAAACAACATGAGGCAATGACAGCGATCGTTGACGCTTTGACACCGAGCAGCATTCACAATGTCTGTTGAGCTGTGAGGAAATTGAAACAGGTTTGCTTTTGCCATACATAGAGACCAAATTTCCGAAACAAAGAGAGGGTTCTGTTTGTTGTTGCGGTCGGCTATCAGGAGGGATGATTGTTTGAGCAAAGAAGTTGTCTGACACTTTTGTCTGCATTTGATTGATAAAAGAGCAACCGTGTTAGCAGTGAAGTGAGGAGGCTATTTGAAGCAGTAGTCAGTGTGGAGACTGGAGAGAGTGTAGTGAGAAGGAGCCAATTCCTCAACAAGTGACAGAGGAGCCGCTGAGTGATGGAGTGTCACCTTGGCAGAGGGATGGAGTGTCACCTTGACAGAGGGATGGAGTGTCACCTTGGCAGAGGGATGGAGTGTCACCTTGGCAGAGGGATGGAGTGTCACCTTGGCAGAGGGATGGAGTGTCACCTTGACAGAGGGATGGAGTGTCACCTTGGCTGAGGGATGGAGTGTCACCTTGGCTGAGGGATGGAGTGTCACCTTGGCTGAGGGATGGAGTGTCACCTTGGCTGAGGGATGGAGTGTCACCTTGGCTGAGGGATGGAGTGTCACGTTGGCAGAGGGATGGAATGTCACATTGGCTGAGGGATGGAGTGTCACCTTGGCAGAGGGATGAAGTGTCACATTGGCAGAGGGATGAAGTGTCACATTGGCAGAGGGATGGAGTGTCACATTGGCAGAGGGATGGAGTGTCACCTTGGCTGAGGGATGGAGTGCCACCTTGGCAGAGGGATGGAGTGTCACATTGGCAGTTGGGGTCCGTGTTTGTGGACAACACCGTCTCAGCAAGCCTGCTTCCTCCCGTTGTTCTTGTCCTCCCCCTCCACGAGTGTCCCCCCTCTGCCCCCTTCAGCTAAAGTGCCACTGAAAGGGATGTTGTAGATGGCAGCTAGCCCGCCGCTCGTTGAGAGAACATCCTGCATTATCCCATCAAATCCTGATGGAGAGGGGAGCACGCAAGGCCAAATACTCAGAGTTACTGTACATGCGCGTCCCAGAGCTTGCCGACTCGGTTTTCTGGAGTTACACTGCCTGTGACATCTCCCAGTGGTTTTTAGTTAAATGAGTGTCCAATTTGCCATGTAGTTCCTGTCCCGTTTCACATAATGAGAGGGATTCTGGGTCTTTTCTGTTCCCCTGCTCTCCCATTCGCCCTCATTTGGCTGGCAGGACTCTGCAGCCCCCCACCGTTTCCCCGGCTTTAGTCTGAATCGTGACGTTCGCTCTGCAGCAAATCCAGAGGATAGCTCTTAAATGCCACTTCTCCTCAATTTGGGGGATTTTGTCTGCTACATTGAATACTGCATTGACTTACTTTATTTCCTGATTGACTCCAACAAGACAGGCAACACTTTTTTTACAAGCACACTATACTGTTTGTAAGAGTAGTGAGATCTGTATGCTGTCTATAGAGTCAGTTACTGCAGTTCACATCTCATTACTCTAGTGAATGACTTGCTGTCTCTGTCCTGTGATTTCCCTGTATAGTCTCAGCAATTAGATGTGCGAAAGCATTGATCAACATTTTTAAAATGACTTAAGTATCATAAACCATCAGTAAAAGTTCATCAGTACTTTTCCAGTTCATTTGTGCTCTTCATGTTTTGTATACAACTCTAGCAATCGAACAGTCATTCATTTTCAAATTCTCCCTGTGAAATCCCCTAATTGTTCACAGTTGGTATTTAATCTAACGTTCATCCATCTGGTTGGAGGATATTAAACCTCCCTCAAAGGAACATTATCAATCCCGCTCTAAAGAAACAAAATTACTTTCAGTAAAAGTGTGATAATGATATTAGTTCAATTTTTAAAATAAATTCCTCCCTTTGCAATCAATTTGCAGCATGACTAAACATGGATTAAATGTCTGAATGTCTCTCCTCCTTCTCTTGCCACGGGGATGATGGAGGGAGGGAAAGAGAGGGAATATCTGGCTGGCTCATCTTTGCTACATTAAAACAGTCTGTACCACCCAGCGCTACGTGGTCTGCTGCCAATAGGGTGAGAGGAGCATAAAGGCATGCAGATAACAGCTGGGAATATTCAAATGCATCGTCCCTCCTGCCAGCCAGCTCCACAGAACTGCAGGCGCAGTGAATCACGAGGTTTGCCACCATGGTGGAACTGAAAAGTAATGTATACTCAGTATACACACAGACACACACACACACACACACACACACACTACTGTGGAGTCCCTCATTGACTCATCGACTCAGTGGCAACACACATGACCTCCTCTATCTAATGGGACGTTGGAGGCTTTTTCTCACATGCTTGACACACCTCGTAACCTTACAGCAATCAATACTCAGCCATGCAGTAGTTAACCATGGCTTGCAGAGTGTAATGCTTGACACACCTCGTAACCTTACAGCAATCAATACTCAACCATGCAGTAGTTAACCATGGCTTGCAGAGTGTAATGCTTGACACACCTCGTAACCTTACAGCAATCAATACTCAGCCATGCAGTAGTTAACCATGGCAGGCAGAGTGTAATGCTTGACACACCTCGTAACCTTACAGCAATCAATACTCAACCATGCAGTAGTTAACCATGGCAGGCAGAGTGTAATGCTTGACACACCTCGTAACCTTACAGCAATCAATACTCAGCCATGCAGTAGTTAACCATGGCAGGCAGAGTGTAATGCTTGACACACCTCGTAACCTTACAGCAATCAATACTCAACCATGCAGTAGTTAACCATGGCAGGCAGAGTGTAATGCTTGACACACCTCGTAACCTTACAGCAATCAATACTCAGCCATGCAGTAGTTAACCATGGCAGGCAGAGTGTAATGCTTGACACACCTCGTAACCTTACAGCAATCAATACTCAGCCATGCAGTAGTTAACCATGGCAGGCAGAGTGTGTAGTACGAGCCTGTCACAGCCATAGCTCGCATCACCCTGGGGCTACATGCAGTATTTGTGTTTTTCATGCTTTTGAAATATCTGTAAATTTGTCGACAAGAGCCTCAAGGTCTTCTGCAGCACCCAGTGTCAACAGGCATCCTCTGGGATTTTTTCAGTCATTCACATCAACTCCTTCAGGGTCGCCTGTGTGATAGGTTTATCCTGGCTACTACAAGTTCTGTAGTGCATTTTGATTGTGGAGTACTGGATTTAAGTTAAATACTGCCTGTGTACACTAATGTATGTCTTAGAGTGACTTAAATGACTTCTCTAGAGTGACTTAAATTACTTCAATAGAGGGACTTAAATGAGTTGACCTAACACTCATTAACGTAGGAGATGGAAATAATCACAAATAAATTATACAATTATATGAACATCTTGCACAATTAAAACCTTGGTATTCTCAAGGATTATGATACGACATAAAATAGGAAAACATGTTAATTACTATATCTGACAAGTTGATCTTAAAGCCTTGACTGTGTAATTTTAGCAATTTTGAACCACATAAAGATAAATTAGTTGTAGAATTAAGATGAGATTATATTTGTTCACATGCTTTAGATCTAACGTACTGGGAGAAAGAATAGTTGGGTTTGTTTACCTTTTTCTGATGATTATTGTATTTTGAGTTTTTCGGAAGAGTACAATCCCTAAAGCAACAGTGTTTTGGAACTCTGAAGTCATTTTGTCATTATTGACTTGCTAGTAAGCATGTGAGTAGGAGATATATAATTCATTAATTGGGAAATGTTTATTTTCTTTGCTGGTGCTTCTTTGTCACCAGACCGGAGCAAATTCAGTCGGCATCAGAAGTCAGCAGATAAAACACAAAGTTTCAGCATTCAATTATCTGATACTTATTGTATAGCTAAATCCATGAAAAGTATCTAGCTGACTTTAATTGGATGTAAAAAAAAATTAAAAAAATAATCATATGAATGTAAAAATGTTGAGAGTCCCCAAAGTATGTCCAGAATGTAGGCCCCTATATCCAGTATTATGTATGTTTGCTTCTCCTGGGGTAATGGATTGACATTGATATATCAGAATTATGTCTGTTGGAGAGAGAAAACATCATGATAAGCTACCAGTCAGCATTGACAGGAGGACAGGATTAGGTAGGTGGTCTTGTCTCTTTTAGAAAATCCCCCCAGATTGACAGGCAGAGAAATGGAAGCTCAGAACGGATTAGATGTTAAGGTCTCGATACGAGCACAGCACCCAGCATCCAGCACCCAGCACCCAGCGAGGGTTTCACCTGAGCCTGTCTCTCTCTCACGAAATTGGGCTTGGCACTTGTTCAGTCTAATTACCATTCACTGGCCGAGACTCTGGTGTTTGGCTGTGGCGCATGGGACTTTTACCAGCGAACACCCTTCCTCCTTTACGCCCGTCGCCTCTTCCAGCTCACTCGCATGCCGCTCGGGCTCCATTATGCAAAGTGACGCCCGACGCAGGGCATTGTTTCAGGGTGGCGACAGAAGCAATAGCGGACCTGGTGCTTTAATTATACGGACACATGCCAAGCTCGCTCAGATTTAATTAGCAAACACAACCCCATGCCGAGTCGACTGGCGAGATAAGGTGCCTTACAATGGCCATATAGCACAGATGAAGCGGCCGTGGGCCCCGGCCAAGGATGTCCATTAAGAGGAATGTTCTGCAGTCCCTGATAGTGAAGGGATGGATGTCTGGCGACTACTTCTCAGGAGCAGAGAGATTGAGCGTGTTACTGAATGTGTGAAGGTGTTTTAGAGGGTATCTGTTCTGTGGGTGGTCCCAAATGCAAGCCCAGGATCAACCCAAGAAAGTATTCTTATCCCATTCTTTGTGAGCCTCATGAAAAATCACTAATGTGCATAATTATCACAAGACACTCGTTTAGGTTGCATAATTGTCACATGTAACTTGTTTATTAGGGCGGCAGGTAGCTTAGTGGGTAAGAGCGTTGTGCCAGTATCCGAAAGGTCGCTGGTTCTAATCCCCAAGCCGACTAGGTGAAAAATCTGTCGATGTGCCCTTGAGCAAGGCACTTAACCCTAATTGCTCCTGTAAGTCGCTCTGGATAAGAGCGTCTGCTAAATAAATAAATAAATAAATAAATTAATTAATAATTAATTAATATTACTTCTGAATGAGCTTCATCTAGCCTTGTCGAAGAAAAGTGGAAAGTAGAAACTCTGTTGCGTTGTCATCATCTGATCATTTGCGCTGAGTAATATCCTTTTTGGGCGCCGTCATTGTTCCATTTTACCGAGCTCATGAGATTTATAGTTTGTCCCAAATGGATTTGTTTATTGTTTAATAAGAGCTCACACTGGCACTTTTTCCTGTGAGCGGGCGGGATAATGTAGTTATGTTTAGAGGGAACTAGTGTACGATCTGATTGAACAAGGCAGCTAAAAATTGAAAAGCTTTTGAAAAACAAACCTGCATGAAAGTAATCACCACCTCCGTGCTGCTCTACATGAGAAAGGGCATGTTGAATAGCTACGAGAAATGTGATTGGCTGCAAGGGCTACAAAATAGAAGATGGTTTTTCTTACCACCAAAACAATATTCTGAGTTGAGACTAGTGCAAGTACCTGAATTTAAACATGTGTTGGCTAAGTTTGTTTTAATGTATTATGTGTGATATTAACTTCTAAACACAACTTCAATTAAAGTCGAGCGTTCAGGTTAACAGCTGGGCAATTCCACGGTAACAGAGACACTGACAATCAGATTTTTCCCTTTTAAATGTATGTCGAACAGATATGTTTAACTTTGCAATCATTGGTTTTTGTTTGACATACATTTGAAGTGGACAAATCTAAGTCCATGGGATTGCCCAGATTCTTATCTTCTGCAGTCATTTGAGAAAATGTGTAACACAGACAATATGAATAGAGTCCATCAACACAATCCCACTTGCCCATGGTTCCATAAAGGACATCTGGCGGGATCTCTGTGCAGTCTGTTGTTTTGTGATAAATCTCTGTCGCTTCTCACCTTTCACAGTTCTGTTTCTCTGGAGCAGCGGATTGCTGTCTCGCTAGACCGAGCCCTTCCTCCCTTACGCCCGTCGCCTCTTCCAGCTCACTCGCATGCCGCTCTGGCTCCATTTTGCAAAGTGACGCCCGACGCAGGGCATTGTTTCAGGGGGGCGACAGAAGCGATAGCGGACCTGGTGCTTTAATTATACGGACACACGTTGTGTTTGCTTGTTCACACCAGAGATAGAGAGATGTATACAGAGAGAGGAAGACCTCTCTCCTCAGACACACCATCTCCAGCTTGAAGAACCAGCTATACTCAGGTGGGAGGTTGTTTTACCACTACTTGTGCTAGCTAATGCATTGTGACTGCCTCGGGGTAGAAGTCTGAGATGTTATTGATACACCACTACCCTGTAGACATTTTCAATCGTCAGATGTCTTTTGAGAATCCATTAGAGGGCAAATGCTCTTTTTGGCTGGTGTCCACATACGTCAGGGACTCCACTGCATACAGGAGCTGGACACCCTTTGCAAATAGTATTGCATAACCGTCTGGACACGCAGAAGGTGCACAGAGCCTCAGCCCGGGCTTTTGAGTGAAGGGTGTTTTGATCGCGCCTCCTCCTCCCCAAGGTGCTACCGTATACCGTCTGTGAAAACGGCTCCCGTACCCAAGACAACACCCTAGAGATACCATTGCTTCTCTTACCGTCCCTCTCTATCCTCTCCTCCTCATACACATTTGATCTGGTTGGTGTGTTACAGGCAGAGATGTAGTGAGCTCACTCGGGGGAACCAATGAGTGAGTTTGAAAGGCGGAGGCTGCCTAATAATTCATGGTGATGCATGTACAGTTGAAGTCGGCAGTTTACATACAGTTTTTCACAATTCCTGACATTTAATCCTAGTAAACATTCCCTGTCTCAGGTCAGTTAGGATCGCCACTTTATTTTAAGAATGTGAATAATAGTAGAGAGAATTATTTATTTCAGCTTTTATTTATTTCATCACATTCCCAGTGGGTCAGAAGTTTACATACACTCAATTAGTATTTGGTAGCATTGCCTTTAAATTGTTTAACTTGGGTCAAACGTTTCGGTTAGCCTTCCACAAGCTTCCCACAACAAGTTGGGTGAATTTTGGCCCGTTCCTCCTGACAGAGCTGGTGTAACTGAGTCAGGTTTGTAGGTTTCCTTGCTTGCACACGCTTTTTCAGTTCTGCCCACAGATTTTCTATCGGATTGAGGTCAGGGCTTTGTGATGGCCACTCCAATACCTTGACTTTGTTGTCCTTAAGCCATTTTGCCACAACTTTGGAAGTATGCTTGTGGTCATTGTCGATTTGTAAGACTCATTTGCGACCAAACTTTAACTCCCTGACTGATGTCTTGAGATGTTGCTTCAATATGTCCACATAATTTTCCTTCCTCATGATGCCATCTATTTTGTGAAGTGCACCAGTCCCTCCTGCAGCAAAGCACCCCCACAGCATGATGCTGCCACCCCGTGCTTCATGGTTGGGATGGTGTTCTTTGGCTTGCAAGCATCCCCCTTTTTCCTCCAAACATAACGATGGTCATTATGGCCAAACAATTATATTTTTGTTTCATCAGACCAGAGGACATTTCTCCAATATACTTGCGTACTATTGTTTGTACAGATGAACGTGGTACCTTCAGGCGTTTGGAAATTGCTCCCAAGGATGAACCAGATTTGTGGAGGTCTACAATTTTTTTAGGCTGATTTCTTTTGATTTTCACATGATGTCAAGCAAAGAGGCACTGAGTTTGAAGGTAGGCCTTGAAATACATCCACAGGTACACCTCCAATTGACTCAAATGATGTCAATTAGCCTACCAGAAGCTTCTAAAGCCATGACATAATTTTCTGGAATTTTCCAAGCTGTTTAAAGGTATAGTCAATTTAGTGTGTGTAAACTTCTGACCCACTGGAATTGTGATACAGTGAATTATAAGTGAAATAATCTGTCTGTAAACAATTGTTGGAAAAATGACTTGTGTCATGCACAAAGTAGATGTCCTAACCGACTTGCCAAAACTAAAGTTTGTTAACAAGAAATTTGTGGAGTGGTTGAAAAACGAGTTTTAATGACTCCAACCTAAGTGTATGTAAACTTCCGACTTTAACTGTATATTCAGTTCCGAACAATTGAAATGGCAGACGTGTGTGGAGCGGTGCTGTAGGTAGGCTAGGTGACCTTGCGGATTTGGAGGGGGTGAACGGCTTCCTGCTTGCAGTGTGGAAGGGGTCATGTTCCTTCAGGGCTGTGGTGATATGATAGTGGGTGATGTATAGTGGCTATTACTTTTTCTGGCATCAGCGTGTGGATCTTGAAATCCGCCACTGAAACCCGGCCGCGTTTGATCAAAGGTGGGCAGAATTTATGAAGTCGTGTCCGCAAGGTCGTCGGGGATCCCTCCACAGGGCTGTGGCGTGCTGATGACAAGCCCAATCAAGGATGTGATTATTAAATGCCGACACTCACAATCTTGGAGCATGTGCATATCCTCTTTTTGAGCCACATGCCTGAACCCAACTGAACTCACGGCCTTAGATCACTTCCATTATTGTGTTTGTTTGGGTTGTCTTGCTGATGACCTGTCCTTCCGACCATCCTGCTGACCAGATGCAGCAGGAAACCGACCACAGAGTCCAAGTCACCAGGAAATAAAATAAAGTACTAACTGCAGTATTTGTTTGTCTTTGATATGCCTGTAACGGATGCAGAATATGAACTGAGCGGAAAAGGCAGATTTTAGCTATGAATAAAAACACCTGTGTTGGGAACATGGCGAAGTCATATGTCACTGAAGTGTGAGGCGGAGAGCTAACAAGCAGTTGGGATAAGGTTATTAACCCTATAGTTCATACACCAGATGGGATGACGTTAACCCTATAGTTCATACACCAGATGGGATGAGGTTAACCCTATAGTTCATACACCAGATGGGATGAGGTTAACCCTATAGTTCATACACCAGATGGGATGAGGTTAACCCTATAGTTCATACACCAGATGGGATGAGGTTAACCCTATAGTTCATACACCAGATGGGATGAGGTTAACCCTATAGTTCATACACCAGATGGGATGAGGTTAACCCTATAGTTCATACACTAGGTGGGATGAGGTTAACCATATAGTTCATACACCAGATGGGATGAGGTTAACCCTATAGTTCATACACCAGATGGGATGAGGTTAACCCTATAATTCATACACTAGATGGGATGAGGTTAACCCTATAGTTCATACACCAGATGGGATGAGGTTAACCCTATAGTTCATACACCAGATGGGATGAGGTTAACCCTATAGTTCATACACCAGATGGGATGAGGTTAACCCTATAGTTCATACACCAGATGGGATGAGGTTAACCCTATAGTTCATACACTAGGTGGGATGAGGTTAACCATATAGTTCATACACCAGATGGGATGAGGTTAACCCTATAGTTCATACACCAGATGGGATGAGGTTAACCCTATAGTTCATACACTAGATGGGATGAGGTTAACCCTATAGTTCATACACCAGATGGGATGAGGTTAACCCTATAGTTCATACACCAGATGGGATGAAGTTAACCCTATAGTTCATACACCAGATGGGATGAGGTTAACCCTATAGTTCATACATCAGATGGGATGAGGTTAACCCTATAGTTCATACACCAGATGGGCTGCTCTCCTACACACATTTTTGTCTTTCTTATTAAAACATTGGCCAAAGGGAAGCTAAGCAAAAGTTAGTCCCAATTGTCCATTCACTAAGGCCTCTTCTTTATATAAAAACAGAGTTTCCTCTAGTTCATTTTAACCTGTCAGCCACTTCGTTAAGATCCAGATCTGTCGAACCCTGAATAATCAGCCTCTCTGCCGCAGTTGCAATTGTATTATCTGCACCCAATTTGGTCCCTCATTACCCGAAAAACATTTGCATACATTTTTCATGATCTCTTGAGCAATAGTTCATTCCGAGGTCTTCTGAGGAACAAGGGAGGTTAGGCCATGTGTGAGTGCGGAGACGCTAACCTCGATCAACTGTCAAAGTCCCTATCGTTTGTTTGAGGGCTCCTTTGTTTGAATGTCGGCGTGAGCTCGAGGCAGGCTTGCAAATCAAACAGGCAGGCTTGCAAGTGCCCTGGGAGGACGCTAACGCAGCCATGACGGCAGATACCGTGCCAGGAGATGGAAAGCGGCATAGGTCAAGTCATTTTAAACATGTCAGGGCTAACCTTCTGCCTCTCGCTCTTCGGTTCCCACTACATCACGGGGGGGCAGGGACCTGTCTCACGACTGGTTGTGTCCCCTCCCATGAGTCACCGGGAACAGAATGAATCACAGTTCACACGTGAAGAGACGAGGGGACCCGCTCGATGGAAAGGTTAATGCCATGCATCTGAGGTGATTTAAAATGCATGGAGACGTCAGCTGCGGCTTGATTGGCCAGCTGTTTGGTCAGCCAGTGGCAGGTGCTTTCCTTTAACAGAGGACAAATGTCCCTTTGGCCAGATCAACAAAAACAAATACACTTCAGATTTCAGTGTCTGTCCATGACGAGTGGCATGCAGTCATTTATATAATGGCAAGTGGCGACCAAACATAGGATGGATTACATGCAGAGACTCAATAAAGGAGCTAATGTTTTTCCACTGCAGTGGGCTCAGGGTCACCCATGGAAATGATGAGGCATTTCACACGGTTAAGTTCAGCTCACCTGGAAAATGGCTTAACTGAGGAATGTGGAGATTATCATCTCCTCTTAGTCCCTTTTGCTGCTGTACCTTATTTATATACAGTGAGGGAAAAAAGTATTTGATCCCCTGCTGATTTTGTACGTTTTCCCACTGACAAAGACATGATCAGTCTATAATTTTAATGGTAGGTTTGTTTGAACAGTGAGAGACAGAATAACAACAACAAAATCCAGAAAATGCATGTCAAAAATGTTATAAATTGATTTGCATTTTAATGAGGGAAATAAGTATTTGACCCCTCTCAATCAGAAAGATTTCTGGCTCCCAGGTGTCTTTTATACAGGTAATGAGCTGAGATTAGGAGCACACTCTTAAAGGGAGTGCTCCTAATCTCAGTTTGTTACCTGTATAGAAGCAATCAATCAATCAGATTCCAAACTCTCCACCATGGTCAAGACTAAAGAGCTCTCCAAGGATGTCAGGGACAAGATTGTAGACCTACACAAGGCTGGAATGGGCTACAAGACCATCGCCAAGCAGCTTGGTGAGAAGGTGACAACAGTTGTTGCGATTATTCACAAATGGAAGAAACACAAAATAACTGTCAATCTTCCTCGGCCTGGGGCTCCATGCAAGATCTCACCTCGTGGAGTTGCAATGATCATGAGAACGGTGAGGAATCAGCCCAGAACTACATGGGAGGATCTTGTCAATGATCTCAAGGCAGCTGGGACCATAGTCACCAAGAAAACAATTGGTAACACACTACGCTGTGAAGGACTGAAATCCTGCAGCGCCTGCAAGGTCCCCCTGCTCAAAAAAGCACATATTCAGGGCCGTCTGAAGTTTGCCAATGAACATCTGAATGATTCAGAGGAGAATTGGTGAAAGTGTTGTGGTCAGATGAGACCAAAATCGAGCTCTTTGGCATCAACTCAACTCGCCGTGTTTGGAGGAGGAAAGCTGCCTATGACCCCAAGAACACCATCCCCACCGTCAAATATGGAGGTGGAAACATTATGCTTTGGGGGTGTTTTTCTGCTAAGGGGACAGGACAAATTCACCGCATCAAAGGGACGATGGACGGGGCCATGTACCTTCAAATCTTGGGTGAGAGCCTCCTTCCCTCAGCCAGGGCATTGAAAATGGGTCGTGGATGGGTATTCCAGCATGACAATGACCCAAAACACACGGCCAAGGCAACAAAGGAGTGGCTCAAGAAGAAGCACATTAAGGTCCTGGAGTGGCCTAGCCAGTCTCCAGACGTTAATCCCATAGAAAATCTGTGGAGGGAGCAGAAGGTTCGAGTTGCCAAACATCAGCTTCGAAACCTTAATGACTTGGAGAAGATCTGCAAAGAGGAGTGGAACAAAATCCCTCCTGAGATGTGTGCAATCCTGGTGGCCAACTACAAGAAACTTCTGACCTCTGTGATTGCCAACAAGGGTTTTGCCACCAAGTACTAAGTCATGTTTTTCAGAGGGGTCAAATACTTATTTCCCTCATTAAAATGCAAATCAATTTATAACATTTTTGACATGCATTTTTCTGGATTTTTTTGTTTTTATTCTGTCTCTCACTGTTCAAATAAACCTACCATTAAAATTATAGACTGATCATTTCTCTGTCAGTGGGCAAACGTACAAAATCAGCAGGGGATCAAATACTTTTTTCCCTCACTGTAGAGATGAAGGACTTGCCATGTTTATACCTTTGAATTCATTCCTGCTGTGAATCAAGTTCTCTTAGATTGTTCCTCGTTATGAAACGGCTCTGCCGTACTGTAGTCCAGGGGCCATACTCTAAAGTGTATTGGGGCCTCGCGAGCCTGTCTTGCTTATCAGATTTCAGGTACTGCTGGCAGTGTCAGACTGACCTGTGCTTGAACCGCTCAAAAAATCAATAGCCGTAAATCCCTACTACCCGCTGCCGTCTCCTCCGTTCAACTTTATTCTCCCCACATTTAACTACAGTCATTATCCTGGGACATTCCTCACTCTGACACGACTTCATATAATTATTTCCGGGGCGACTGTTTGAAACAGTCAGCAGTAATTCTGCTCTTGTAGCTCCCTCAGTTTGGAGCCTCAATAGACGCCAGTAGTCTCTGAGTGCTGTGAAGTTGGAACGATTCCTAATTTGCTCTAAAGATGTTTCCTTTCTCTGTGCAGTTCATTAGAGAGAGAGTAGAGATGCTATCAAGGTGAAGCGTGCCTCCGCCACTAACCAAGTCTCGTTTCGATCATTAATTACCTTCACTTTCATAAGAAAATCCATAATACGAGCTTGTTCCTCCCAAAGCTATAGAATTAGTGAGATAGTCTATCAGCAGCATGCATGCAAGGCTTATGTGTGTACTTGTGTGTGTGTGCGTGTGTGCGTGCGTGTGTGTGTGCGTGTTCAATGTTCGTTCAATGAATCGTGTAGCCCAGCAGCTCAGGGACTTGTCTTGTGACTTACAGGGATCCATTGATTCTCTAGGACACCCTAAGGGACCTTTGCATGTCACTGACGGAAAGAGATGTTCTCTGAAACACATATGTAGCGTCCAGCCTGGGAGAGACGGACAGCACTGTCTGTCTGCTACTACATGACGATGTGGAAAATGGCGACGGATGCGAGTGTAACTACTCGTCCCTGTCGGTGTGTGTGTGTGTGTGTGACGGTTGCGTTCTGCTGTCAGGTCGGTGACAGGTGGTGTGTGTGGATGTCACTTGCGTGCAGCATACAGGTGAAGCCCCTTCGGCGAGGCAGATATCCCATCCCACCTGTTCACCCTTGTGGCGAGGAGCTTGGCTGGCAAGCCTTCCTCTGAGCCCACAGGCCAAAACATTCATTTCCATGACGACGGCACTGTCCAACAGCCCGCTGAGTCTTTCCGTTGGGATGAATGCGTCTGTCACATTACTTCGATTTTATGCTTGTGAGAGAGTCCAAGCAGTTTTGACAGGAATATTGCTCCCTCAGTGGCCATGGTGCCTGAAACACTTGATGTGGGGAGACGGGCCAAAGTGAGACAACCTCCCCACTGAGCCACCACCACCACCACCCTCCCCTGTCCCTAATGCCTTTAGCTGGATTTTAACATGTTACCTCATCGTGAAGTGTCATGTGTAATCATATCACAGATACCCTGGCAATACCTGCACTGCAACTGTTGGGATTGGGGAGATACTACAAAGGGACAATAATTAGTCTAGATTGGTTATTACTAGCCATAAGAGTGTGTGTGTGTGTGTGTGTGTGTGTGTGTGTGTGTGTGTGTGTGTGTGTGTGTGTGTGTGTGTGTGTGTGTGTGTGTGTGTGTGTGTGTGTGAGAGAGAGAGATTCAGTATATTCTTGCCTCGTGTCTGAACCTGTATGTGTGTCTGTTTCACATGTATGATTTGTGTGTCTACAGTAGACATTCAGTTGTTGAGCTACCTTGATGCAGAGCAGTTGCTTCCAGAGTACACACACACACAGGCAGGCAGGGGTCGATGGCAAAGCTAATCTGTTTAAACTGGCTGCAGTGGCCGGATGCCTGTCATGCAGTGCTTCCTATGAATGATTCAGGAAGCCCTAATTGCCGCCACACTAATTTCTTATGAATGATTCACAAACCGATTCACCCTGGCAAAGATCCCTCCTCGCCAGAGACTGATGGGAGTGCATCATCCTCCCTCCTTTTCTTCCTCCTCCTCCTCCATCTCTGTTGCTGACTCAGCTTCTTCTTCCATTATCCTCCACCACATCCTTCATCTATTCTGCTTGAACTATCTAATGAGTAATGGCCAAACCTATACACTAACTGGTCCATCTTTGATCAGATATGTGATCTGTAATATCCCCAACACTTCTGCATGTTGATTGTGCACCGGTGTTGCTCTCTGGTTGCCGGGTGATTTGATGCAGATAAAATAAATGCTGCGTTACTATTTGGTTCCCAGATATCAACACATATCACTGTTTAGTATTCCGCTTTGTTGATACGCCTGACCCTAAACTTGTACTATGGTTGGCAGTGTGCTAAAGGAACAGCAAGAAGACCGTTAGGCACCGATGCCGCTGTATACAAGCTTAAATATTTAAATCTCGGCCCTGTTTTTTTATTCAATTAATAACGACCAAAACCTGGATGGCACAGTGTGTTTCTAAAAATCTATCGCCATGGAGTGTCGCAATACACAATTCATTTATGGCTCTGTGGGAGAATTCAGGGGCAGCCGCCGAGATTTTATGTGTTATTTATACCGACATGCACAGTTTCCGTAGAGTTGTTGTTGACACCCTGGACAGGAAAACGGGCCTGTAGGACTGTCTAAACCAGTGTGAGACCAAACCACCCCAATATCCAGTGGCAATATCTGTCTGACTTCTGAGAGCTCAACACACACACATATACACATAGAAACACACACTACACACACACACAGACAGACACACACACACACACACACACGTAGAAGCACACGCTACGTGTTGCAGAGACCCATGAATAAAGGCACAGAAACACTGTCACGAATTCCACCGAGACTGCTCCTCCTCCTTGTTCGGGCAGGCTTCGGCATTTGTCGTCCCCGGAGTACTAGCTGCTACCGCTTGATGTTCTCTATGTTTATTTGGTTTTGTCTTGTTGGTGCACCTGTTTCGTATTATGTATTGATTAGGTCACCTATAAGTTTCCTTTGGTTTTGTTTGCAGTTGTGTGTTGTTGAACGCCTGTCCGTTGGTGTATGTTTATTGTTTTCTAGTGTTTAGTGTTTTACGCACCGTTTGCGTAATCGCTCGCCTCCTGTGTTTTGAGGCCCGTTATTTTGTATTTGTCTTTGTGACAATTATAGTCGGTTCGACTAAGCTTCTGTGTCCTGCGCCTGACTCCAACACTGCATCCACATCAGCCCTTGACAAACACACACACACACGCCACACACACACACACACACACAGTGGTGGTGGAAAAAGTACCCAATTGTCATACTTGAGTAAAATTAAAGATAGAAAAGTGAAAGTCACCCAGTAAAAGTATTTGGTTTTAAATATACTTAAGTATCAAAAGTAAATGTAATTGCTAAAATATACTTAAGCGTCAAAAGTAAAAGTATAAATTATTTCAAATTCCTTATATTAAGCAAACCATTTTGTATTAACGGATAGTCAGGGAAACACTCCAACACTCAGACATCATTTATAAACGAAGCATGTGTTTAGTGAGTCCGCCAGATCAGAGGCAGTAGGGATGACCAGGGATGTTCTCTTGATAAGTGCATGAATTGGAAAATGTTCTTGTCCTGCTAAGCATTAAAAATGTAACGAGGACTTTTGGATGTCAGAGTTAAAAGTACATAATTTTCTTTAGGAATGTAGTGAAGTAAAAATAAAAGTTGTCAAAAATATAAATAGTAAAGTAAAGTACAGATACCCCAAAAAACTACATAAGTAGTACTTCAAAGTATTTGTACTTAAGTACTTTACACCACTGCTCACACACACACACACAGCCGGTCATATTATTTAGCTGGGGGCACACAGCGATGGCTCCATATTTTATCCCTTTTCCCCCTAATAGAGCTTCAATAGGCCTTTTCACTCCGGCTAGGGGTTGGTCAAACGACTGCTGCTTTAGGTATGGCCGTCTGGGGACAAGGGTAATAAATAAGCCCACATGGCGTTTAATAAAACAATATGAAAATATTATCTTACCCTTAATAGCTCAGGAGAAAGGAGAGAGGGATAAATCAGTAGGGGAGGTCAGGGGCCTGGTCCAGAGTGGCCTGGTCCAGAGTTTCCTGCCATGCAGCAGTAGCTAGCCCGGGGTTCTTGCCCTTATCCCTCGGAACAGCCGTGTAAAACGATCAGTCGTTCCTAATTTTCCGACTTGGCAGAAAGGGGGGCTCAGATAATGGAGCTCTCTTGGTGACCCATTGAACCCAGGAACCTGTGTGCTTCATGTGCTTCGTAGGTAAAATATACACTAAGTTCCATCCCAAGTGAGTTAGTTCCCCGGGTTCCGCTCATATCATTTGATCACTTGTCATCGGGGGATGTCACATCAGCTTTCAGTTTAGAGTTCAGACATGGAACCCTTTGAAGCCCTCCGCTTGAGGAAAGTTATATTATAGTTATTTATGTCCTCAGTACCAGCGAGAGGGTAGACCATCATTTAATGTGGCACATGATTCTATATTACCGGAAAGCCTTTCCTCTTGGATCTAAATCCTCACTGTATTGAATCCACATGGTCTTTCTGCCAGCCACACTGGTTGTTTCCTCCCTCCCCCACAGATGGAGCTCTCAATGCACGCATAACCTATTCCTGACGCCTCAGAAAAGACCACAATCATGATTTCAGCTCTAATATTTACTGACTAACATCCATTAAAATGAGTGAAACCCCGGAACCATTCATATCCGGACCCAATATGGTCTAATAAAAAGGAGAATATTTGCTAGCAGCGTCTTTCCAGCCCCCCGTTTATAAAGAGTAGGTTTCCCTCTGCATTATTTCCCCATTAACTGGCAGGGGGGTGACGCTGTGTGTGAATGTGCAAGCCAAGGTAAATCGCTAGGCGCTGAGCCTGGATAGTGCCTCGCTAAATGCTAAATCCAGCACTTCCTCCCATTGGCGCCCAGTTTGCAACCTCCTTGGCTAGGCTCCATCTTATTTATAAAACTCCATACTCCTCCCCCAGATCCCTCGCTCCTCCACTCCTCTCCTCTCTTTCATCAGCTGTTTTTTGGAAAGGAGAAGGCTCACCTCGAGCCCTGGCATCAGGTTTACGCAACGCTCTCCTGCGAGTTCCGTGTTTGAACTCTGTTAACCCCCAAAAAATAGTTTTGTTTGTAGAGTCGTAAATAGTCTTCATCCTGGAGAGATTTCACACAGATCTGGGATCTGTTTCTGTTGCCGTAATTGGTTTGATAGCTTTGCTTTGCCTCATAATCGTATCGGGCTTAGCGACTACCAACAGCAATGCAATGAACGGCCCAGTTAGTCTTGTTACGGTGTTATTACACTATTATTACAATGGAACAGGAATCCTCAGGGTTTTATCTGATGAATTAAAGGGATTCTTTCTATCTTGTGAATTAAAGGGATTTGTGCGTGGCCAGCTGAACGGCAGCCCACCTGAGGCTCTCAGCAAGGCGCTCCTCGCCCAAGATGCATCCCTCAGACCCCAGATTGCAGCGCTCTCCACCAGCTGATGCACCAGGCGTCACACGGGGCGGCAGTCTGTCTCTTCCCCACAGCAGCATTCTTTCCAGGAAAATGGAAGCAGGAGATGATGGGAGAGGGGGATGATGGGAGCGCGAGTAAAAGAGTGGGAACACCATCGTAATGGGAACAGAAATAGAGATGATGTGGGTGGAGCCGGAGATGATGCAAGGTCGTGGGATGCACATACACACACACACACACACACACCCCTTTACACAAACAGACAGCAGAAAATGGAGGCTCAGAATAAGGGATATGTAAAAGATACAGGAAGGGAGGCATATTTTTCTACAGCGGTGCTGCAGTAACGTGATACCTCGACCGGTGCGAGAATGAAGGAATCCGGGGGTGAGGGACGTGCCTCAGACATGGGCCTTCTGCAGACCGCCAGGGCCTCCCAGACAAACCCAGAACAAAACTCTCCCTAAATAATCACTGGCCTGCAAAACCAGAGAAAATAGCTTAATTGGAGAGCTATTTGAGGTTTTCCATGGCAAGGGCCCCGGCTATAAATGACATGTACAGTACTTGATCTCTTCCCCAACCAGGCAGCTTACTCTACTGTATGTTCATCAAATTACAGTTTTCACAATTTCGTTGAGTGTTTCATTCAGAGCGAACGCCTCTTAAACTGACAACTTAAGTGCAGTTATGTCTTACCCTGGTAAGACTGAAATAACAAGAAAACTCAAAAGCAAGGCCGAACGGTGGGGAAACAGCGAACGCGTCAAATTATAGCGTTAATACAATAGCCTGCTTGTTGAGAATGGAGATTACGAACCCAGCAAGGAGTTCGGTGTAGACCGTAGCATACATTTACCCCTGTGTTATTCTCCCAAACAACCAGGCCTGTCAATTAAATGGGGTGAAATATGGCCCCCTTTCAGACGGTCCACAGAGGCCTTTGAGGGGGGCGTTATTTAGCCTCTCGGCAGCATCCGTCTTTCTAATGTGTCCTTAATGGCGGAGGCGGACCAAAGCAGCGGAGGACCAACAGTTCTGCTGCTGCAGCTCCAGGGCTGCCTCCCAAATACCACTCTATTCCCTATATAGCACACTACTTTTGACTAGTTCCCATAGTGTACTATACAGGGAGTAGGGTGCCATTTGGGATGTAGCCCAGCTCTCAGCAGAATGGGAAATCACTTCATTACATCACCTCTCTCTGTCTATCTCTATCTCTCTCCTGCTCTTGGTTAAAATTCTAGAGGAAAATCTATAGCTGGTAGACTGGTAAACACTGAGTGGTGCAGGGCTCAGGTTGGGACAAGATACCCTGTGATGGTGGAACTGAGTGGTGCAGGGCTCAGGTTGGGACAAGATACCCTGTGATGGTGGAACTGAGTGGTGTAGGGCTCAGGTTGGGACAAGATACCCTGTGATGGTGGAACTGAGTGGTGCAGGGCTCAGGTTGGGACAAGATACCCTGTGATGGTGGAACTGAGTGGTGTAGGGCTCAGGTTGGGACAAGATACCCTGTGATGGTGGAACTGAGTGGTGCAGGGCTCAGGTTGGGACAAGATACCCTGTGATGGTGGAACTGAGTGGTGCAGGGCTCAGGTTGGGACAAGATACCCTGTAGTTAGTGGTGGTGGAACTGAGTGGTGTAGGGCTCAGGTTGGTCCATAGAGTCAATCAGGGAAAGAGAGAGAAAGGAAATTGGTGCGATTTCTGGGTTAGGATAACCCCCTGACCTCTGACCTCGCACAGTGGTAAAACCCACTTGTGAAGACAAAAGTCTCCTTTTCAGAATACATAAGTGTTTGCTGGCCCACATTTTCTTTTGAACGTATCTGCAATGCGTCCGCCTATTAAAACTCTTATTAGCAACATGAGTCACGCTCTGACAGTTCAATTACAGCGGCTGACCCCGGTGGGTTAATGGCGCAAAAGGCTACACTTTAACCGCATCCTCTCTTATTACTCAGCAACCCACTGATTCCTCTCGCACTCTGCTAGCCAACCTGAGCTGTTTAGTACTGACTGATCTATGAGCATCAGGTCTCTGGGGGGTAATTGATGGTGTCAGTTCCGCCCCTCCCCTGTGGTCACCAGCAGGTCCCCAGGGGCAAGGACATGCTCAGATCAGCCACATATGTTGAGAGGCCAGGCATTAGTCTTTCTGCGTGGGTAATAACAGCGTTCTAATGGGGGGTTACGCGCTAACGGGGAAACAAACGTGGCTGTCGCCCTCAACCAGGTTTCTGAGCTAGGACAGATTTGAGGTCTGAGGACTACAGCCCTTTGCAATTGAGATGCAATGCAGTCTAGCCAATTACTATATTATTACATTGCCATTACCTACACGATCGTTGAAGATGCCATGGGTTGATTTGGAATTGGGAAGTGCTGCATGTCTCAATGGGGTGGGGTAGAATGGCTAATGCTATTGAGCGTTATCCTGTGCAGGCAGTGTACTCTTTTCTCTGTTCAACTCTGATCGTAGTGTTCTGTGGTGTTTGTTAGTTGATTCTGCATGGGTCCCACAGCACAGGCCAACTTGCAGTGCCCTGCAGCAGTCCATTTATAGACTCTCCTGTAAATAGGGAGTGTAGTATCCAGGCCACCTGTTTAACATGAAGAAATACTGAAGAGGCAGCTATTTCCCTCTCTCCCCCTTTCTCTCCATCTCTCCTCTTTCCCTCTCTCCCCCAGTTCTCCATCTCTCCTCTTTCCCTCTCTCCCCCAGTTCTCCATCTCTCCTCTTTCCCTCTCTCCCCCAGTTCTCCATCTCTCCTCTTTCCCTCTCTCCCCCAGTTCTCCATCTCTCCTCTTTCCCTCTCTCCCCCTTTCTCTCCATCTCTCCTCTTTCCCTCTCTCCCCCTTTCTCTCCATCTCTCCTCTTTCCCTCTCTCCCCCAGTTCTCCATCTCTCCTCTTTCCCTCTCTCCCCCAGTTCTCCATCTCTCCTCTTTCCCTCTCTCCCCCTTTCTCTCCATCTCTCCTCTTTCCCTCTCTCCCCCTTTCTCTCCATCTCTCCTCTTTCCCTCTCTCCCCCAGTTCTCCATCTCTCCTCTTTCCCTCTCTCCCCCAGTTCTCCATCTCTCCTCTTTCCCTCTCTCCCCCAGTTCTCCATCTCTCCTCTTTCCCTCTCTCCCCCTTTCTCTCCATCTCTCCTCTTTCCCTCTCTCCCCCAGTTCTCCATCTCTCCTCTTTCCCTCTCTCCCCCCTTTCTCTCCATCTCTCCTCTTTCCCTCTCTCCCCCAGTTCTCCATCTCTCCTCTTTCCCTCTCTCCCCCTTTCTCTCCATCTCTCCTCTTTCCCTCTCTCCCCCTTTCTCTCCATCTCTCCTCTTTCCCTCTCTCCCCCAGTTCTCCATCTCTCCTCTTTCCCTCTCTCCCCCAGTTCTCCATCTCTCCTCTGTGGCATCCCCAGATCTCTGGACAGCTTTGACAAATGGCGCCACTGCAAAGTGTGCCGGCTGAAGCGCAGCTATCTGCATGGCCCTGCCGTGCACCGCGGGAAGCGAGATTGATTCAGCCCTCACACAAAATGGGTCAGTCGATCAGAAAGTAAATAACTTGTGAAACTTGGAGGGCACGCAAAGCCTGCCGGTATATCCTCTCTGCCTCCCAATAGCCTCTGTTTCTGCCAGACACAGCTCTTCATGACCACACACACACACTCACGCACACGCACACACACACACACACACACACACACACACACTCACGCTCACACACACACGCACACGCACACACACAGTCACACTCACGCTCACGCACACACACACTTGTGCACACACACACGCACGCACACACGCACACGCACGTGCACACACACAATAAGAGGCCAGTTAGTCTGTTCTGTTTCCCCTCTTTAGACAGACAGATGATGCTAACTTCCTGCACTGCCTCAGACTCAGGCCTGTCAGGAGAGAGCACCGCTCCACCGCTCCACCCCGAAAACACTTTATCCCATTAAGAGCTCATATCTACAGCGTGTGATCACCTCCTAGGTTAGATGCATCAGGACTGTCTAAGTGTCAGAGGGCTAACCATGCTCCACCAATCTGCCTCCCCTCATAGTCATTTCACAGACTGAACAGTGCCATCTGTTGGCGTGTTATGCTATCACACCCGTGGTCATGCAAGGTAAGCCCCCCCCGCCTCCCCACACACACACAGAGGATGTCAATTTCCTCAACCTTCCTGTCAACATCTCAACAGGCAGCATATCTGTCACATTATACACACACACACACACAGTTGCCAGATTCAACAGGAACGCTTTGACCTCAGTTGTGCCGACCACTAATGAAAGCGCCTAATTGCCAAATACTGCAGAGGTTTGTTTAACAAGTGCAGTCAAGCTCTGCCACTGGCAACCCTGCTCACTTCCGCCTGATTATACTAGGGTCAATTGTGCGTGCTCTTTAGGAAGCAGAGGCTCGAGTTCAGAGGCCGCAGTGCTCACACTGGCTTCTCTATCAAAATGCTCCGGGTTTAAGTTTCTCCTAGGTACAGATCTAGGATCAGCTTCCCCTCCCCCACTCCTAACCTTAACCATTAGTGGGGAAAATGCAAAACTGACACAAGATCAGCGTCTAGGGGCAACTTCACCCTACACCTGTTAAAACACAGGTGAGGGTATCCAGTGGTAATTGCAGTGGAAATGTTCTGGGCTCCTGGGTATTCTCTGTTACTGTATGGTTGTATCCCAAATGGCACCCTATTCCCTACATAGGGCACTACTTTTGACCCATAGTAGTGCGCTATGTAGGGAATATGGTGCCATTTGGGACTCACCCTATTTGTTATCCCACTGCAGGTTTAAGCTCTCGTTACAGTGTGGCTGATTGCACGTTAATTGGAGACAGTGTGGTGAGTTGAGAGGATGTTTGATTGAGAGAGTCAGACAGACAGACAGAAGCAAGACAGACACAGAGAGACAGAGACAGAGGCACAGAGAGACAGAGACAGAGATGGAGAGACGGCTACAGACACAGAGACACAGAGACTGAGACAGAGAGACAGAGACACAGAGACACAGAGAGGCAGAGACACAGAGAGGCTGAGACACAGAGAGGCAGAGACAGAGATGGAGAGACGGCTACAGACACAGAGACAGAGACACAGAGAGACAGAGACACAGAGAGATAGAGAGACAGAGACAGAGATGGAGAGTCAGCGACAGAGACAGAGACTGAGACAGAGAGACGGCGACAGAGACAGAGACACAGAGAGACAGAGACAAAGATGGAGAGACAGCGACAGAGACAGAGACTGAGACAGAGAGACGGCGACAGAGACAGAGAGACAGAGACACAGAGACACAGAGACACAGCGACAGAGACAGAGACGGAGACGGAGACGGAGACGGAGGGGGAGACAGAGGGGGGAGACAGAGGGGGAGACAGAGACAGAGAGGGAGATGGAGAGACAGAGACAGAGACAGAGACAGAGATAGAGAGGGGGAGCAGGGAGCAGGGAGCAGGGAGCAGGGAGCCGGGAGCCGGGAGCAGGGAGCAGGGAGCAGGGAGCAGGGAGCAGGGAGCAGGGAGCAGGGAGCAGGGAGCAGGGAGCAGGGAGCAGGGAGCAGGGAGCAGGGAGCAGGGAGCAGGGAGCAGGGAGCAGGGAGCCGGGAGCCGGGAGCAGGGAGCAGGGAGCAGGGAGGGGGTAGAGTTAGTGCATGGTATGAATCCATACTGGGAAGTTCATTATCAGACACTGCAGCCCCCAAATAAACAGCCATTGATTTCAGATGATTCAGAGAAGGCCAACGCTCCAGGATAGCCAGGGCCTCTATATCCTCATTGTCTGCTTGCAGAATCACCCTCACATTCTGTTTGAATTATTATGTGTGATTGTCCTTGATGAAATTAAATGAAATGGCACAATAGCATTTCACTGTAGTCATTGGAAAGGGCTAGATGTCAACTTTGCACATATCTATCCTTTTATAACTCCTGTAACTGTACGCCAGTGTGGTTGAGTGGCATCACCCCTGGTACATTGCACATATCAGAGCCCTGAAGGTCAGGGGTTCAATCCCCCTGACACCTTAGCTACTTTCTCTGCTCTTGCCCTGTATCTCTCTGTAACTATGAAGAAATGGTCTGTTTAAATAAAGGCTCTGTGACATAAGAGACATGTCATAATTTCAGGGCAGTATGGGGTTAGACAGCTTTGTTCTGCTGAGTTCCTGCGCCAGGCCTCGGTGGTTTGTTTTGGGTGGCTTTCAGACGAGGTCTGGGCGGGGCGCTGTCATTGGGCGGGGGAGTTGATCACTCTTGCACCTCGTTAAGAGTTGGCCCACGGGCCAAACCGACCCGTCTGGCCGGCTCCCGGATGAGATACAATTTCACTCTGTGTCATAGAAATACTCCTTCTCCCTCCACCACAACGCAATGCATGCTGGGTAATGTTTTGCCGTGCCAGAGCCCAAATAATGTACTACTTAGGTACGACTTCGCTCCTGCTATTCTACGACTTCCGCCTCTACTTTGCTCTTTCATGCTTCGACTGTCATGCTACAATCCTGTCTTTTCATTCAACAGGTTCACCCTGCCAGGGCTTTGGGTTTCGGGGGCACCTGTGGTGTTAAATCACAGTGAACATTGTGTGTGTGTGTGTGTGTCGCCTTACCACAGCAGTGCAGAGAGAACTGGGTACTGAGTATTGGGGTATCCCTCCATTTGAGGTACAGTTAGTGGAGCTCTGGCTGGTTCTCTCCATGGTCTTTCCCATCTCTGGCTGTGTTCCCCAGGTCAGTGTCAGAGGGGCCACCTCTGAGCCTCTGGGAAACCATCTCTGGCTGTGTTCCCCAGGTCAGTGTCAGAGGGGCCACCTCTGAGCCTCTGGGAAACCATCTCTGGCTGTGTTCCCCAGGTCAGTGTCAGAGGGGCCACCTCTGAGCCTCTGGGAAACCATCTCTGGCTCTGTTCCCCAGGTCAGTGTCAGAGGGGCCACCTCTGAGCCTCTGGGAAACCATCTCTGGCTGTGTTCCCCAGGTCAGTGTCAGAGGGGCCACCTCTGAGCCTCTGGGAAACCTGAGCAACTGGCTTGTACTGGTACGCCCACAGGCACGGGGACATTGTCATGCTGAAACATGAAAGTGCCTTCCAAAAACTGTTGCCACAAAGTTGGGAAGCACAGAATGGTCTAGAATGTCATTGTTTGCTGTAGCGCTACGATTTCCCTTCACTGGAACTAAGCGGCCTAGCCCGAACCATGAAAAACAGCCCCAGACCATTATTCCTCCTCCACCAAACTTTACAGTTGGCACTATGCATTCAGGCAGGTAGTGTTCTCCTGGCATCCGCCAAACCAAGATTCGTTCGTCCATTGGACTGCCAGATGGGGAATCGTGATTCATCACTCCAGAGAACGCGTTTCCACTGCTCCAGAGTCCAATGGCAGCGAGCTTTACACCACGGCAGCCGACGGTTGGCATTGCGCATGCTGATCTTAGGCTTGTGTGGCCTACCACTTCGCGGCTGAGCCGTTGTTGCTCCTAGACATTTCCACTTCACAATAACAGCACTTACAGTTGACCGGGACAGCTCTAGCAGGACAGAACTTTGACGAACTGACTTGTTGGAAAGGTGGCATCCTATGACGGTGCCATGTTGAAAGTTACTGAGCTCTTCAGTAAGGCCATTCTACTGCCAATGTTTGTCTATGGAGATTGCATGGCGGTGTGCTCGACTTTATACACCTGTCAGCAACGGGTGTGGCTGAAATAGCCGAATCCACTCATTTGAAGGGGTGTCCACATACTTTTGTATATATAGTGTATAGATAGTCCGACCTCCACTCTGCTATGCATTCACGGTGTGGCTGAAATAACCGAATCCACTAATTTGAAGGGGTGTCCACATACTTTTGCATAAGTAGTGTATAGATAGTCCGACCACCACTCATATACTTGCAGACTTGCTTTGTTTAAATGTAGTGTTGTCTTACCTTGTCGGTCCAGTATGATAAGCCTCATTTAGTTGTGTTTTTCAGAGAGTGCCACGAATGATAAAGTTAGCTCTAAGGCCCCTTTCTGACCGCAGTGTGTCATGGAAGCTCTGGTCAAAAGTAGTGTACTATATAGGCCAGGGAATAGGGTACCATTTGGGACACAGTCAGTCCAGGCAGCAGCTGCAGCAGTCTCCTACGGTCACTAGTCTCCTTTATGTTAACTATTATGGGCCAGGTCATGTGGAGGTCTGGAAAATGGCCCCTCTCCTCTGTCCTAATGGGCTGTAGGATTACAGTCAAGCCACGGTGAGTCAGACCCCCCCGGACCGGAACCCCCCGTCGGAAAAACCTCACCGCCACTCTCCCCAATGTGGGAAGTGGCCTCTTCTCTGAGAATATCACCCTCCCAGACAGGTATTCCTGGAAGTAAAAGAAAAACAGGTCCCGTTCATTCGTAGTTTTTATCAGCTGCTCTTCTGGGAAAACAGAGCTGGGTTTGCATCAGCACGTTGACTATGCCAGACCTCCCTGTGGATATTGTACAGTGTAGTTACTGTCCATTTAGAGGTTCTATCTGTGCTATGTCATCCTCCACTCGTTTTTTTATCTGTGCTATGTCATCCTCCACTCGTTTTTTTATCTGTGCTATGTCATCCTCCACTCGTTTTTTCCGTTCGTTGTAGTTTTTTTTTACCTGTGTGGTTTCGCTCCACGGGAACACATGTACGACCCCGGGGGTATTTCCTGTTTGCACACGTCTGTTGTTGGAAGGCATCAGCGGAGCCCATGAGGCTGCCCCTTTTCTCTCTCAGTCTCCTCATTCCTCATCGCTGCTCACAGCACTGTCAGTCCCCCTCTATCCTCACCGACGCTCATCATACCCATACCTGCCTATTTATGAACTCATCGCCTCTCAACACACGCAAGGTGGGTGAATTAATGGATGAATGACTCTTTGTTAATTCCCTATCTGTAGCCCTTTCCTGCAGTCAATGACCAAAAGCGCCTTCTTTGGCATCATGAGTGGAATGCTATAAATATTTTTAATAATTTCATAATTAATAACGTTTTTGGTTTTTTTATGGTGAAAATCCAGTGTTTTTATGTCAAACAGTTTTGTTATATTTCAGTGTTCTATGATGTATATAAAGTGTAATATTGGGACGCAAACTCATAATGTAATACATTTCAACTCTTTATCTGACATGGTACAGGTGTCATATTTTTTGTAAGCCCAGAATCATGTGTGTGAGGTGTATACGTTTCTTTCAAAGTAGATTTGTTTAAGACTACCAAGAAACACTCTGTGTGACCCTGATTTAGCTCACTGCAGTAAAATGTTAAAGGCATTGTCCTCTGTTGTGCGCACTCTCTTCCCTGACTCTGACTTCCTCACAGTAGAGTGATCCGAAAAGGGGACCAGGAGTTCACCTCACAAATCATCCACTCTTTTAATTTTTTTGCCGGGGAGAAGCCTTATCCAGCAGCTTTGTGTGCCGAGCCTCATGCCTGCGGTTCGAGGAAATACTGTCTGGTTGCAGTTCCCCCATCAATTATGCCGTTGTAAATCTCATCAGCGCTAAAGTATGTATCAACCACTGTGTCCTGGAACAGAGGGCCCGGACGAGTTTTCATTTTTTTGGGGGGAGATGGTTCATTATTATGTTTTAGACCTGAGGAAGGCCAAGGTTGCATCCTAAATGGCACCCTATTCCCTATATAGTGCACTACCCTATGGGCCCTGGTCAAAAGTAGTGCACTATGTAGGGAATAGGGTGCCTTTTGGGACGCTCCTCAAACCTGTCATTGTCGCAGTAAATGCATGGAATTAGACCCACTCAACCGTACCATTAGTTGCGGATGCTACGGGCCTGCCTTCTACGGTAGGATGTAAACACTTTTATTGGCAGCCAGGTGACTAATAAAGATGATTGCCGGTGTTGTGTGTGATTTGTTTGTGTTTTTTTACCAGAGTGGTGATTCATCCAAGTTTGCCTGAGGTGGCTTCTGTCATAAATGATAAAGTTACGGTCTGACTTTTGTGAGTTGTACTGGTGTGTGTGTGTGTGTGTGTGTAGACAAGAGAGCACAATGCTCCATTGTCTACTGATTCTCATCAGGTTAACATTGGATTTCACTCTGCTTTGCTAAACCCTGATTTGAAGTGATGAGATAACACGACCGTCAATAAATCTCTCCAGGTGGAATGTATGAGCTCCGTCTGAATAGTAAACGAATGCCATGGAAATGACGAGGCCCGGCCTATTAAACGCTTATTTGTGTTGATTAAATCGAATTAGTAATTTGTTTAGCATTCTCTGCCGTAGTAGTTAATTAATTTAATCTGAATTAATGAAGAGGGGGTGGGGGGTGGGGGGGAGAAAACCTTGTGTATTGACTTTGATGGGCTGATCTAAGATCAGATCTAGCGAGCTGTGCCATAATAAAGTGGATGAGAGATAAACCCCTACCTTGTTTACAATTCAGGATGAAAGCACATCTCATTCATTTCAGCTATGGGTCAACGCATTTCCATCAGATTAACGGGGCAGAACACATGCAGATTGCTTAAGGAGCGGTGATCCATGTCCACATGTTCTTTGACTCCCGGGAATCCCTTGGGAATGCATAGTCTCTCTGTTGTATTGTTGCCAGCCTCGCCGTGTGGAATCAGTTATACACAATGCATGCCCATAGGGTATCAGTTATACACACTACATGCCCATAGGGTTTTGTGGCGGTTCCCCCCCGAAAAGCATTTATTTTTTATTGTAATCTGGATTATTCCATTTTTTTATGTTAAATTTTTTTGTCATTTAGCAAACACTCTTATCCAGAGCGACTTACAAGAGCAATTAGGTTTAAGTGCCTTGCTCAAGTGCAAATCGGTATATTTTTCACCTACTCTGTCTGGGAATTCAAACCAGTATTAGTAATATATATTATGGCCTCGTTATTACAGCTGTATTAGTAATATATATTATGGCCTCGTTATTACAGCTGTATTAGTAATATATATTATGGCCTCGTTATTACAGCTGTATTAGTAATATACATTATTGCCTTGTTATTACAGCTTAGTCAAGAATCAGAACTCGCTCTCTGAGTCAGACTTGTTCTTTGTAGTTGTGTGAGGAGGAGCAAACTTTCAAGGTATACATCTATCCATCAAACTGTTATATTTTCCCATTTTCCCTTCTTGTAGCTTCGGGATTGACCATTAATTCTGTTTTGATACTTTCTTCTCACCTGCCTCAAGTTAATTTAGTGGCTGTTCCTCTCCACCAAACAAATATTCCCCCTCTCCGCGTCTCTCCTCTCCTAACCTCCCAGAGGCCCTGAGCACTGGAAGGCAGCAGTGTGGAACCTCATGTCACCACAGCAAAGCCCCTAAACCCGGTAATCCATACATGTTGACATTGTAGCTCAGTGCGTGTCCGTGCATGCCTTCATGATGTGTGCTCTTATGTCATGATGCCCACAATCTCCCCTGTTTTACACTGTGGTGGTCTGGTCTGTTATGACATGATGCCCACAATCTCCCCTGTTTTACACTGTGGTGGTCTGGTCTGTTATGTCATGATGCCCACAATCTCCCCTGTTTTACACTGTGGTGGTCTGGTCTGTTATGTCATGATGCCCACAATCTCCCCTGTTTTACACTGTGGTGGTCTGGTCTGTTATGTCATGATGCCCACAATCTCCCCTGTTTTACACTGTGGTGGTCTGGTCTGTTATGTCATGATGCCCACAATCTCCCCTGTTTTACACTGTGGTGGTCTAGTCTGTTTTGACCACAAGAGGGAGGTGTGGACACTGGACAGAGGCATGGTCAGATCAAAGAGAATGATGTGCGCTTGATCACAGACTCTGCCACTGCCGTGTGCTTCAATTAGGGATGCGAGGCTATGGAATGCTAAGCAGCCATTGTGTGGCTCAGTCAGTGGCTGCGGTAGGGAGGGTGTCAGGCGCTGGGGAAAGTGACCATGTGGCCGTGTGTACGGTGCACATTTCTGGACATCAGGAGGGTGAAGAAATTTGTCTTGGCCCCTAAGACCCTCACAAACTTCTACAGATGCACCATTGAGAGCGTCCTGTCAGGCTATATCACTGCCTGGTACGGCAAATGCACAGTCCGCAACCGCAGGGCTTTACAGAGGGTGGTGCGGTCAGACCAACGCATCACCGGGGGATTACTGCCTGCCATCCAGGCCATCTACAGCACCCGGTGTCACAGGATGGCCAAGAAGATCATCAAGGACCTCAGCCACCCGAGCCACGGCCTGTTCACCCCACTGCCATTAATGGGGATTTTTCAGTAGACTATAAATTAAACACAATGTTCTACATCACCATCTAGAAGGTGGAGACAGTACAGGTGCATCAAAGCTGGGACAGAGAGACTAAAGAACAGCTTCTATCTCCAGGCCATCAGACTGTTAAACACCACCCGGTACTCAAACCTGCTGCACTATGGACATAATCATTGAACACTGGTCACTTTAATTTACATTTACATTTTAGTCATTTAGCAGACGCTCTTATCCAGAGCGACTTACAGTTAGTGAGTGCATACATTTTCATACTGGCCCCCCGTGGGAAACGAACCCACAACCCTGGCGTTGCAAGCGCCATGCTCTACCAACTGAGCTATACGGGGCCCATTTAATAATGTTTACATACTGTTTTACCCACTTCATGTACACACCTTTTCTATTCATATACTGTCCATATATACCACCCAGCCCAGGGTCAATAATACTACTGTTCTGAACTATACCACCCAGTCTTTGGGTCTGTAATGCTGTTCTGAACTATACCACCCAGCAGCCATTGGGTCTATAATGTATATGTTCTGAACTACAGCACCCAGCAGCCATTGGGTCTATAATGTAACTGTTCTGAACTATACCACCCAGCAGCCATTGGGTCTATAATGTAACTGTTCTGAACTATAGCACCCAGCAGCCATTGGGTCTATAATGTAACTGTTCTGAACTATACCACCCAGCAGCCATTGGGTCTATAATGTAACTGTTCTGAACTATACCACCCAGCAGCCATTGGGTCTATAATGTAACTGTTCTGAACTATACCACCCAGCAGCCATTGGGTCTATAATGTAACTGTTCTGAACTATAGCACCCAGCAGCCATTGGGTCTATAATGTAACTGTTCTGAACTATACTGTCCAGATTTTGGTGCTTTACTATTGTCCTCACAAACCCCAAGATCTTACAGCTTGTAATTTGTCTGTCTGGCTCGGGGAGTGAAGTTTGCCAGCCTTGTCTTGGTTGGTTACACTGGAAGGGAAAGTGGCGCACAGGATACAATGGTCTATCTGGCCTATGAATAGGAAGATGGTTTGTGTCTGCTGTTCTCACGGGGTTACACTTAACACACATGGTTTGGTGTTCTCTGTTGACTCTCCTTTGGGAGATTGGTGTTCTGACGGGCCGCTGGCCCTCTGTGGGCTCTCCTTTGGGAGATTGGTGTTCTGACGGGCCGCTGGCCCTCTGTTGCCTCTCCTTTGGGAGATTGGTGTTCTGACGGGCCGCTGGCCCTCTGTTGCCTCTCCTTTGGGAGATTGGTGTTCTGACGGGCCGCTGGCCCTCTGTGGGCTCTCCTTTGGGAGATTGGTGTTCTGACGGGCCGCTGGCCCTCTGTTGCCTCTCCTTTGGGAGATTGGTGTTCTGACGGGCCGCTGGCCCTCTGTGGGCTCTCATTTGGGAGATTGGTGTTCTGACGGGCCGCTGGCCCTCTGTTGCCTCTCCTTTGGGAGATTGGTGTTCTGACGGGCCGCTGGCCCTCTGTGGGCTCTCTTTTGGGATATTGGTGTTCTGACGGGCCACTGGCCCTCTGTGGGCTCTCTTTTGGGATATTTATTTGGAGAAGAAGATTGGAGCATGTGATTGCTGAAGTGGTTTTGGCAAGGTGCTCGGATGTCTTCATCTCTACGGAGGAGGACTTGAGAGGGATTGTATCTTTGTGAATGAAACGGCCCAGATGTACCACACTAAGCTGCTTCAGAAGGCATCTCCAGGGGAAAAACAATGGGGACACTATGACACTACGTCTGTAGGATTCTGAGAGATAACTAAACAATGGGGACACTATGACACTACGTCTGTAGGATTCTGAGAGATAACTAAAGAATGGGGACACTATGACACTACGTCTGTAGGATTCTGAGAGACAACTAAACAATGGGGACACTATGACACTACGTCTGTAGGATTCTGAGAGATAACTAAACAATGGGGACACTATGACACTACGTCTGTAGGATTCTGAGAGATAACTAAACAATGGGGACACTATGACACTACGTCTGTAGGATTCTGAGAGATAACTAAAGAATGGGGACACTATGACACGTCTGTAGGATTCTGAGAGATAACTAAAGAATGGGGACACTATGACACTATGTCTGTAGGATTCTGAGAGATAAGTAAACAATGGGGACAGTATAACACTAAGTCTGTAGGATTCTGAGAGATAACTAAAGAATGGGGACACTATGACACTACGTCTGTAGGATTCAGAGAGATATCTAAAGAATGGGGACACTATGACACTATGTCTGTAGGATTCTGAGAGATATCTAAACAATGGGGACACTATGACACTACGTCTGTAGGATTCAGAGAGAAAACTAAACAGGCTACCCCCCTATAATGAAAACCACATTGTGGGGGCGAAACATCACTCATCACCACTCTCTGTAGCGTGACTGGGTCTATGATCTGTATAGGAGGGGTGCGTCCCAAATGGGACCCTATGCCCTATTTAGAGCACTACTTTTGACCAGAGCTCTATGGGCCCTGGTCAAAAGTAGTGCACTGTATAAGGGTGCCATTTGGGAAACAACCCGAGCCTATGATCTGTGTAGACCTCTCTTTTACTCCAGATAGGTGCTATTTAACTCTGTTAATGCTCTGGGATGAATGGGCATGTGGTCCGCCTGACATCACCCTGTTACGTAACAGCAGGTGGCCTGCTGTGTGTGTGTGTGTGTGTGTGTGTGTGTGTGTGTGTGTGTGTGTGTGTGTGTGTGTGTGTGTGTGTGTGTGTGCCTGCATATCTGTGCGTGTCAGTACATGCATGGGTGCGTTTGTGTGAGTATTAGCGACTGCGCTTGCACAGACGTTTCTTGGTGTTTTACTCAGTCTTCCTCCCATTATTACTCAGGCAGCATGAGCCTACCTGGCGGACTACCTGGCTGGCTACCTGGATACCTGGCTGGCTACCTGGCTGACTACCTGGCTGGCTACCTGGATACCTGGCTGGCTACCTGGCTGACTACCTGGCTGACTAGCTGGCTGACTCACTGCATGCTCGTCTCATATCACTAGGTCTGAATGTTAAACAGCAGGTTGTAGGTTTTTATAAGTCTGTGTACCTCTGTGGATGCAGCTGTTGGTATACCCCAGAACCCTCTCCCCCTTAGCTATCCCCAGCAGCATGAAACCCAACCCCTCTTTCCCTGGCCAGGAAGGTCAGGGTTTGGGCAGAGGATAAATGTGAAGAAGGGGATAATTGATTCAGTGGCTTTGTTTTAACTGAGCCGCCAAAAGGCAGTATAATATGATTACATGATTGAATACAATTTGGACACGTTCATGTCTATGGTCACAAGGCATCTTTTCCTACTTTGTGATTAATGTGTGCTAGTTTCAATTTGTTTGTTCTGTCGCTCCTTACGAACTCCCTGACAAGACATCTTTTAATTCTGTTTATTTAAGCATTTGCTCATCTTTCCCTATCCCCTTAAATCCACAGTAGCGAAAGCATTATATCAATCGATTGCGAGTGACATCACCGAGTCCATGTATTGAATCGTCAGGGGAAATGACATCATAAGATACACATGTGTTCGGTGTCCTCAAGCCAACCATGAAGCCTGTGAAAGAGATCCATTCTCAACTCGTCATGACTGCAAATGAATCCCCCATGTTGGCTTCGATGCTTCGTCCAACAAAAGGGCCACATATTGTCTACATGCGTGTGAGGCCGCATAATCCTAAATTGAACACACTCCGATTTGTATGACAAAGAGGCAGTATTAGGGGGCAGCTTTAAAAAACAACAACACTTGGACTAGTATTCTACTGGCTTTTGGCTTTTAACGGTTGTAATACGTGGGACGTAAGAGACTAGAAGATAATGTGTGACTGACATAACCTTCATGGTCTGCGTCCCAAACGGCACCCTATTCCCTTTATAGTGCACTACGTTTGACCAGGGCTCATAGGATATTTATTGTGCACTATTTAGGGAATAGAGTGCCATTTGGGACGCATCCCATGTTTTCCTTCCTAACCCCATCCCTCCCATTCGCTGGTGATCTCTTAAGTGGCTTTAATTCTTTAAGTGTGCAATTACCCCAAAAAGGGTTTCACTGCCAACCCCGGGCTAAGTAATGGATGTAATGATAAGGTAGACAGAGGATGTTTAGTCTGTTTGTACAGCCATACTATTGCCATAATTACCCAGCGGAATCAGTGTTGTGCAACCGTGTTGCTAACCGGGGCACGTCTGCGGTTGACAAATAGAATGGCGACGCTCCTAAGTTTCCCTTAGGTACAGATCTAGGATCAGCTTCCCCTCCCCCAATTATTACCTTGACCATTAGTGGGCATATGCAAAACTGACCCAAGTTCAGCGTCTACGGGCAACTTCCGCCTACTCCAAACAGAACAAGGAGATACATATTCACCGGGAACCTGAATTGAAGAGAAACATTTTCTTTTATTGATTTATTTAACCTTCATTTAACCAGGCGAGTCAGTTATTTTTTAATTTTAATTACAATGACGGCCTGACAAGTCTAATTTGCACTAAATCAAGAAATACTTGACAGATGGACTACATCATGGATGTAATGGTTTAGGCTTATGAAAAATCACTTCACACGTCATTCTAAATTTCTAGAACAGTACTAAATAAATACTACAGTGCTGAATACTATAGTATAATACTATAGTGTGTATATTCTCAGAATTGAAATGAAATGTGTTTGAACCCACGAGACACTAGAGAGCTGTTTATATCTCTGTCTCTCATATTTAAGAGGTTAATCTCTGTCACATCCCCATGTCCCCTGACTGCCCAGTGCTAATGCTGTTGTTGTGTGATTTCCAGGGTCTGTTAATGGAGGTGGTTTACCTGTCTTTGCCTCTGCCTCTGCTGCACCTGGGGTTGTGTTAGTCGCTTCTGTTCTGGTTCAGAACAGGCAAAGAGCCCTGACTCAGTGGGTCTGTCTCCCCAATGCCCAAGGCTTCCAACACAGTCTCTCTCATATCCAACCATACTGCAGCTGTTCAAAAAGACCAGAGGATGGGCTTTGTCCCTGTCACGCTCGTTGATGAACGGGTCAGACCAAGGCGCAGCGTGATATGCAAACATGTTTATTTACACGAATAAACACACGACAAAACAATAAACTAACGACACGTGAAGTCCCAAGGTAACACAACAAACGTTATACAGAACAAGATCCCACAACCCACTAGTGCCAATAGGCTGCCTAAGTATGGTCCCCAATCAGAGACAACGAGCGACAGCTGCCTCTGATTGGGAACCACACCGGCCAACATAGATCTAGACATACTAGACTTATAACATAGACCTACACCATATAGAAAATACACACCCTGACTCAACAAATAAGAGTCCCCAGAGTCAGGGCGTGACAGTCCCAAATAGCACCCTATATAGTACACTATTTTGACCGGGACCCATAGAGCTCTGGTCAAAAGTAGTGCACTATGTAAGAGGGTGAGGTGTCGTTTGGGACGTAGCCACAGTGCTAGCTCGAAGGCTGATTCTGTCTTACCAGAGTAGAAGCTGGTACGGCACCGTCACAGTATCAGACTCGATTCTGTGTTGTTGTTTAGGTCACTGCAGCCTGCTGAACACTCCAGCAGTGCGGAGTGGTGGGTCTGACCATGACTATTCTGGAGAGACTCCTGTTGATGTTTTTATGGATGTTCCTTAAGACCGGAGCTTGGCCCGTCCAAACAACAGATTCATTCAAAGGAGCCAGTGACAGAGAGAGCAATAACAGCAAACCTCTCAGCCCCATAGGGCCGGACGTAAAGAATGTCTCCCAAATGCCAGCCTATTCCCTACATAGTGGACTACTTCTGGTGACGGACCCTGTTCAAAAGTATACTATTGATGGAATAGGGTGCCATTTGGGACGCAGAGAGAGTGCTGATTGAGTAGGAAGCTGACCACACACAGATCTGATAAAAAAAGGCTTCAATGTAAACTTGTTTTGGTAGCGCCGGGCTTGGCACTCAGTTCCAGTTCCTCTCCAGGTGTTGAGTGGGAACAGTGGCCAAGTGAGACTGTAAACATTAGTCTTCCGGATGCGTTTTCCACAGTCTTTTTTGTTGGGTATGTTTGTGTGTTCGGTAGAACCAGATGGCCCATTTGGAAGGAACCTCTGAGTTACCCAACCACCCACCTACCTCTTCATCCCCCCGGCCCCCTTCCTCCATTAAACATGGTCATTAGAGTAACAAGGGATGGTAGATGTTGACTCATCCGTCTTGGCCTGAAAGCACCGACCAAGGTTCTTACTGTAAGTCACCAGAGAGAGAGTGAGAGAGATGGAGGGAGAGGGAGATAGACATGGAGAGGGAGTCATCACAGAGACGGAGGGAGAGAGAATGATGGAGGGAGAGAGAGAGAGTGAGGGAGAGAGCGAGAGAAGGGGAGGGAGGGAGGGAGATAGAGAGAGCAAGACAGTGGGCGAAAAATAATCCACAGAGGAAGAGATAGAAACAGAGAGATGTAGAGGCGTGACGGCCCTTTAGCACCTAGGGAGTGATGAATGTCTCCATCCCAGTGAAGAGTCAGCCCTGTGTTCTCTGTTTGACTCTGAACTGGAGTGATGAATGGCTCCATCCCAGTGAAGAGTCAGCCCTGTGTTCTCTGTTTGACTATGATCTGGAGTGATGAATGGCTCCATCCCAGTGAGGAGTCAGCCCTGTGTTCTCTGTTTGACTCTGAACTGGTGCATTTCTGTGGTCAGGCAGCGGAAATGTCGAAAATGTCACCCTGCACGTTCCAAGATGGTGGTCTTGGCCCCAAGATGGTGGTCTTGGCATCTCTTCTAGAGGGCTCAGCTCCCCCAGCTCAGGTGGTCCATAAATAATGGATCCAAGAGAAATGGCTGTATGTCTGCGTCCCAAATGGCACCCTATTCGCTATATAGTGCACTGCTTTTGACCAGAGCCCATATATAAGGAATAGGGTGCCATTTGGGACGCACTGTTTTTGTCTTTTGAAATGACCATCCAGGAGTATTAATATTTGCCTTGGGCCCAGCAGGCGGTTTATTGAATTATTCAGCCTCCGCTGGGTTTGAAACATGGAGTCATTAGCGAGAGACAAATCAGGTATAGTCTGGCTCTACAATGGCCTTTCTCTTTAGCAGAGGACCGGGGCTGGCTGGCTGTGGTTAGACATTTCATCTTTCAGTTGATCGCAGATCAAACTCCTGTTCTTATCTGGAACAAAGGCTGCGTCCAGATTCTTCACCCTTCTCCCAAAGTGTGCACCCTGTCAAGCCAATGCCAACACCAATTCAATGTTTTTAAATCCATGACAGGGAGACAAGTGCAGACTTTGGGAGAAGGATGGAGAATTGGGATGCAGATCAAAGCTTTGTGGTGTGATTTCCATTTGTGACTATCAATAAGACCATGGAATGAATGAATGCATGCTCGTGTGAAGTAGACTGTGACAGCCATTGAGAGTTATTATTGGGCAATTCCACGCTAACAGAGTGATCCTGAGACTCAGATGTATTACTTTAAAATGTATGTCCAAGTAAAAAACAATGATTGGCAAGTTGAACAAACCTGACATCTCTATACACAAGGACTACTTTTAACAATTTCCACTGAACATTTCACAAGAACACATTTTCTTGAAGAACAGTGCAGATGCAAAGTTTGGTAACAGAATGACGGCACAAACAGAACAATCCGTCATTCTGTTACCAAACTTTTCAAAAAGACCTAATGCTATCACGGAGGCCTGCTGGCTCCTTTGTCTGCTGTCACTGTCTGCCCAAAATCTCTGAGCAGTAAAGGGGGGCGGAGGATCAATTAAATAAATAACTAGTAGATTATAGAGTTGTCATCATTATAACAGACGGAATTATGCCTCTCTGTTCAGATAATGATAATAATCCATAATCCTTCCCCTCCTATCCTGAGGACACACACACACACTGTAGCAAACCGGAAAACAGTTTGCAATGAAAACAGGAGTTTCTATTGGACACATTCGGGTAGGTCCCACCCCGTTTCATCCTGTTTGCTTCCATTTGGTTCCTAGTGCATACACCCCTGGACAATAGCTGTCACCTCTGCCATCTGCCGAGTGATAAAGTGGAGAAAGAAGACTCCAGGAAGTAGTGAGAAGTGGGCGTCCATAAAGCTGTCCATCATTCTTTCTGTCTGTCTTCACATTTTTCCCATTTATTAGCCCATTCCTTTGTCTCACATGTGATGTGAATCCATTTCACAGAGCTGTAAAACACACACACTGAAACACACACACAAATGTGCATACACCCACACATGCGCACGCACGCACATACACACACACTGAAACACACACACACACAGATGTGCATACACACACACTAAAACACACACAAACGCGAACACAGATGGAGGAACTCTTGAGTGAGTGAGTGAACAGTGTCTAAGAGACAGACTCTGGCTTTGGCGCACAGCGGACGATATGATGGTGTGTCGTGGCCAGGCTACAAACATCTGCGAGTCGGGTATCTGCCTGGAAGTTTGAATGCTGCCTGTTATGTCCTGAGAGACCAGACTTTTCTTTTATGTCTCAGTAAGCCCAATCCTCTGGCATGACGTTATCGTTAGGCCACAGAGCCCCTGTGCCAGGAAGAGAGTAAGCACTGTAGCCTAGTGTAGCCTAGCGTAGCATATTCTAGTATTAGCGTAGAATATCCTAGCGGTAGCGTAGCATATCCTAGCGTTAGCGTATCGTATCCTAGCATTAGCGTAGCAAATCCTAGCGTTAGTGCGTGGTCCAGGAGGGATTGGGCTGTGTTATCCTTTTAAAGGATGGATGGGGGGATCAGGGGAACTCTGGGCAGGGAATTGAATTGCTGCAGACCTGTTGTTCCCCTTAATGCAGCGTGCAGTGGAAGCAAGCCGCCGCCGGGCTCAGCAGTGCTTTCATCCAGGCTTTCAGCCGGGCCTGTGACAGCGCCTTGCCAAGGCCAAAGCTGTGGGTTTTCTTGGGCACAGTGTGTATTATGGAATGCTTTAGTATACATTCCTTATATTTATTCAACCTTAATACAGGAGGTCAATTAAGAACAGATTATTTTTTGCAATGACATCCTGCACCTATAAAGGGAAATCTTATTTCTTATTAGCAGAGAGAGAGAGAGAGAGAACAAATGACATAATATATTATCCTAAACAGGGCTTCATCATGTTTATAGGGATGTATTCTCCTGAACAGGGCTTCATCAGGTTTATAGGGATGTATTCTCCTGAACAGGGCTTCATCAGGTTGATGGGGATGTATTATCCTGAACAGGGCTTCATCAGGTTTATAGGGATGTATTCTCCTGAACAGGGCTTCATCAGGTTTATAGGGATGTATTCTCCTGAACAGGGCTTCATCAAGTTTATAGGGATGTATTCTCCTGAACAGGGCTTCATCAGGTTGATGGGGATGTATTATCCTGAACAGGGCTTCATCAGGTTTATAGGGATGTATTCTCCTGAACAGGGCTTCATCAAGTTGATAGGAATGTATTCTCCTGAACAGGGGTTCATCAAGTTTATAGGGATGTATTCTCCTGAACAGGGCTTCATCAGGTTGATAGGGATGTATTCTCCTGAACAGGGCTTCATCAGGTTGATAGGGATGTATTCACCTGAACAGGTCTTCATCAGGTTGATAGGATTGTATTCACCTGAACAGGGCTTCATCAGGTTGATAGGGATGTATTCACCTGAACAGGTCTTCATCAGGTTGATAGGATTGTATTCACCTGAACAGGGCTTCATCAGGTTGATAGGGATGTATTCACCTGAACAGGGCTTCATCATGTTTATTACATTTGACATTTTAGTCATTTAGCAGACGCTCTTATCCAGAGCGACTTACAGGAGCAATTAGGGTTAAGTGCCTTGCTCAAGGGCACATCGACAGATTTTTCACCTAGTCGGCTCGGGGATTAGAACCAGCGACCTTTCGGTTACTGGCACAACGCTCTTAACCACTAAGCTACCTGCCGCCCATATAGGGATGTATTCTCCTGAACAGGGCTTCATCAGGTTGATAGGGATGTATTCACCTGAACAGGGCTTCATCAGGTTGATAGATAGGAATGTCTTTTTCTAGACGTGACCCTGAGGTTAGTGCAAATGGAGGTTTAATGGCATCCTTGTCAGCAGCCCTAAAATATCATGTTCGGATGATTCGGAGGCCACAGATGGCAGGATACACACATGCTCCCATTTGATATATGTCGAAACACTGGATTGGCTCATCAACATCTGGATGAGATGTCTTCTCCAAAACCCCAAGAGTTGTGAGGTATTTTCCTCCCTTACGGGACTGATATAATGATAGTATAGATTTCCCTCCTTTGGAAGATCCTGGATAAATATTCCGGACGATTAGGCGATGTGGTGTCCTCTCAATACCTTGGAGAACATGAACATACATTTCCAGCCAATCCCAGATCTGTGTAGCCAACAGATTTTGTTTACCCAGAATTTTTTACCCTATCCCTGACTGCGGTCTTTTTATGGTTTCTATAAAAGGTCAGAGTTTTCTTTGAGGCTGTCTTGCCGCTCTTGCCAAATCCACAACAGATGCACCACTTCGCCATGCCACTTTTGTTCCTCATTACGGATTGGCAGCTGTCCGTCTGCGTCGCCAAAACGTTTGGGAGGGGGCAACAGAAATCATACTGACCGGCCCAGAGACATTGGCTTGCTTTAGACTGATTTAGTTGGATGGACTTCAATACTTCTATATACTTCATGATTTGATATCAAGTCAATGGTCAGTCAGTGTTTTGGATGAAAGTGTGTCAGGACAGTGAAAGTTCACTGGATTCGGTTCCTTGGCGTTTGCTGCACTGACTTGGTATTTTAGCATATTCCGCCTCCTTCTTTTCTCTGGCGTTGGGTAGTCTTTCCCAAAACTTTGAAGCCCATCAAACTGAGGGCTAAAAGGAGACGGTGTGGTTTTGGGCCCAGGGTTGTAACCTCCTGCTGATCTGTGTCACCCGACCCACTTTAAAACTCATTCGCTTTGTGGCCATCTGGCTGAGTTACCTCTGGGAAAATGCACAAATACACTGTGTGTGTGTGTGTATTTCTGTGAGTGTGGGTATGCGTGCTATTGAAAAGCCCTTGATCCGACACAGAAACACAGAGAGGTTTGTCACCACAAAGCACCTGCCAAGGGAACCAAAAATAAGAAATTGTGGGAGGTGAAATGTCGTGCCGATTTAAATTAATTGTCAGAAAAAGACATGATTGATTTTATTGTAATGTAACATTATGTCACAGATATTTGGCTTTTCCTCTTGGCGTTGCTCTTTGGAGAAAGACCAGTCAAGTGTGAACATAGAGGGCCTCCGTGGATTTGACGACTGCCTTGGAGAAAAGCTTGAGTCTAACTCGGACAAGCACCCTTCATTTAGAAGAGATGTTAGAGGGCTAAGGTCCTTTGTTTTGACCCAAGAAAAGCTTTTGTTGAAGTTCAGCTGAGAATGAACTATTGGACTGGACTGAATCATATCTAACTTGGCATTTGCACAATCACTGCTCCCTGAAACCCATTGTGTGCATTCAGTTTCACTATTTACAGCTACAACTTTGCCAATGTCAGTATGTTGCTTTATGACTGGATTTCTCAAAATGGAATGACAATGACACCATACATATGACAATATAAGAATGAGAAAGCAGCTGTTTGACTAAGCTTTTAGACAGATATAGGGCTCCATTTTCGGCTGCCGTTAAGGCAGCGCTAGTGTCAAACGCACGTTAGTTTGCAATTTCGTCATGTAAAAACTGCCGCACTGGCATTTTCCAGCCCTTACGCTAGGTTTGGCAATTGACCTGTCTTATATCAGCTCGCTTGCATTCAGATGGGCGGGGTGGAAATATTTGAGGTGTGTCCTTAAAAACATGATGTAATTTCAGGCAGCGCTGATAAGGATATTTAAGACCAACCAAAAGTTGGTTTTAGTGGTTGGTTATGAAAGCGGAAACGCAGCCTATCCTGCCGTGACGCACAATGTCCATATGCACATGGAACAAGAGTTATCTGCAGGGTTAGCTCCAGGTAAATATTGCACTCCTTTAGCCATTACTGGACCTGTGTCCAGAAACAAGCTACAAATAGACAGTACCAAAACAAATGATCTAATGCTTCTGTCTCTTCGCAGCAAAATCGAATGTGCCAGTATTTAGAAACAGAAAAAAACGAATGTTTTTGTTTTATTTGATTAAAAACCAAGCATAGCCTCCCCTCCTCTCAATGAAGGCTTTTTTCTCATCTGCCCAATGCAATCGCAAAGTATTCAAGACTGTCGATAAAGGGTTTGGCTCCTGAGACCGCTTGGAAAGAAATCTTAATCACCAAAACTTTATTCAAATATCAAGTTTGAGAGGAACAAAACTGTGACCTGACACCCCCTTTTTAATCTATGCATTGTAGGCAGGCCCACATTATTCTAGCCATGCCATGCAGGCCGCTTTTTGGATGTGCGTAAAACCCTCCATAGTGTGCGTTGTTTTAATATTATATAAGAAATTATTTTTAAATGGCTGTAAAATACACAAACTGAAGCAACCACATATTTCGCCATGAAGCACATTCTGATTGGCCAGTGAGGTTGCCAAGCCTCGACACACCCACAACTTGATAATTCATCAAAAACCAGCCCTTTTGCGCCAAAGCCAGCAAGTGCGCCAATAATTGTGATTAGTGAAAATAGCTAAAGATTTTTCTAACACACACCTGAACCTATAGCGCTTAGATTGACCATTGCGTTAGGTTTGTTCAAATAGAGCCCTTAATGTTGTAGTTTTGATCAGATATCAGGGTTTGATTTCTATTTCCACTGTGAAAATTCCTACAGAGGTGTGTGTGTGTGTGTGTGTGTGTGTGTGTGTGTGTGTGTGTGTGTGTGTGTCTGTGTGTGTGCGTGTGTGTGTGTGTGTGTGTCTGGTTTTCCTCCTCCACCTCTCTAACCTTTCACATCTCCTGCCAGGCAGCACACACCCAGATGAGAGATGGCTCTTTGATGAGCTGACCTGATAACACCTGCCCTCCTCCTGCTCTGCCCCGCGCCCCGACTCACTGCTGGGTGAAATATCACCGCCTGCCTCCCCCGCTGCCATGCCAACAGCTCTATTTTTACCCACAACTCCCAGGGTTTTTTTTACACGTGAAAGGGCTTGTTTATTACGCCTATGTATTTTGGGCTGAAACTTTCCAGCTCCCCAGCAAAATGGGAGGGGATTATTTACGCTAGGAACAGAGGGAGTTCTACAAAAGCTAATTTGAGAGTCAGCTCTGTTTACTGCTGCTGTTACAGGAGAAACAGAGACAAAAAAAAACTGTGTGAAAAAAATAGTGATGGGAAGATTGGAGGTTATTGACATATTGAGTGAATAATATTACTCCAGTGAGTTGTTTATTGGGGATGGTCTTTCGCCATCTAATTGCAGATCCTATTACACAGCCTTTTTAGGCATAGGTTTTTATCAAATCTGGCCAGCAGCTTTCAACACTCCACCCCACCTGTCCTCAAATCCCCTCACTCTCGCTACTGCCCAGACCCACATCACAGGAAATGTTAGGAGTTAGGTACTGATATCAGGCTGAATTAGTTTTAGCTTTCCTGTGAAGCTGCCATGTGAGATACAAACTCTGCATTATGGGGTGGGGATATTTGGTCCATGATATTTTCAACTGGAACATTTTGCCAGACTCCCCCCCATGTAAAGAATGGCTGTTGTTCAGCTCCCTGTTGTTTTAGTTGGAGGGCTTGGCCTGCCTTGGCTTCTTCTAAGGCTGTTCCAGAACCTCTGGTCTGGAAAGTCAAATGGGTTCCTGCCCTGTTATTAAGAGAGAGTGGTCAATTAATACAAACACTGGAGCCCCCCGCCCCCCGTCATGTGCATTTTGCTGGATAATTGTTTACATCTGTGTGGGTCCAAAAGCATCTGCCAGAAACTCAACTTCTCGAGCATCGTCCCACCCCCCTCCCCCCTCCCCCGACCCAGATCCGCTGGCAGACAATGAAGAGACAGTGAAAACTCCAGCCAAGTGCTGCCTGTTGCAACACCCTGGTTCTCCCATGATGCTTAGAGGTGTCCCTATATAGGTCGCTTTATTTACTCCACTCTCCTGTTTATCTCAGCAATAACCTTGTAATTTGCGGTATTTTTGTATGTATGTATGTATGTATGTATGTTTGTATGTAATGGTATCAAAACATCACGTCTCTGCCTGCAGTATATCACTGTTCAATTAGGAACGTCTGTGTTGCCTTGCTTACAAACAACCTGCCACGTGGGAGCCGAAGGGCCGTTTATCACAGAGTTGTAGCCCTAATGAAACAAAGGCGTGTTTATGGTAACACGCACTGATGAAGAAGTGTTACGGAGGAAAAGACGCGACTTGTGACATTTTACTTAAAGCAGAGTTGCAGCGTTGCACGCTGGTTGATTTATGGACATCTCTGCCCACTATGCTGCTGCGTTTAATGGCATTTACAACATTTATTTTGTCGTGAGGAAGGTGTCCATTGAGGTGAGTTGGGAGGAGGGGGTGAGTTTGAGGTGCATCCATGATAAAAGTCCCAGTGCAACAAGGAAGAGAACCAGGCTCTTTGACCCGCACTTCCAAACAACCACCCAAGTGATGATTATGAACAGACCAGAAAAGAACCGCTGGGTGCTAGTTGCTACTTGTGCTCCGCTTCAGGGAGTAATACTGTAATGTCATGTCTAGTCCATATTTAAGTGTCCTTATTGTTCTATTGTAGAAGGAAACCAGCACACACAGAGGAGACCTCACAAGGAGGGGGCAGAGAAGCCGAGGTGTTTGGGCATTCCAGCTGTAGGACTCAGGCCTCATCATTTGCTTTATCTTGGCCAGGTCGCAGTTGTAAATGAGAACTTGTTCTCAACTGGCTTACCTGGTTAAATAAAGGTGAAATAAAAAATAAAAAATAAAAAAAATCCTCTGACAAAGTAATGGTAATCGTCTGGGTGGAGGACTCTCTCTCTCTCTGTGTGAGAAGTGAAGTCTCCCCCTCTCTCTCTTTGCCTCTCTCTTTCCCCTCTCTCTCTCTCTCTCTCTCTCTCTGTCTCTCTCTCTCTCGCTCTCTCTGTCTCTCTCTCACTCTCTCTCTCTCTCTCTCTCTCTCTCTCTCTCTCTCTCTCTCTCTCTCTCTCGCTCTCTCTCTCTCTCTCTCTCTCTCTCTCTCTCTCTCTCTCTCTCTCTCTCTCTCTCTCTCTCTCTCTCTCTCTCTCTCGGTCTCTCTCTCTCTCTCTCTCTCTCTCTCTCTCTCTCTCTCTCTCTCTCTCTCTCTCTCTCTTCGTCTCTCTCTCTCTCTCTCTCTCTCTCTCTCTCTCTCTCTCTCTCTCTCTCTCTCTCTCTCTCTCTCTCTCTCTCTCTCTCTCTCTCTCTCTCTCTCTCTCTCTCTCTCTGTCTCTCTCACATGCCATGTCCACTCCATATACTATAATACCATTAATATGTCAAGACAGGACCTCCATGGGGATTTGCTGTCTTTCTTGGAGGGCACTGTGTTGAATTAATGAACTTACTCTCTTTTTGGTGTTCATCATGATTCATGACATCACTGTATCCTATATGAAACCATGTTGCAGTAAATGGAGCTTTTACACACTCAATCTGTATCACCCTCAACCTTCAGCCTGTGAGTGACGGCTGAAGTCATTTCCCAGACTAGCATGTAGCCTATGCACAGGCACCAGCGACAGTATTTTGTGTCCAAAACTAATCCTCTTTTTGTGAAGGTGGCAAGTTGCAACTCTTGAGGTTTGTATAGAAAATGTCTATCGGGGTGGAGCTGGAGGCCTGTTCGTTCCTGCTTGGATTAGGGGAACCACAAGTGAGTTTATTTTAATGCCTCTCTCATGAGGAGACGTTTACGGCCCTCTTGATTTTCTCCCTAGCCGCTTGGACAGGGATGAAAGCCCGCGTCTCCGTCAGGCATTCAACATGGAGTGAGTGCTGAAAAGCAGGGATGTGAGAGCAGGGGAAACGTGGAGGGCATCCAAAACTGGAGCCCGCGCACCAGCAACCCTCATGACGCCCCTCCACCACCCCCTTAGTCTCAAAGGCTGCTGGGAAAGAAAGGCCCCCCTCTGGTTGTGGTTCTTCAACATGTTTGGGGCTGGATGTTTATGCGCTTGGACTGGGGAGCGGTGGTGCTGAGACTGTAGAGTTTCCAGAGCCAATTCTATGGTTGCATCCCAAATGGCACCCTATCCCCTATAAAGTGCACTACTTTTGACAAGGGCCCATAGGGTGCTGGTCAAAAGTTGCACTATATAGGGAATAGGGTGCCATTTGGGACGCACACTATCTATCTGGGAGAGATGGTGTTCGGTTATTGAGCCAACAGTCTGGCACGGTGACTAGGATAGCGAAAGTCTAGTGTTGCAGTGAAACCAGAGGGAAGTCTGTATTCTGGAGGCCTCTATGGTATGTATAGGGATGTCTGTTGCAGTGAAACCAGAGGGAACTCTGTATTCTGGAGGCCTCTATGGTATGTATAGGGATGTCATACAGGCCTTACTAACATTCTCTTCTCTTCTTAAGAGAACATTTTTCAGACATCAAGTATATGAAAGGTACGCAAAATACGTTATTTAAAATCACCACATATCGCCAGGTTACGTCTGAAGTGAAGCCAATAATAGTTATTTGCACTCATATGCACACAGTATGGGAATCAAGCTTTGCCAAGTGATCTGTTAAGAGGTCTGCTTCCCGTTCATTTCACCAGGAAGACTATCATTCTCATCTGAGATTCAATAACAACATGTAACACAATGTGTTCAGCTTGAAGTTTTTCATTTTGTTGGTCACAGAAATGTGTGGTGCACTTAGTTCATTCATTGTTATTGTCTTTGTTTAATGTTTAAGATGTACTATTGCTTGGTTTTGCATCATATAACATCTAATTGCCTCCTTACGAGTGATGTTGAACAGCTTATATTGCTTACACTGTACCAGAACGGCTTTCATTAGGTCTACAAGTCAGAGGTCCCCTGCTCACACACACACACACACACACACACACACACACACACACACACATGCACACACACACTGGGGTGAGTAACCAGTCATTCTTTTCCCTGGAACGCCACCAGCGCTTGTCACTTTTTCTATTTCTATTGTCCTCCACAACAGATCACTTTCCTCCACAACAGATCTCTTTCCTCCACAACAGATCTCTTTCCTCCACAACAGATCACTTTCCTCCACAACAGATCACTTTCCTCCACAACAGATCTCTTTCCTCCACAACAGATCACTTTCCTCCACAACAGATCACTTTCCACCACAACAGATCACTTTCCTCCACAACAGATCTCTTTCCTCCACAACAGATCACTTTCCTCCACAACAGATCACTTTCCTCCACAACAGATATCTTTCCTCCACAACAGATCACTTTCCTCCACAACAGATCACTTTCCTCCACAACAGATCACTTTCCACCACAACAGATCACTTTCCACCACAACAGATCACTTTCCACCACAACAGATCACTTTTCTCCACAACAGATCACTTTCCTCCACAACGGATCACTTTCCTCCACAACAGATCACTTTCCTCCACAATGGATCACTTTCCTCCACAACAGATCACTTTCCTCCACAACAGATCACTTTCCTCCACAACATATATCTTTCCTCCACAACAGATCACTTTCCTCCACAACAGATCACTTTCCTCCACAACAGATCACTTTCCACCACAATAGATCACTTTCCACCACAACAGATCACTTTCCTCCACAACAGATCACTTTCCACCACAACAGATCACTTTCCTCCACAACATATATCTTTCCTCCACAACAGATCACTTTCCTCCACAACAGATCACTTTCCTCCACAACAGATCACTTTCCACCACAACAGATCACTTTCCTCCACAACAGATCACTTTCCTCCACAACATATCACTTTCCTCCACAACAGATCTCTTTCCTCCACAACAGATCACTTTCCGCCACAACATATCTCTTTCCTCCACAACAGATCACTTTCCTCCACAACAGACCACTTTCCTCCACAACAGATCACTTTCCTCCACAACATATCTCTTTCCACCACAACAGATCACTTTCCTCCACAACATATCTCTTTCCTCTACAACAGATCACTTTCCTCCACAACATATCTCTTTCCTCCACAACAGATCACTTTCCTCCACAACAGATCACTTTCCTCCACAACAGACCACTTTCCTCCACAATGGATAACTTTCCACCACAACAGATCACTTTCCTCCACAACAGATCACTTTCCTCCACAACAGATCACTTTCCTCAACAACAGATCACTTTCCTCCACACCAGATCACTTTCCTCCGCAACAGATCACTTTGTATGTTTTCAGAGTGTGTGTTTTGTCTCCAGGATAGACAGACAGACACACATTGCTCTTCCCGTATACTCACAGAATATGCAGTGGCACGCTGCGATAGGGATTTAGAAAATACATCGAACACTAGAAGTCGGTCCCAAATGACACCCTATTCCCTAAGGGTCCTTGTCAAAAGTAGTGCACTAAATAGGGAATAGGGTGCCATTTGGTATGCATCCTAAGCCATTGGCCCTATCTTCAGCGCCACATGTACACCAATATGGAGGCTTCCCTCCCCAGATGGCTCCAGCCTGCAGCCCGGTGCACTATGTGTGTTTAGTCAGACACAGCCAGGGATATTGACACATTCTTGGGATGGGGTTGTTATTATCAAGCAGGTTCATTGTGGTGGTGGGTAACATCAGTCACTATCTCTTCAAATGTCAGAGAGGTGCTGTAATCTAACCACCTGTCTGTCAGAGAGGTGCTGTTGTCTAACCACCTGTCTGTCAGAGAGGTGCTGTAGTCTAACCACCTGTCTGTCAGAGAGGTGCTGTAGTCTAACCACCTGTCTGTCAGAGAGGTGCTTTTGTCTAACCACCTGTCTGTCAGAGAGGTGCTGTAGTCTAACCACCTGTCTGTCAGAGAGGTGCTGTAGTCTAACCACATGTCTGTCAGAGAGGTGTTGTAGTCTAACCACCTGTCTGTCAGAGAGATGCTGTAGTCTAACCACCTGTCTGTCAGAGAGGTGCTGTAGTCTAACCAACTGTCTGTCAGAGAGGTGCTGTAGTCTAACCACCTGTCTGTCAGAGAGATGCTGTAGTCTAACCACCTGTCTGTCAGAGAGGTGATGTAGTCTAACCACCTGTCTGTCAGAGAGGTGCTGTAGTCTAACCACCTGTCTGTCAGAGAGGTGCTGTAGTCTAACCACCTGTCTGTCAGAGAGGTGCTGTAGTCTAACCAACTGTCTGTCAGAGAGGTGCTGTTGTCTAACCACCTGTCTGTCAGAGAGGTGCTGTAGTCTAACCACCTGTCTGTCAGAGAGGTGCTGTTGTCTAACCACATGTCTGTCAGAGAGGTGCTGCAGTCTAACCACCTGTCTGTCAGAGAGGTGCTGTAGTCTAACCACCTGTCTGTCAGAGAGGTACTGTAGTCTAACCACCTGTCTGTCAGAGAGGTGCTGTTGTCTAACCACCTGTCTGTCAGAGAGGTGCTATAGTCTGACCACCTCTCTGTCAGAGAGGTACTGTAGTCTAACCACCTGTCTGTCAGAGAGGTGCTGTAGTCTGACCACCTGTCTGTCAGAGAGGTGCTGTAGTCTAACCACCTGTCTGTCAGAGAGGTGATGTAGTCTAACCACCTGTCTGTCAGAGAGGTACTGTAGTCTGACCACCTGTCTGTCAGAGAGGTGCTGTAGTCTAACCACCTGTCTGTCAGAGAGGTGATGTAGTCTAACCACCTGTCTGTCAGAGAGGTACTGTAGTCTAACCACCTGTCTGTCAGAGAGATACTGTAGTCTAACCACCTGTCTGTCAGAGAGGTGCTGTAGTCTAACCACCTGTCTGTCAGAGAGGTGCTGTAGTCTGACCACCTGTCCGATCTTTGTGAGAGTATGGCTCTGATAGCGACAGTTGAGGGATGTCGAGGACATTCTTCCCATGAAAGACTCAGCCTTTCAGATGGAATATAAAAGCTTGTCCTGGGATGACTTGAGCGAAACAGATTCTGACTACAGTACAACCCCATTGCATGTTGGAGCACTTGGCCGCAATGAATAATGTAGGCTAAGCTATATTACAGGGTTGTCAGTGATGAACGAGTGAAATCATTCAGCTCTATTCTATACCTTTTTAGGATGTTAGCTATGTAGTGATTTGGCATTACCTCATGCATTTTACATGTTCATTATATATTCATGGTTCGTTCCTTTGTTGCATTGGAGCTAAATGTCTTGGTTTAACTAAATGCCTTGTCCTCATGTCACTGTGTCCTGATTAAAGTAGGGTGAAGTTGCCTCTAGACACTGATCTTGGGTCAGTTTTGCATTTCCCCCACTAATGGTTAAGGTTAGGGTTGGGGGAGTGGAAGCTGATCCTAGATCTGTACCTAAATGAGGCCCCAGAGCCCAGATGAAGTGGTGACGGACTACAGGGCTGTCCGGGTGATGTAGTGGCCCTCTTCGTCTCTGTCCACCTCACTGTGAAGGCATGCAGAGTCTAGGCAGCCATGACGAGATGCTCTGTGACAACATTTAATTGATGCTGAAGCTGCACACCGCAGGGAGGTGTGTGTCCATGGATACAGGCCTGCCTGCCAACCCTGACCACTCCTAACTCGTGGAACCTATATGCACACACACACACACACACACAAACACACACAGTTCTCCTCTTGCAGGTGACTGGATGTAGTAGAGACCTAAACAGCCATCAGTAGTACTTGGGGAAGAGGAGTAAGGGCTGGATAGACTATCCAGTGACAAATGCACATGCACCATTGTAATCAGTCACGCCAGTTCTTGCTCTTCTCAGTGGCCAGCCAGCTGCTTGTGTTCGGGTTGTGTGGAATTGTTTTGGCTAGTCACCGATGACCTTGGGGTGACTTGACCTTCAGGGCTGAAACATTAGATCTGGTTCCCTATAGCTTCAGCCCTCCCTACCCGAGCCCTGTCCCCACCCCCCTATTCTAGCTCCCTGCTCAACCATGGAGAAGGCCACTGTCCCACAGACTGCGTATGATGCACGCCAAGCTACGCTAATGCTAGCCATCTATCTGATGTGCAGACTGCCATCAGTAATCACCCTGGGCTCAGTGGGGGGGCTGGTGGGCTAACAGGAGGAGAGGGGGATAGGGGAGAAAAGAGGAAGGGGAAAGAGAAAGTGACAGATGGTTGTGGGATGGGGTGAGAGGATTGAGTGTCACTGGAGCTGGTGGCTGGTGGGGGGAGCGAGCGAGCTGAGCTAGTCACGCCCATGTCCCCTGTGCTGTGATAGTCTTGAGGCACTACACACACAGGACAGGACAGGAAACAGCTTTAGAACCAGTCCTACAAGGACAAGACAGGAAACAGCTTTAGAACCAGTCCTACAAGGAGAGGACAGGAACCAGCATTAGAAACAGTCCTACAAGGACAGGACAGGAAACAGCTTTAGAAACAGTCCTACAAGGAGAGGACAGGAACCAGCATTAGAACCAGTCCTAGAAGGAGAGGACAGGAACCAGCATTAGAAACAGTCCTACAAGGAGAGGACAGGAACCAGCTTTAGAAACAGTCCTACAAGGAGAGGACAGGAACCAGCATTAGAAACAGTCCTACAAGGAGAGGACAGGAACCAGCATTAGAACCAGTCCTACAAGGAGAGGACAGGAAACAGCTTTAGAAACAGTCCTACAAGGACAGGACAGGAAACAGCTTTAGAAACAGTCTTACAAGGAGAGGACAGGAACCAGCATTATAAACAGTCCTACAAGGAGAGGACATGAACCAGCATTAGAAACAGTCCTAGAAGGAGAGGACAGGAACCAGCATTAGAACCATTCCTAGAAGGAGAGGACAGGAACCAGTTTTAGAAACAGTCTTACGAGGAGAGGACAGGAACCAGCATTAGAACCAGTCCTAGAAGGAGAGGACAGGAACCAGTTTTAGAAACAGTCTTACAAGGAGAGGACAGGAACCAGCATTAGAAACAGTCCTACAAGGAGATGACAGGAACCAGCATTAGAACCAGTCCTACAAGGAGAGGCAGTTTTAGAAACAGTCTTACAAGGAGAGGACAGGAAGCAGCATTAGAAACAGTCCTACAAGGAGAAGACAGGAACCAGCATTAGAACCAGTCCTAGAAGGAGAGGACAAGAACCAGCATTAGAAACAGTCCTACAAGGAGAGGACAGGAACCAGCTTTAGAAACAGTCCTACAAGGAGAGGACAGGAACCAGCATTAGAACCAGTCCTAGAAGAGAGGACAGGAACCAGCATTAGAACCAGTCCTACAAGGAGAGGACAGGAACCAGCTTTAGAAACAGTCCTACAAGGAGAGGACAGGAACCAGCATTATAACCAGTCCTAGAAGGAGAGGACAGGAACCAGTTTTAGAAACAGTCCTACAAGGTAGACAACAACCGCAGAGTGCTCTACGTAATCACAGCTCCAGACCCTCCGTGACTGCCGTGCCGAGGTTCCAGACTCTTTTTTTGGACACAACTGAAGCCAAGGCCCCCCTCCACCCGTCAGGCTCCATCATGAAGTTGCTGGCGTCGGTGCGGGCACTGTTCAACGGGGGCAGCCGCAGTACCCCCGTGAGCCCAATGGGCAGCCCCAGCGTGCCTTCCAAGGGGGACATGTCCGCCAAGCAGGTAAGGGTCAGCGCCAGCGGTCTGAGAGATCACATTCAGTAACCATTCACGAGAACTAGGACAGAAAGCAGTGAATGAATGAATGGATGAGAGTGACTGGGATAAGGATGTGATAGTGTGGTTGTATAGTAGACTGGACAGAGGGTTGCTTTGAGGGTTTTAGTTTCTCAGAGAGTTTGACAATGGATTCTATTTGATAGCCTCTTGGGTGTCTGTCTCCAATAGAGGGGATTTTTATTTTCTTCAGCATGCAGCCGCGTTTGATCTAAATGTACGATTTCTATATCCCATATGCTCTAGACTGATTATCCATACAGTACAATTGCTCAGAGACCTTTATCCGCTGAGAACAAAGGGTTTATAGTTAGTTGCATGCATTATGCAAGTGTGTGTTTTTGTGCACAGTGTGTGTGTGTGTGTGTGTGTGTGTGTGTGTGTGTGTGTGTGTGTGTGTGTGTGTGTGTGTGTGTGTGTGTGTGTGTGTGTGTGTGTGTGTATGTGTGTGTGTGTATGTATATATGTAAGAGTGGCTTAGAAATTAGATTTAATTTATTTTATTTGGATCCCATGGCACACAGTGTTCACAGAGTTTATACAGAGCGTGACATTGCTATTGTATGATAATTACTTTATGATCCCTCCTGGAAAGCTCCACCATTTTATCACTTCCAAACATAACAGAACCCCAATCAGAGGGAGCTTTTCAAGGTCTGTCTCTAAATTCACTCACTACTCACAGACACTGTTTAATGTCGAGCTTAGTGTCGGCTGCTGTGGAGAATAGTGAATAGTGGGGTTATGGTCAATCACTAGTGCAGTGGGTATAAGTGTGTGTGTGTGCGCAAGAACATCTCTGAGCAAGCAGCACGATCCTGGATCTTTCCCCACCTGCATGAATGTTTTCTTCTTAAAGAGCAGATCAGTAGCATTGAATTTTCATAACCACTGTATCAGTCCATCTCTGTTGTTACCACAACTGTCTATAGCCTACTATAGTCAATCACCATGACTACTGTCTCAGTCCATCTCTGTTGTTACCACAACTGTCTATAGCCTACTATAGTCAATCACCATGACTACTGTCTCAGTCCATCTTTGTTGTTACCACAACTGTCTATAGCCTACTATAGTCAATCACCATGACTACTGTCTCAGTCCATCTCTGTTGTTACCACAACTGTCTATAGCCTACTATAGTCAATCACCATGACTACTGTCTCAGTCCATCTCTGTTGTTACCACAACTGTCTATAGCCTACTATAGTCAATCACCATGACTACTGTCTCAGTCCATCTCTGTTGTTACCACAACTGTCTATAGCCTACTATAGTCAAGTGTGGCCACAGGCTGTGGCCACAGGCTGTGTGGTGTGGAGCCGCCACAGTCACCGTTCATCTGTCATGATTATTAATGGACATCGTCCATTCATAAAGAGCTACGGTGCATGAGAGCAATTACACGCCTCCGCCCTCCAAAACATCTCCCTCCAGGGGGTTTCTTGGAAGCAGTGGTGGCATCGGACTGGTCCAGACCAGCTCTACTGTAAGTTGGATCTCTGGGCTGGAAAAGGCACCAGCTCTACCCAGGACGTGTACTGTGTATTCCCAGGGCGGATCTATTTATGGCAGTGAGCATGGACGCTTATCTTCAGCTACTATGTATCAGGTAGTGTCTGTGTTGCTTTGGCCGGTACATCGTGTGAAGGACTGTAGCTAGCTATACTGTAAAGCCTATTTCTTTGGTTTGTCTTGAGGTGGTGTAATGGTCTGAATGGACAAAAGTCGAATAGAAAACATGCCTGTAATTTTCCATTTGGGTGGGCTATGAGGGGTTTTGTCTTGCGCTGACAATAGTCAGACGATGCTAGTTGAATGATTACTTCCTCTCCTGTATCCAGGGGTGGCAGTCAGGAAACGGCGTTCGTTCGGAATGCCTGTATGAGTCCTCGTCTGGTAGTATAATAACAGATAATGGGGCGACGTAATATCGAATTAGACCTTTTTACTGCAGGAGTGACTTCAACACAGCATGGATGATTAATGAGCCTCCCAGGCCAACCATTCACTTTGTCTGGTCTAAAGTCGTACTCTAAGACATAACTACATTACTGCCTGTGTCCGATGCAGACCTGGGTTCAAATACTACTTGAAATCTTTTAAATAATTTTAGTGTTTGCTCTCTAGGATGGCAGATGGGCTGGGTTTGCAATTTTACGACTATTCTATTGATACCATTGCGCCAGGCAAGCGCAATCATGCCCAAATAAAGCATTTGAAATGGATTTCAAATAGTATTTGAACCCAGGTCTGGTCCAACGTTTGGGTTGCTGTGTGTTCTCGAACAACCGAAGCAAAACACCAAAGGGCAAAAGAAGGAAGTGGAACCTAAAAGAAGAGAGAGAGAGGAAACCAAGTGAGTGCTGTATGGAGATGTGTTTTTAATGGACGGCCCGTCCTGTATTGTGATCACCTCCACAGTGATAGACCTCTCCCGGGAGACCTCCTGACCTGTCCATCGAAGTCAGAACCCTCTTCTCCTTACAAAATGGCAGCCTTGAGGTTTTTGTGAGCTTTGGTGAGCTTTTGTGAAAGCCCAAATAAGTGTGAAACAGCGAAAAGGGAGGAAATCTGTCTTGTGAAGACAAGCCCCTGTCCATTTTCCATGACGACAGCCCAGATTCTCCATCACTGTCACGGAACACCCTGGATTACATTTAGCTTCGGCATTAAAACAGACACTGGTCGCCATTTATTTATTGATTGGCTAAAGTGCTGACTGGTCACTGTGTGGCGACACAGCTCGGTGAGTTATGTATCTGCACGGCTCCATGCATACACAAAACACGTATTTATTCTGCACCTTTCAGCGAAGAAAACCTTTTAGGGTGTCGACTGTTACCGATGCCTGGGAGGTCGTTTTTTCATCTGAAACCCAGAAGGAAAACCTTTAAATAGTAGCAGCGAATGTTAAGGTCATTCAGTAGGATGCCATCTATATGCACCGCTCAGCATTATGGGGGAACCAACGTGCTGCGTGCATGGGCCCTGGAGTATTTCGGTGGCCAGGCACGTCCTACAGCTCTTGAAGTAATTACCCAAATCACGCAGAACTAATATTACCAGTCTACTTTACAGACCAGGGGCACCGGGGCCCACTCTCTCTCTCTCTCTCTCTCTCTCTCTCTCTCTCGCTCTCTCTCTCTCTCTCTCTCTCTCTCTCTCTCTCTCTCTCTCTCTCTCTCTCTCTCTCTCTCTCTCTCTCTCTCTCTCTCTCTCTCTCTCTCTCGCTCTCTCTCTCTCTCTCTCTCTCTCTCTCTCTCGCTCTCTCTTTTCTCTCTCTCTCTGCTCTCTCTCTCTTCTCTCTCTCTCTCTCTCTCTCTCTCTCTCTCTCTCTCTCTCTCTCTCTCTCTCTCTCTCTCTCTCTCTCTCTCGCTCTCTCTCTCTCTCTCTCTCTCTCTCTCTCTCTCTCTCTCTCTCTCTCTCTCTCTCTCTCTCTCTCTCTCTCTCTCTCTCTCTCTCTCTCTCTCTCTCTCTCTCTCTCTCTCTCTCTCTCACTCACTCACTCTTTCTCGCTCTCTCCCTCTCTTTCTCTCTCCCCCCTCCTCCTTCCTCTCTCTAATGACTCTGCGTTAGCTCACTATTGAGAACAGACCCTATGGGCCCTGGTCAAAAGTAGTGCACTATATAGGGAGTAGGGTGCCATTATGGATGCACCCTAATTAAGTGCATTAGCCCCTGACACAGGGATACGTCTGTACTACCTGCAGCCCCCCAAATTACTCCACACTCAAGGCCTCTTTGGCTTATATGCTAATAGAGCAGATCCGTTTCTAGGATAATAGATGGGCCGTTTCCTCCCCCCACCTCGCCCTGGCGCCCCCCTCCTCTCAGCGCGTTAATAGATTGCTAGCAGGTGTTTCGCCACCGCCTGTGTTTACATGTCGGCTTTGTTAGGGAGAACGCTGGACGGCTCGCTCGATTTGTCTTCTTTCTTTTTTTTTGCCCAATTAGGGCATCTCGTCTGTGTCTCTTGCTGGTGTTATGCAGCTGGTGGTGAATGAGGGGTTTGTCTAATGGGGGATCTGTCTCTCTCTAAGCCGTGTCCCATGCTGCTCATCTGTTGGGACAGACTTCCTCAGCGCTAATCAGTGTTGATACTGTTGTACTCTGTCTGCACGTGATGCTGGTCTGATCCACATGTCGTTTGTTCCCTCCATTTCCAGCAAGACCTTTGTTTATACTCTGCACCTGTAGAAGGTTTGTTGCATAGACTACTTTTGAACTACTTTGAACTACTTAAGAATCAATTTTCTCTGTAAACTGAACCCTGCCAATCTCTTGTCTCGTGCTCAAAGTCTAGTCCCACACAAACCTCCTGTCTTGCTCTCTGAGTGTTTTAAACACAACATTTCTTTCACCTCACACTAATCCCACCCCGTCTCTCTTTCTCAATCCCCTCTCTTTCGATATAATGTATTTTTGTTGAGTAAAACCTGACCGCAAGGGTCTGATGCAGCGCTTACCCAAGACTGCATATTCTGAACACAACCTCCTCTCTTTCACGTCACGCTAGTCTGACCCAGTCCTCTCTTTCTCAATCCCCTCTCTTTCTGTCTCAACAGTAGTCTGGCCCGGGGGACTCTTGGAATCTCACTTGTGTTCCCACTTTATCCGGCTCTTCCTTCTGGCCACGCCGGCCGGCACCCTGTGTCCCAGATAAGCCTTCCCAGGAGGCCAAGAGAGAGAAAAAGAGAGCGAGAGATACAGACTGAGAGACAGACTGAAAGACAGACTGAGAGACAGACAGACAGACTGAGAGACAGACAGACTGAGAGACAGACAGACAGAGAGACAGACTGAGCGATAGACTGAGAGACTGAGAGACATACTGAGAGACAGACTGATAGACAGACTGATAGATAGACAGACTGATAGTCATACTTATA